>NC_067488.1:1241000-1568000 GCF_947179515.1 Apodemus sylvaticus
TATATCCCCCGTTTCATTTCTAATTTTGTTAATTTGGATACTGTCTCTGTGCCCTTTGGTTAGTCTGGCTAAGGGTATATATATCTTGCTGATTTTCTCAAAGATCCAGCTCCTGGTTTTGTTGATTCTTTGTATGGTTCTCTTTGTTCCCACTTGATTGATTTCAGCCCTGAGTTTAATGATTTCCTGTCTTCTACTCCTCCTGGGTGAAGTAGCTTCTTTTTGTTCCAGAGCTTTCACATGTACCATTAAGTTGCTAGTGTATGCTCTCTCCTGTTTCTTTTTGGAAGCACTCAGGGCTATGAGTTTTCCTCTTAGCACTGCTTTCATTGCGTCCCAAAGATTTGGGTATGTTGTACCTTCATTTTCGTTAAATTCTAAAAAGTCTTTGATTTCTTTATTTCTTCTTTGACCAAGGTATCATTGAGTAGAGTATTGATCAGCCTCCATGTGTATGTGGACATTCTGTTGTTTTTGTTGCTATTGAAGACTACTCTTACTCCATAGTGATCTGATAGGAAGCACGGGATTAGTTTGATCTTTTTATATTTGTTGAGGTCTGTCTTGTGACTAATTATATGGTCGATTTTGGAGAAGGTACCATGAGGTGCTGAGAAAAAGGAATATTCTTTTATTTTAGGATGAAATGTTCTATATATATCAGTTAAATCAATTGGTTCAAATTAGTAAATTAGTTTTACTGTTTCCCTGTTTAGTTTCTGTTTCCCTGATCAGTCCATTGAGGAGAGTGGAGTGTTGAAGTCACCCACAATTATTTTGTTAGGTGCAATTTTTGCTTTGAGCTTTAATACATTTTCTTTTACGAATGAGGGTGCCCTTGCATTTGGTGCAAGATGTTCAGAATTGAGATATCTTCTTGATGGATTTTTCCTTTGACCAGCAAGAAGTGTCCTTCTGAGTCTCTTTTGATGACTTTAGGTTGAAAGTCAATTTTATCTGATATTAGAATGGTTATTCCGGCTTGTTTCCTGAGACCATTTGCTTGTAAAATTGTCTCCCAGCCTTTTACTCTAAGGAAGTTTTTGTCTTTGACACTGAGGTGTGTTTCCTGTATGCAGCAAAATGTAGGGTCCTGTTTCCTTATCCAATCTATTAGTCTATGTCTTTATATTGGGGAATTGAGTCCATTGATGTTAAGAGATATTAAGGAATAGTGATTATTACTTCCTGTCATTTGTGAAGTTATTTTTATATTTGAGTGGTTATCTTCTTTTTGGTGTGATGAAAGAAGGTTACTATCTTGCTTTTTCCAGGGTGTAGTTTCCCTCCTTGTATTGGAGTTTTTCTCCTATTATTCTTTGTAGAGCTGGGTTTGTGGAAATATATTGTGTAAATTTGGGTTTTTCATGGAATATCTTGCTTTCTCCATCTATGGTGATTGAGAGTTTTGCTGGGTATAGTAGTCTTGGCTGACATTTGTGTTCTCTTAGAGTCTGCATGAGATCTGCCCAGGATCTTCTAGCTTTCATGGTCTCTGATGAGAAGTCTGGTGTGATTCTGATAGGTCTTCCTTTATGTTACTCAGAGTTTTTCTTTTACTGCCTTTAATATTCTTTCTTTGTTTAGTACATTTGGGGTTTTGATTATTATGTGATGGGAGGTATTTCTGCCCTGGTGCAGTCTGTTTGTAGTTCTGTAGGCTTCTTGTATATTCATGGGCATCTCTCTCTTTAGGTTAGGGAAGTTTTCTTCCATAATTTTGTTGAAGATATTTGCTGGCCCTTTCAGTTGTAAATCTTCTCTCTCATCTATACTTATAATCCTTAGGTTTTGTCTTCTCATTGTGTCCTGGATTTCCTGCATGTTCTGGGTTACAAGCTTTTTGCATTTTGCATTTTCTTTGACTTTTTAGTCCATGGCTTCTATGGTATCTTCAGCATCTGAGATTCTTTCTTCTACCTCTTGTATTCTGTTGTTGATATTTGCATCTATGGCCCCTGATTTCTTGCCAAGGTTTTCTATCTCCAAAGTTGTCTCCTTTTGTGATTTCTTAGTTGTTTCTACTTCTGTTTTTAGATCCAGGATGGTTTTGCTCAGTTCCTTCACTTGTTTGTTTGTGTTTTCCCTTAATTCTTTAAGAGATTTTTGTTTTTCCTCTTTCATGACCTCTGCCTGTCGACTCAATTTCTCCTCCATTTCTTTAAGTTTTGTGTGCGTGTGTGTGTGTGTGTGTGTGTGTAGGTGTGTGTGTGTGTGTTTCTCCTTTATTGGCTTCTGTCTCTTGACCCTTATTCTCCTGAATCTCTTTAAGTGATTTTTGTGTTTCCATTGTAAGTGCTTCTAACTTATTCATGTTCCCCTGTATTTCTTGAATAGATTTATTTTTGTCCTTTTTGTGTTCCTCTAGCAGCATCATGTCCCGTGATTTTAAATCCAAATCTTGTTTTTCTTGTGTATTGTTGTATCCAGGACTTGCTGTTATTGGAGAATTGGGTTCAGATGCTACCATATTGCCTAGATTTCTCTTAGTAACGTTCCTTTTGCCATCTTGTTATCTCTGGTGTTAGTTGGTCTTGTTTTTCACTGGCTGGTGTTTGAACCTCCTGTGAACCTGTAAGACTATTTCCCTAACACCGAATGACTGGGTTTTCCCGGCACAGATTGCTGATGTGCTCCCCTCATCTTGGATGCCCTTGGAGCTCTAGTGTGTCCTGCCCCAAGTTGTCTCTTTGAACCTTGTGTTGCCTGTTTGCTCCTTCAGAGAGTGATGATGGTGGATGCTGGGGGGACCTTTTCCGAGTGCTGATCCCTCTGCAGGGCAACAGACTGCCCAACCGGGTTGGTGCACACTCAGCTGGCCTAGCTGCCCAGGTCCTGAGTCCAGGAATAACCCTGAGAGGCTTAGGCCCGAGCAATGTTCGCCTTGGGCTATGTCTGCTAACTGCTTTCATCAGGTAGCCAAGATGGCAGCATGCATCCCTGCAAGTGCTGGGCAGTCTGCTTGGCAAACAACCTCTTGGCTAGGTTGGCACACAGATGGCCCACCAAGCTGCCCAGAGCCAGGTGTAGGCCAAAGCTTGTGAGGCTTAGACCCAAGCAATGTTAGCCTCGGGCTATGTCTGCTAGCTGGCTTTGTCTGTTTAATCTCTCTGGCATCTGGTAACCTAGATGGTGGCATGTACCCCTGCAAATGCTGGGCAGTCTGCAGGGCACACAGCCTCCTGGCCTGGTTGGCACACAGATGGTCGACCGAGCTGCCCAGGGCAGGCTTAGACCCAAGGGATGTTAGCACTGCCTGGTCCCTGTCGCCTTGGTTCCACTGGTGGTGGCACTCTCCTCTGGACGAGCTGCTGCTGCCGCCGCCACTGTGTATTCACTTCTTAATTATGACAGTAATGTCACTCTCTGTAAGAGATTATGTCAACTTTTCATACTAGGTTTATCCAAATTATAAATATATTATGTAATTTTTAAATGAAATAATTATTTAACTTAATTTTATACAGTTTTATTAAGACTAAAAGATATTTTCATATAAAAGGCAAATGTTCCTACTCTGAATATGTAAAAATCAGTGAAAGTTAGGGTCAATATAAAAGGGTTTTCAATCAGTTTTTACATTTGAGCTAATCTGGTGGTTCCTCTTCTCTAGTCCTCACACAGGTATTCAGGAATATCAAGATGGTTTGCCCAAGATTCCAACAGCCTGTATCACAGTAGAAGATGCAGAAATGATGTCACGAATGGCTTCTCGTGGGAACAAAATTGTCATTCACCTGGAAATGGGAGCAAAGACCTATCCAGATACTGATTCCTTCAACACTGTCGCAGAGATCACTGGGAGCAAGTATCCAGAGGAAGTGAGTGAAGCAGGAGGCTGTGCCTTCTGGTAAAATGCATCCTGATCAGGTGGCCATATTTAGAATAGCTATATGAAGAGAGCATGGGTCTATGGAGATGGTCCCCATAGACTCATTAAAGCCTGAATATCATATATTTTTCCCATTAAAATGTTCTCTATGCTAAAGAAGGGAAGATAAATTCAAGGTCAGAATAGAATCTATAGTATGGAGGTTTAATTTGAACAGTAGAGAAAGTTGCATATATTTTCTTTAGAATGAGAATTCATGCAAACGATTGACACTGTGTTAATTTTACAAATATATTAAAAATAATTTCAAAGTACAATAGTACAGAATCTAGTTCCTTCATTAGAAAGCAACCCACTTTTATATAGAAACCCACTGTTCTAGTTCTGCACATAGGCACAAGTGGCTATGAAAATACCTATGTTCAGGGAAATACCAAGATCAAGCTTTAGTCCACAGTTCAAGAGCAGATTCTGGATTCCATGTATATTTTCAATGATCTTAGAAGCAAATATCCACTAGCCAAATGGTAAATAATGCAATATTTAATTCCTAGGATTTAGAAAACTTATCTGCAAGAAATGAGCATGTTGCTGATCTCTATGAAAACATAAATCAATAGAAGAATTACTGAGAAAAGTAGATGAGACAGAATCCACCAGATAGCTTGCATGTGTTGGGCACATCATAGGTACTTAATAGATTTAATAGGATACAAAATATGCAACAATGTTTTATAGATAATCTGGTATTAATCTTAGTAGCAACTATAACTCTGAAAACCCAAGTTATTCAGAATGTTACACTTATATTTTTGTGACAATGCCAGTAAGGTGAAGGAAATGTTGAAGAGTTATGCCTGGTGTTGGAGTAGTGAGACTACTGCACAGGGCATTATTACCCATTATTACCCATGACAAAAACAAGATCTCAACAATATTGAGTCAGTTACCATTGAGAAACTGACTTGAAATGTTGAGAAAAAAAAAGGAAATCCATCTTCTTCTCCTTTTGGGAAGCTGATCACAGCAGAATAGCTCAGACCCTGAGTCCCAATTAAGAGTCATCAGGACCTCACAGTATGATCTTCACTGAGATTCTATTTGCAGCTTTCTGGGTGAGGCAGCAGAAACTGAACCTTAGCATGTGTGCCAGGTTGTGCATTATGTGATCCTTTCCGTAGAAGCCATGATGTATCAGTTTCTGAGGCTGGGGCATTAGGTAGAGTTCTTGAGATCCTAAGGCTCAGATAGTTCTGGCTGTACCAGCTCCCAGGAAGCTATGTGCATTTTCTAGTTGGGCTAGTTGAAGTCTCTATATGTAAGCAATAAATTATCAATTTAAGTATATAACTGAATGTGCTTTGCAAACATATTCAGTAACCATTACTACAGTCATGAAAGAAACTGTTTTCATCAAAGCCTCCCTTGGGTCTCTTTTTCTACCTTTTTCCCATTAGCAAGCAATGACTTTCTACTTCTAATTATGGGGAGTGAAGGAGGTCCTCAGTAGTGAAGTGCTAAGTAAATGTGACACGGTCATACTTCAGACCTGTGGAAGTGAAAAAACCCTTCCCTATCTGATGGTGTTCAAGGGAAATATCAAATCCTTCCATTCATCCTTGTGAGATTGTTGATAGTGTGTGCAGAAATTGTCTACCATATCTTTCTTCTTTTGAATAGATATTTATGACATGCTTTCTAATAGAGATTGTTCCTAATAAGATTAGCTAAACTTGCTTCTTTAATCCAGCTGTACATCATAAAAAAGACTTCCTCCTTGTTTATATGTATGTAAGAAACCCACATATTTGTTCAGCTGTATACAAGAAACCCACTTCCCTGTTCAAGATTAATCATGGAGAACATCCACGACACTTCATTTTCCCCATCAAAAAGCTCAGCCTATCTGACCCCAGCTTTTCTGAATGTCTGTGTGTCTGTCTTTTCTTCATTTTCTCATCATTCCAGTGATATACATCCCTGGAACTATGCTAATATGATATCTAACTGTGATTTTCTATCTTCTAGAATTTCACATGTAATATAATCATACAATCTGCCAGGCTTCTCTAAACTCAATGCAATACTTTTGGAACATACTCATTTTTGAATTGTTTCTTATTTTATGTCACCAAATAGTACTTGTTTGGATTCATTACAATATGCCTATCTACTCAGCAGTTGGTGGGTATGTACTGATTTCTAGGTTCTGACTGTTCTGAATAAAGTCTCTCTGAATATTGGTGATCTAGTCTTTCTGTAGACTTACGTTTTCATTTCATTGCCTAGTAGTCTGAGTATTAAATACACTGGACTCTATTAAGATGCTTCACTCTCTACTTTCATCTTTTCCAGATGGGTAGATAAGTGTTTTTAGAAATCTCAGGGTTTCTAGAAATCTGAGGCTAGGAAGGTGGGTCATTGGGTTAAAGTGTGTGCAGTACAAACTTGACAACCTGAGTTCAAATTCCCAGAACACATGGAACAAGGCAGATGAAGTTGAATGTATTTGTAATTTCAACACTTCTAAAGTGAGATGGGAAGCAGAGACATGGAATTCAGTTTGCCAAGAAGCTAACCTAGAGTAGAAAGCACAAGAGAAATGCTGCCCTCCTCAACAAGGTGGCAGGCAAGGACTTCTCCCTACAAGTCATCCTTTGACCTCCACACGTGTGACACATATATTCTTGACATGTGAATATATATGTATATATATATGTTCTTGAGACTAAAGATAAAATGTGCATGTCTCTATCGCACTCCATAGAGTTGGTCTTAAATATGTTATTATGAATATGTACAAAACAAGTTAATAGAATTTCTCCAACAAAAAAGTAACTGCATGACTCCTGCAGAAGAAATACACATTCCTTATATTTCTTTATTAGATTTCGGTCTTTATGACCGTATTTAGGGAACAATGTTCCTTGTAACTTTCTCAATATCACTGTGAAAGCAATGGCAAGCATTTCATCCCCCATTAGATTGGTTAAATTTGTCAATGAGCCTAAGTAAACCATAACCTCTTTTCTGTGTCTCCAAGAAAGTCTTCTCTGGTAACTCCCTCCTAATCTCAATGTGCCGTGACACTGTTATGATGCCAGTTTTCACTGAAGTTTGCAAGCACTTAAAATTGAAACTACATTTTATTTATTTTCTTTTCCTTTTCTCTAATTCCTATCCTGAAGCTGGTTACACAATAGCTTTTCAAACCATGTTTATTTTCATTAAAATTAAGAAAGTAAGTAAAGAAAGAAATGGTTATGAATATTTTCTTAATTTTCATATAAAATCTAGAAAATATACTGCCCTTTAAGAACATGATTGTGATTCTCTTGGTTTAGCTATACTCAGTAGTGTGCAGGGTATATTTGAATGTAGCTCAATATGTTAAAGCCTGAATGCAACATCTCCACATTCCTCATTTCTGGATTCAGATTTTTATGTCTGTTGAAAGAGCTATATTCACCTATCAGCACTGGTACAAGGTTTTTCCTGTTTTTCTTTTTTTAAAGCTATTTTATTTTAAGTTTTATTGATACACTGTGTCTATATTCAGGTATTTGACCTTGTGTGTGGGTGCCTTTGGAGGCAAGAAGAGGGTGTCTGATACCCTGGAGCTGGAGTTAGTAGGCAGTTGAGAGCTTCCCAATGTACATGCTGAGAATCAAACTCAGGTCCTGCACAAAAACAGTATGCATTCTTACCCACTGATACTGCTTTCCAATTCCTCCTATCAATGATTTATAGTTAGGCATAACATTCTATTCATGTTATAACATTCAACATATTTTAACTGTGCTCCCATAGCCTCTTCCCATCTTCCCTTCACACTTTAAATGATCTCTTCTAGACCCTTGCCTGCTTCTTTCCTAATTCTTCTTCTAGCCTCTACGAACCTCCTACTATTCTTTTCAATGAAGCTCAAAGATGCATGTAATGGTAATGTCCACAAGCATGTTGTTTGCTTACTTTTAGACACATTTCTCTTACTCCTTATTAGACAAAAATTGTGATGAAGGTAAATGCTACAGGGAGTAATCAGAGTGGCTGAAATGCAGATGCCAAGAAGTGGAGAATATTGGAGGGTCTGGTGGGAGGAAGTCCTAAGGAAGAGGACATGAACAGAAAATAGCAATAGAGGGAAGGAAAGGTTGGAAACAGTAATAAGGCCTATACATCTCTGTCCCTTTATAGCCTGATGAAACTCTGTTCCCCTAAATTCTGGCAAACCTTTCAAAAATCATTCCACCATATTTCATTCTTGTTGGTGCTGATGGTGGCACAAAGATTAGTTTTGATGGTTTGGATTGCTAAATTATCACTGGTATAACCTTGCTACATTGTGTCATGGCACATTAAAACATAGTTGTGCTGATAATTGGAGGCAATTATCCCAATAAGATAGAATATTTTTGACTACCTTTAGTTCTTCTTCATGTTGGCCATGCAGGATAAATCAAGAATGGGGGGGGGGGAGTTGAAGGTAGCCTTGATTTAGCTAATAGGCATTTTTCAGCAGTAACATCAACAAGACCCACTACATATCAATTGTGTGCACTTACTTAGTGAATGTAAGTAAGTATATATGAAACTTTCTATGTTATCTAAAAAGTCATGACAAAACTGTAGTGAATTTCAGGTCTGCCAAAGTGTGGGTGTGTATGTGCATGCATGTGCATGTGCGTGTGTGTGTGTGTGTGTGTGTGTGTGTGTGTGTGTGAAATTGATGTAACATTAGGACACTTCAGAACTCTGTTGCATAATTCATCTGTAAATCTAATAGGGATTAACACAGAATTTTCCAAATGCCAATAGTACACACAGGTTTTATTGGACTTCAGAATGTAAAAATAACAGAATAGAGGTCTGATACAAAACCCATCAACTGAATCAGAAAATGAGGACTCATGACTTTCAGATCGCAGAGCTAAGCCCCAGAGTTACCCATCTAAAGGAACACCCAGAAGCATGATGGGGACACATCTTTAGGTTCAAGACTGGCCATTTCATCTTACCCTTAAGTGATTCCATTCCACCTGGGAATACCTTAAAGCAAAAAGTCAAAGCTAAAGAATGGAAGTTGAATCAGAATCTAAATTTTGCTGTCCTTACCATGTCACCACACAGCAAAAATTGTATCTCTCTTCAGTTATATTCCTCTTGACATCTCTATCTTAGGCACAAATCATTCTAATGTATCTCTTGTATATACTATCCCTTTGCTCTCTGCCTGGCACACACATGATGTCAGTTCCCCTTGGTTGCTTGCCAGTGTCCGGCCCATTTTTCTATGGATCTTCCTCTGTCAAGTGAAATGCCACTTGTGAAATTCCTTGGCCTACTGATCTGATCTTGTTTACGCTCTTGTCTATGACTCTATTCACACCCTTCACTCTTCCCAGTCATCAGGCACATAGTTCTACACTAAGATGACTACATAGAAAAACTAAAATAGACCTTACCCAACAAGTCATTAAAACAATCATTTTAGGAGTCTCTCATGTTTGGAGTTTTCCAAATCTTCTAAAGTGTGGGAAATGTAATTTTCTTTAAAAAATTTAATGTACTAAAGAAAGTTTTCTGAAGTGAGGATTAGAAAATGCAAATTGTTTTAAATTATTTTGAATTTGGTTTGAACTGGGTTACAGAGTTCACCACAATGAAGGGAAGTGTTTTATTTTTTTCATTTTATTATAAATTGACACTGGGCCACCATCTTTGCACTTGTGACCAAGCAGACAGGTCAATCAGGTATGCAGGGAACACCAGAGTGAAAGATCACTCAGGACACAGCCCGCCAGAGCTCCACCAGCACCTAGGAGCTGGGCAGCCTCACAGTCATCTGGGCACTCATCCTGCAATCTTCTCTGAAGGGAAGCGGTTGGAGGGAGTCCCATGATTGGAGGTGGGGCACCAACATCTTTGCTCCTGTGACTGTCTGGAGGGACAGACTGGTAGGCAGCAATCACTAGAGTGGAGGATCTCTTGGGACTCACCCTACCAGGACTCCCACTGCACCCAGGAGCTCAGTAGATCCACAGGCAGCCAACCACCTGGGCATCTAACCTGCCAGACATTGTATGCTCTGCAGGGAGGAAGTTAGAGGAAGTCCTGCACTTGGAGGTGAGGTGCCACCATCTTTGCTCCTGTGACAGTGTGGAGGGACAAACTGGTAGGAAGGGATCACCAGAATAGAGGATCACTTGACACACCCCAGCAGGACACCAACTGCACCCAGGAGCTCAGCAGCAGCACAGCAATCTGTTCCAGGGGAAAGCAGGTTACCCAGGATTGCTGAGATAGGCTAGCAGGCAAACAGGAGGGGCAAGCACCAGCCAGTGAGAGCAGGACCAACTAACACCAAAAATAACCAATTGGGAAAAAGCAAACATAGGAACGATGATGCTAACAGAAATCAAGGCAATAGGGCACGATCCGAACCCAATTCTCCCAAAACAGCAAGTCCTGAATACCCCAACACACCTGAAAAGCAAGATTTGGATTTGAGATCACAGGTTATGATGCTGATGGAGCGCTTCATGGAGGACTTTAAGAAGGACATAAATAACCCCCTTAAAGAAATACAGGAGAACACAAGTAAACAGGGAGAAACCTTTGAAGAACTAAGGCAACATGACACCATCCAAACCCAATTCCCCCACAACAGCAAGTCCTAGATTCCCAAACAGAACAGGAAAGCAAGATTTGGACTTAAAATCACAGGTCATAATGCTGAGGGAGGGCTTCTAGAAGGACATAAATAATTCCCTTAAAGAAATATTGGAGAACACAAGTAAACAGGGAGAAGCCCATGAAGAACTAAGGGAAAACACACAAAACAGGTGAAGGAATTGAACAAAGCCATCCAGGATCTAAAGATGGATGTAGAAACAATAATGAAATCATAAAGGGAAACAACTTGGGACATAGAAAACACAGGAAAAAAGTCGGGAGTCATGGATCAACATCAACAACATCAACATCAACAACAGAATACAAGAGATTGAAGAGAGAATCTCAGACATAGAAGATACCATAGAAAGCATTGATACAACAATCAAAGAATATGAAAAATGCAAAAAGCTCCTGACCCAAAACATACAGGAAATCCAGGACAAAATGAAAAGACCAAACCTAAGGATTATAGGTATAGAAGAGAGTGAAGATTTCCAACTTAAAGGACCAGTAAATGTCTTCAACAAAATTATAGAAGAAAATTCCCTTTACCTAAAGAACGAGATGCCCATGAACATACAAGAAGCCTACAGAACTCCCAATAGATTTGACCAGAAAAGAAATTCCTCCTATCACATAATACGTAAAACACCAAATATACTAAACAAAGAAAGAATAGTAAAAACCGTAAGGGAAAAAGGGTAAGTAACATATAAAGGTAGACCTATCAGAATTACACCAGACTTCTCACCAGAGACTATGAAAGTCAGAAGAACCTGGGCAGATGTCATACAGACCCTAAGGGAACACAAATGCCAACCCAGACTGCTATATCCAGCAAATCTCTCAATTACCATAGATGGAGAAACCAAAAAGAAATTTACATAGTATCTTTCCACAAATCCAGCCCTTCAAAGGATAATGAATGGAAAACACCAACCAAAGGAGGGAAACTGCACACAAGCAAAAGGAAGAAAGTAATCTTCTTTTAACAAACCCAAAAGAAGATAACCACACAAACATAAAAATTACATCAAAAATAGCAAAAAGCAAAAATCACTATTCCTTAATATCTCTTAACATCAATTGGGGACTCAATTCCCCAATAAAAAGACATAGACTAACAGACTGGATAAGTAAACAGGACCCAACATTTTGCTGCATACAGGAAACTCATCTCAGTGTAAAAGACAAACACTACCTCAGAGTAAAAAGCCGGAAAACAGTTTTCCAAGCAAATGGTCCCAGGAAGCAAGCTGATGTAGTCATTCTAATAGCCAATAAAATACACTTTCAACCAAAAGTCATCAAAAAAGACAAAGAAGGACACTTTATACTCATCAAACATAAAATCTACCTGGAATAATTCTCAATTCTGAACACCTATGCTCCAAATACAAGGACACCATTATTCATAAAGCAAATGTTACTAAAGCTTAAAGCACACATCATACCCCACACAATAATTGTGGATGACTTAACCACCCCACTCTCATCAGTGGACAGATCAGGGAAACACAAACTAAAGAGAGACACAGTGAAACTAGCAGAAGTTTTGGACCAAATGGAATTAATATATATCTATAGAACATTTCATCCTAAAGCAAAAGAATATACCTTCTTCTCAGCACCTCATGGTACCTTCTCCAAAACTGACCATAAAATTGGTCACAAAACAGACATCAGCAGATATAAAAAGATTGAACAAATTTCATGACTCCTAACAGATCACTATTGAGTAAAAGTGGCCTTCAATTGCAACAGAAACAACAGAAATCCCACATATACATGGAAGCTGAACAATGCTCTACTCAATGATCTCTTGATCAAGGAATAAATAGGGAAAGAAATCAAAACCTTTTTAGAATTTAATGAAAATGAAGGTACAACAATCAACCAAGTTGAAACAAAAAGAACTATACAAAGATCAAAAGCTGGAGCTGCTTCTTTGAGAAAATCAACAAGATAGATAAACCTTTAGCCAGACTAACCAGAGGGCACAGAAACAGTATCCAAATTAACAATATCAGAAAGGAAATGGGAGAAATAACAACAGAAACTGAAGAAATTCAAAAAAAAATTATCAGTTCCTACTACAAAAGCATATACTCAACACACTGGAAAATCTGGATGAAATGCACAGTTTCTGAGACATATACCAACTACCAAAGTTTAATCAGTATCAGGTAGACCATTTAAAGGTTCCCATAAACCCTAAAGCTATAGAGTTTGTCATTGACAGTCTCCCAACCAAAAAAAAAAAAAGCACAGGACCAGATGGTTTTAATGCAGAATTCTATCAGACCTTCAAAAGAAGACCTAACACCAATATTCTTCACAATATTCCTCAAAATAGAAACAAAGGAGCACTACACAACTCATTCTATGAAGCCAAAATTTCACTGATACCAAAACCACACAACGATCCAACAAGGAAAGAGAACTATAGACCAATTTCCCTTTTGAATATTGATGCAAAAATACTCAATAAAATTCTTTCCTACTGTATCCAAGAACGCATCAAAATGATCATTCATCATGAACAAGTAGGCTTCATCCCAGGGATGCAGGGATGGTTCAATATATGGAAAGCCATCAATGTAAACCAATTTGTTGGTTGCCGTCTTGTCATTTTGGGAGTGTCCTTTGCCTTACAGAAACTTTGTAATTTTTTGAGGTCCCATTTATCAATTCTTGATCTTAGGGGATAGGCTATTGGTGTTCTGTTCAGGAAATATTCCCCTGTGCCCATGGGCTCAAGGCTCTTCCCCAGTTTCTTTTCTATTAGTTTCAGTGTGTCTGGTTTTATGTGGAGGTCCTTGATCCACTTGGACTTGAGTTTAGTACAATGGGATAAGAATGGATCAATTCACACTCTTCTGCATGCTGACTTCCAGCTAAGCCAGCATCATTTGTTGAAAAGGCTATCTTTTTTTCCACTGGATGGTTTCAGCTCCTTTGTCAAAGATCAAGTCACCATAGGTGTGTGGGTTCATTTCTGGGTCTTCAATTCTATTCCATTGATCTACCTGCCTGTCACTGTACCAGTACCATGCTGTTTTTAAAATGCTCTGTAGTACTGCTTGAGGTTTGAAATAAACTCCAGAGAAGCAAATAACCCTATTAAAAATGGGATACAGAGCTAAACAAAGAATTATCACATGAGGAATACTGAATAGCTGAGAAGCAGCTAAAGAAATGTTCAACATCCTTAGTCATCAGGGAAATGCAAATCAAAACAACCCTGAGATTTCACCTCACACCAATCAGAATGGCTAAGAACAAAAACGCAGGAGACAGCACGTGCTGGAGAGGTTGTGGAGAAAGAGGAACACTCCTCCAGTGCTGGTGGAGTTGCAAGCTGGTACAACCATTCTGGAGATCAGTCTGGCAGTTCCTCAGAAAACTGGGCATGACACTACTGGAGGACCCTGCTATATCTCTACTGGGCATATACCCAGAGGATTCTCCAGCATGTAATAAGGACACATGCTCCACTATGTTCATAGCATCCCATTTTATAATAGCCAGAAGCTGGAAAGAATCCAGATGTGCCTCAATGGAGGAATGGATACAGAAAATGTGGTATATATGCACAGTGGAGTACTATTCAGCCATTAAAAGCAATGAATTCATGAAATTCTTAGACAAATGGATGGAACTGTAGAATATCATCCTGAGTGAGGTAACCCAATCACACAAGGTATACTCATGGTATACACTCACTGATAAATGGATATTAGCCTAGAAGCTTGGAACACCCAAGATACAATTCACATATCAATTGATATCCAAGGAGGAAGAACAAAGTATGGATCCTTGGGTCCTTTGTAGAAAGGGGAAAAATACCCACAGAAGGAGATACAAAGACAAAAGTTTGAGCAGAGTCTGAGGAAAAGTCTGTCCAGAGACTACCCCACCCAGGAATACATCCTATATATAGTTACAAAACCCACTCTTGCAGGTGTCCACAAGTGCTGGCTGACCAGAGCAGGATATAGCTGTCACCTGGGAAGCTTTCCTAGTACATGACAAATATAGAGGGGGGCACTCTCAGACAGCTATTGAACTGAGCACAGGGTCCCCAATGGGGAAGTGGGAGAAAGGACCCAAGGGGCTGAAGGGATTTGCATAGCCACAGGAGGAACACCTATGTGAGATACCCAGTACTCCCAGAGCTCCCAGGGACAAAACCATCAACCAAAGAGAACACATGGAGTTACACATGGCTCCAGACAAATCGGCAGCAGAGGATGGTCTAGTTAGACACCAAAGGGAAGAGAGGACCATGGTCCTAGAAAGACTTAATGCCGTAATGTAAAGGAATACCAGGACAGAGAAGCAGGGGAGGGTTGACTGGGGAAGGGGAGATGGCTTATGGAATTTGGGGGGTAGGAGGAACCAGGAAAGGGGACAACATTTGAAATGTAAATAAGGAATATACCTGATTTTAAAAAATTAAATGATTAATGTGGGAAAGCCTAGCACATTGTGGTTAGTGCAGTCCCTAGGCGGGTGGTCCTGGGCTTTATAAGAAAGCAGACTGAGAAATGGTCCTCCATGTCCTCTGCATCAGCTCCTGCCTTCAGGTTACTGCATTATTTTAATTCCCCTCCTGGCTTCTTTTGATGATAAACAGCAATATAAGCCAAATAAATCCTTTTCTCCCTAAGTTGCTTGATCATGGTGTTTCATTGCAGCAATAGTAACCTTAAATAACACAGTCACTTAATCCTTTGTCTATAGAGAGGACTTTGCTTGAAAAGCCAAAGGTCATTGCCAAACCTAAAATATTATTATTTAAAAGCTGCATCATAGCTAGCCGTGTGCCTTTAATCCCAGCACTCAGGAGTCAGAGACAGTATGTATATTTTTGAGTTAAGGCCAGCCTCGTCTACAGAGTGAAGAACAGCCAGAGCTATTCAGAGAAATTCTGTCTCAAGCAACACAAAACAAAACACATAAAAAGGATACTAGAAATTATACTTCATTGCTCTGGAATACAAATAATAAATACCTCATAAACTAATGATCCTCGATGCAAATAATTATCATATGTGTTAAAATTGCCATTATGCATGGACAAATGTGACAAAATATTGTAAACCAACCCATATAAATATATTAAAATGTAAAAACATTAAAAATTATTTTGAGAAAAAAATGTATGGCAGACACATGGTACATGGCATGTGATGCTGGATAGTAGTGAGACATGAGAAAGAGTGAACTCTTGCACAGTGAAGGGGTGTTAACATGGTTTTAGTCTGTAATTCAAATATAGTTGACAGTTCTCCTATTCCAAACAAACATTTTCTCTTTTGTGGATATTTATTTTGCCTTCATTTAATTTTAATATGTTAGCATGCATTGGGAATCTCTAAGGAGTAGCTCTGCTGTGCTCTCCATTTTACCCAAAGAATATTGTTTTCATCAAGTATCTTAACATCCAACATTAACGTTATGTTGAGAAACAGTGAGATAAAGTCACAAGAAATAGTGGTGTGTTATTTTTTCCATACTCTTTCCTCCCCCAATTATTCATTAATTTATCACAGTTTTTACATGTCTAGTACATTACAGGCTTGGTAACAAGTTCGTATAGAATTTAGTAAACATTATCTTCAAACCCTGGGTCTTGGACTTTGTAGGCTGTGTTGTCTGTCTGAATATAAACATTAACTTTTGCTACAACAGAGGACAGACTGTAAAAGGCAAGGAGTATAAAACTTGATGGCCTGCCTTAGGAGGAAAAGTCCCATTTACACTGTAGGCACTGTCCCTGTCACTGCCTGAAGTCACTAGGCATTTGAAGTGGATCTGTGTGTCACAGATTTCAGGCCACTATGCACAGTTGAGCTTTAGTCAGCAGGCCTGTAGCTAAGAAAACTGAAGCAGCGTTAGGAAAGAGAATGGTCTGGGAAACATTTTAAAGCTTAAATTGGCAGGAGTTATTTTGAAGTTTGAATAAAAAAGAGAAGAAGGAGATGCAGAGGCCATGTGAGAAGGAGGATCTGTGCATTTATCCCATAGTCCCACAGGTTCTTTTTGAGCCCTAGCTCTGTGCTGGGTAATGTCATGGGATTCACTGCTTTTTGAGGGGCATAGTAGACACTGACACTTAAACAACATCGGCGGTGCATGGGAAGTGTGTTCATGAGCTGTGTGTGTGCCATGAGTACCATCATTTGTCAGTTCACAATACCATGGAGACTCATTTCAGAGATACCATCCTGGCCAACAATGCTAAGAAAGGCTTTCTGGAGAGAGTAAAACTTAAATATACTAGTGCTTCTAGGAATTAGGTTGAGGTGGACAGGATATATTCCAAAAAGAGAAAAGAATACATTTGAAAGGACCAAAGAAGGGTGAGATGTAATTTCCTGTAATTTCCAAATCCATCTAATAACTAACCTTGCCTTAATGAAGGTATGCTGTAAAATAACCTTGAAAAAAAGCCCTGGTCTGTTTTTATATGTTTTTCTAAATAAATTATTGAAAAGCTGAGCAATCTGTTTGGAAACTGCTCCAACATTGATGTTGTCAAGATTTCCATTGACAGAACAAACAAGATTCTCATTGAAGGAATTGACCAGGTGGACAGACTCATTTCATACATAATTGAATATTTAGAGACAGTCCCTGAATGCATGTTTCTCCTTTGTCTGAATGTATCACATGTCCTGATGATTTGGAAAAACTTGAAGAGTAGAGGAGGCTGCTCTGCCTGGGTGAGAACATTTTACCAACTTAGGTAAAGCTTTCACGAGCAAAGTAATTATTAAAACATTCATGAACATATTGGTTAGAACATTTGTTCACATCATAACCTTGTGTTGGAATATTTTGGGGGATGAGGGTAGAAAGATTTATACTGTCAAATCCATTCCTTCTTTTCTTTCTTGTAAACTTTTTATCATTGAGAACCAGCCAAACTAAATCATGGGAGGAAAAAGACCCATGTGGCAAACATGAGACATTTCATTGTTTATTTTTCAAATTTCTGAAATATGCTTATGGCCCTGCATGCCCCTGGGCTAAGCTAAAGAGCAAATGGAAACAGTCCCAGCTGTTTTCAGTAGACTGCCACCCAGTGAGGCAGGACAAACCCTGGGGACTACTCATTCCTGTATTCAAGTCATTCTGGTGTGCCAAATGGGACTTGCATGCAAAGGGATGTAGTTCAAAGGCAGCACACCTTGCCCTAATTAATGACAGAAAAATGTGATAAAAGCCCTAGTTCTAGAATAAGACTAGTACACATTCCCAGGAGCACTTAGCACTGATGACATTCTAAACTCTTTTCACATGGTAAGTAAACTTACTATTTCCATATAAACATCAAAGGAAACAATGTAGCAAGGGATCACAGGGCTTAGCAGCTGGCCAGCAAAACTGGGATTTCAGTTCATGTCTGACCTATTCATTAGCCTATGTTCTCAGTCATTCTTCACCTTATAGTTTTCAATTTCTAGTTTGTAAAAATACATATACCTAAAGAATTCCCTCTGTTGTACACTGAATAAAAGAAAATGGAGGCAACCATCAGTATCAGAGGTAGAAAATGCTTATTGAATACCTGCATATACAGGACATGAGAATTGGAATCATTCTGAGGCAGAAACCATAAAGATAAAAGAAAGGATCCTTGTCTAGTAGTTGCTGGTTAATGAAGGCAGCAAATTCTGGAATGAATTCAAGCTCCTCTGTAGCTCTATGGGCTTGTAGCACTGTATCCTGGCTGACTCATTATTAATTGCTGCATATTTTGTGATTTAAAGTATACTTTTATATATATTTTCCTCAGTCCCTGAACAGAGCTGATTATTATGGTCTTCACTTTAAAGGTAAGGAAGTCAATGAAGGTTTAAATGTGATTAACAACTAAAGTCAGATACATGCCCCATAGTAGAATATAAAAAAACACACTTTGTGGAACTGGGAGTATCATGTGTGAAGCCCTGGGTTTGATCCACAACATTGCATTAAAAATAAGAGTGGTGGTACTTGGGCTGGAGAGATGGCTGACAGGTAGAGTACTGGCTGAGCTTCCAGAGGTACTGAGTTCAATCCTGAACAACCGCATGGTGGCTCATAACCATCTATACTAGGATCTGATGCCCCTTTTTAGCATGTAGGTATACATGCAGGCAGAATACTGTATACATAAGAGTGGTGGTACTTGTAATGCCAGTGCACAGGAGGGAGAAATAGGGGCACCAAAAAGTTGGCTACTTGACAACTTTAAGAACAGTCTGCGATGCAAGAGACCTTAGCCCCAAAATGAAAACACAGAGTGTGATTTTTCTATAACTTAATTCAGTCACTGAACATATCCTTGCACTGCTATATGGCATAGAATAAATACATTTAAGAGTATCCAGAAGTGCACCTAAAGTGTTGACATGTAAGTAAGAAATTATAACAGGACAGTGAAGTGATTAAAGTAATGCTGGACTGTTTGAATGTGCCCAAAGTGTTTTTTTTCTCCTTCTGAGAGGCAGAGTTGAGTTCTTCTGCTTTATATGTGAAAAGATGTTAGTGACTGACTTCCAATGAGTGAAATTAGGCAGAAGTCATGCAAGGTGTCCAAGACTTGAGCAGAAAAGCAATGTGGCTTACAAGCAGTGCATTTTTCTCTATGCACACTCTGTTAGGTCACTTGCTAAGGTAGATGCCAACTGCCATATTGAGATGACTCTTAGGCCAGAGATAGAGATCTGTGTGCTAAGAAACTAAAGCCTTCTAGAAATAATATACATGAATCAATAACACACGATACACACAAAAGAATAACTGTGTCTGAGCTGTCACAAAAGCTGAGTAGTAAAGATGAGAAATATGAGCAAGAGTTTAACAAATTGCTAAAAACACTGAAAGATGTCCTAGGCAAACATGTGGCTGTGTGCACACATGGATGAGCATGTGCCATGCTAGCACACCTACAAAACTGCACAATGTAGGATAATAAAAAATAAAAAAATGAATTGTATTTTGAGGAATTCATCATCTTACAATGTAACAACCACTGTTCACGTAGTGATTTTGATCCTTATGAATTAGTTTGGAAGATAGGAAATTGATTAAAACAATGTTGGGAAGCTTTACTTCAAACCCAAAACTCATAGAATGCTGTCATCTGAGGAGTTCGGGCTATTCAGAACAGCAGCTTTGTCTGGTTACTTCACTGTCTGGGCACATGTTGTGAAGACTATAGCTTAATGTGGAGCCAAGACAGTAACAAATGAGGAGCAGCTGGGGTTCCCTGGCCCTCACTGCTCCAGTGCTGCTAAAACAATCAGGTAGAAAACAACACTTTATAACCAATGAAATGTTCCTTGACATTGACGAGTCTTTAGAAATCGAAATTCCCAGATCTACTTGTTATTCTATGCCATACCTCGTTCATTGATTGACTATGGAGTACCATATATGTATTTCCCACAGTGATCAGCCCTTAAACCAAAACTTGATATGCATAGAAAACTCTAGGTAATCAATTGCAAGTTACAAATTTCTAGAGGTAGGAGCAGTTCTTGTTAATCACAATAAGTAAGAAGGCTGTATAGGCCTGAAGAAATGTCTCAGCGTTCAAGAGCTTGTGTTGCCCCTCCAGGAGATCCACGTTGGGTTTCTCCCCAGCACCTGTATCTAAAGGCTCACAACTGTCTCTTACTCTAGCTCCAGGGGATCTGACATTCTTTTCTGGCCTTTCTGGGCACACACACACACACACACACACACACACAAACATGCACACACACAAATACAAGGTAGATCCTTTAAAATATCCTTTGAAGAAGAGTTTTAGATATTTTATAATACTTTTATAATTCATTTAACCTCTTACTAGATATATGACCAAACATGAATCTTTAAGTGAAATACACACACACACACACACACACACACACATGTATTTAAGTATACATATAGGTAAATATATAGAAATAGATAGTAGATGGATAGATAGAAGATAATAGATAGATAGATACATAGATAGATAGATAGATAGATAGACGATTTTGTTTTTGTCTTTTTGACTGTTTCCATGTTTTGTGATATTGGGCAACTTTAAATGATAATCATTGGAAACCTTGGGAAGGGATAAGCGTCATACCCTCATGGCTACAAGAGCTACCTTAGTACAGTTTTGATGAGCATCATGGTCATGTGCCAGACACGCCATAATTGTTATATTGCTCACTAAATTAGGCATGAATGATTAGATGAAGCATATTCTTATTCTGTGCACATTCTTGTTTCTTAATTTAAGGTTAATCTTAATTTAATGTCCTAGGAAATTTTAGCAGCCTTTATGGGAAGTTAATGCATGTTCTTCCTTAGTCATGCCTCATCTCTTTGTAAAATTACAATATTGAATTCCAAATTTATTCTAACCAAATTTATACAAAGCAATTTCTCCCTGCCCCCTTGTTTGTTGTCACAATACAGTCCAAGAATGGAGTTTTGCGAAGGGAATTATGAGTACTTGTGAGAAAACTCCATGAAAACAAGAAATGAGTCTTACAGCCTCAGTTTCTTCAAAACATAGAGTTGTTCTTGGAATGTATGTTCATACTCTTCCCAGGTGTAGTTGATAGGAGTGAGTTTACTTCAGCTGTTCTTATTCAACTGTCTCTATGGAGAACTGTGATTTTGCTACATGTTGTATATCCTTGTGACTGTACACCTTACTCATGCGATTCTTTTTTTTCTTTCTCTTTTTTTATTCGAATATTTCTTATTTACATTTCAAACGATTTCCCCTTTTCAGCCCCCCCAGCTCCCCGAAAGTCCCATAAGCCCCCTTCCCTCCCCCTGTTCTCCCATTAACCCCTTTCCACTTTCCTGTTCTGGTTTTGCCCTATACTGCTAAACTGAGTCTTTCCAGAACCAGGGGCCACTCCTCCATTATACTTGTACCTCATTTGATGTGTGGATTATGTTTTGGGTATTCCAGTTTTCTAGGCTAATATCCAGTTATTAGTAAGTGCATACCATGATTGATCTTTTGAGACTGGGTTACCTCACTTAGTATGATGCTCTCCAACTCCATCCATTTCTCTAAGAATTTCATGAATTCATTGCTTCTAATGGCTAAATAGTACTCCATTGTGTATATATACCACATTTTTTGCATCCACTCTTCTGTTGAGGGATACCTGGGCTCTTTCCAGCTTCTGGCTATTATAAATAGGGCTGCTATGAACATAGTGGAACATGTATCCTTATTACATGCTGCGGAATCCTCTGGGTATATGCTCAGGAGTGGTATAGCAGGATCCTCTGGAAGTGAGGTGCCCGGTTTTCTGAGGAAACACCACACTGATTTCCAGAGTGGTTGTACCAGTTTGCAACCCCACCAGCAGTGGAG
This sequence comes from Apodemus sylvaticus, assembly GCF_947179515.1. NCBI lineage: Eukaryota > Metazoa > Chordata > Mammalia > Rodentia > Muridae > Apodemus > Apodemus sylvaticus. The sequence goes on from NC_067488.1 coordinate 1,262,888, forward strand.
GCGTGTTCCTCATTCTCCACATCCTCCCCAACACCTGCTGTCTCCTGAATTTTTAATCTTAGCCATTCTGACTGGTGTAAGGTGAAATCTCAGGGTTCTTTTGATTTGAATTTCCCTAATGACTAATGAAGTTGAGCATTTTTTTTTAAGATGCTTCACAACCATCGGAAGTTCTTCAGGTGAAAATTCTTTGTTTAGCTCTGTACCCCATTTTTAATAGGGTTATTTGGTTTTCTGGGGTCTAACTTCTTGAGTTCTTTGTATATATTAGATATTAGCCCTCTATCTGATGTAGGGTTGGTGAAGATCTTTTTCCAATTTGTTGGTTGCAGATTTGTCCTTTTGATGGTGTCCTTTGCCTTAAAGAAACTTTGTAATTTAATGAGGTCCCATTTGTCAATTCATGATCTTAGAGCATACGCTATTGGTGTTCTGTTCAGAAACTTTCCCCCTGTACCGATGTCCACAAGGGTCTTCCCCAGTTTCTTTTCTATTAGCTTCAGAGTGTCTGGCTTTATATGGAGGTCCTTGATCCATTTGGAGTTGAGTTTAGTACAAGGAGATAAAAATGGATCAATTTGCATTCTTCTGCATGCTGACCTCCAGTTGAACCAGCACCATTTGTTAAAAAGGCTATCTTTTTTCCATTGGATATTTTCAGCTCCTTTGTCTAGGATCAAGTGGCTATAGGTGTGTGGGTTCATTTCTGGATATTCAATCCTGTTCCATTGATCTGCTTGCCTGTCACTGTACCAATACCATGCAGTTTTTAACACTATTGCTCTGTAATATTGCTTGAGGTCAGGGATACTAATTCTCTCAGAATTTCTTTTGTTGTTGAGAATAGTTTTAGCTATCCAGGGTTTTTTCTTATTCCAGATGAATTTGAGAATTGCTCTTTCTAACTCTGTGAAGAACTGAGTTGGGATTTTGATGGGTATTGCGTTGAATATGTATATTGCTTTTGGCAAAATGGCCATTTTAACTATATTGATCATGCTGATCCATGAGCATGGGAGATTGTTCCATTTTTTGAAGTCTTCTTCCATTTCCTTCTTCAGAGTCTTGACGTTCTTGTCATACAGATCTTTCACATGTTTGGTAAGAATCACCACAAGGTACTGTATACTGTTTGTGGCTATTGTGAAGGGTGTCATTTCCCTAAGCTTTCTCAGCCTGCTTATCCTTTGAGTATAGGAAAGCTACTGATTTGCTTGAATGGATTTTATAACCGGCCACTTTGTTGAAGCTGTTTATCAGCTGTAGGAGTTCTCTAGTGGAGTTTTTGGGTCACGAAAATAGACTATCATATCATCTGCAAATAATGATAGTTTGATTTCTTCCTTTCCATTTTGCATCCCTTTGATCTCCTTATGTTGTCTAATGGCTCAAGCTAGTACCTCAAGTACAATATTGAAAAGATAAGGAGAAAGGGGGCAGCCCTGTCTATTCCCTGATTTTAGTGGGATTGCTTCACGTTTCTCTCCATTTAGTTTGATGCTGGCTACCAGTTTGCTTTTACTATGTGAACTATAAAAATGTACATTGCTTTTACTATGTTTAGGTATGGGCCTTGAATTCCTGTTCTTTCTAAGACTTTAAGCATGAAAGGATGCTGAATTTTGTCAAATGCTTTTTCAGCATCCAATGAAATAACCATGTGGTTTTTTTCTTTGAGTTTGTTTATGTAGTGGATTGCATTGATGGATTTCTGTATATTGAACCAACCCTGCATCCCTGCTATAAAGCCTACTTGATCATGGTGGATGATCGTTTTTAATGTGTTCTTGGATTCGGTTAAAAAGAATTTTATTGAGTATTTTTGCATTGATGTTTTGTATCAGGGAAATTGGTCTGAAGTTCTCTTTCTTTGCTGGATATTTTTGTGGTTTTGGTATTAGTGTAATTGTGGTTTGTAGAAGGAGTTTGGTAGTGTTCCTTCTGTTTCTATTTTGTGGAATAATTTGAAGAGTATTTGTGTTAGGTCTTCTTTGAAGGTCTGATAGAGTTCTGCACTGAAACCACCTGATCCTGTGCTTTTTTTGGTTGGAAGATTTTCTGTGACTCCTTCTATTTCTTTAGGGGTTATGGGACTGTTTGGATGATCTATTTGGTTCTGATTTAATTTTGGTATTTGGTATCTGTCAAGGAAATTGTCCATTTCCTCCAGATTCTCCAGTTGTGTTGAGTATAGCCTTTTGTAGTAGGATCTGATGATTTTTTGGATTTCCTCAGTTTCTGTTGTTATATCCCCCCTTTCCTTTCTAATTTTGTTAATTTGAATACTTTCTCTGTGCCCTTTGGTCAGTCTGGCTAAAGGGTTTATCTACCTTGTTGATTTTCTCAAAGAACCAGCCCCTGGTTTTGTTGATTCTTTGTGTGGTTCTCTTTGTTTCCACTTGATTGATTTCAGCCCTGAGTTTGATGATTTCCTGTCTTCTCCTCCTGGGTAAATTTTAGCTTCTTTTTGTTCCAGAGCTTTCACATGTGCCATTAAGCTACTACTGTATGCTCTCTCCTGTTTCTTTTTGGAGGCATTCAGGACTATTAGTTTTCCTCATAGCAATGTTTTCATTGTGTCCCAAAGATTTGGGTATGTTGTGCCTTCATTTTCATTAAAGTCTAAAAAGTCTCAGATTTCTTTCTTTATTTCTTCTTTGGCCAAGGTGTCATTGAGTAGAGTATTGTTCAGCCTCCATGTGTATGTGGACTTTCTGTTGTTTTTGTTGTTATTGAAGACCACTCTTATTCCATAGTGATCTGATAGGAGGCATGGGATAAGTTTGGATTTTCTTAGATTTGTTGATGTCTGTCTTGTGACCAATTTTATGGTCCATTTTGGAGAAGGTACCATGAGGTGCTGAGAAAAAGGTATATTCTTTTGCTTTAGGGTGAAATGTTCCATAAATATCAGTCAAATCCAATTGGTCCAAAGCTTCAATTAGTTTTACTCTGTCCCTGCTTAGTTTCTGTTTTCCTGACTGGTCCATTGAGGAGAGTGGAGTGTTGAAGTCACCCACAATTATTGTGTTAGGTTCAATGTGTGCTTTGAGCTTTAGTAAAGTTTCTTTTACGAATGAGGGTGCCCTTGCATTTGGAGCACAGATGTTCAGAATTGAAAGTTCTTCTTGGTGGACTTTTCCTTTGACCAGCAAGAAGTGTCCCTCAGAGTCTCTTTTGATGACTTTAGGTTGAAAGTCAATTTTATCTGATATTAGAATGGCTACTTCGGCTTGTTTCCTGAGACCATTGACTTGTAAAATTGTCTTCCAGCCTTTTATTCTAAGGTAGTTTTTGTCTTTGACACTGAGGTGTGTTTCCTGTATGCAGCAAAATGTAGGGTCCTGTTTCCTTATCCAATCTATTAGTCTATGTCTTTATATTGGGGAATTGAGTCCATTGATGTTAAGAGATATTAAGGAATAGTGATTATTACTTCCTGTTATTTGTGAAGTTATTTTTATATTTGAGTGGTTATCTTCTTTTGGGTTTGATGAAAAAAGGTTACTCTCTTGCTTTTTCCAGGGTGTAGTTTCCCTCCTTGTATTGGAGTTTTCCTCCTATTATTCTTTGTAGAGCTGGGTTTGTGGAAATATATTGTGTAAATTTGGGTTTTTCATGGAATATCTTGCTTTCTCCATCTATGGTGATTGAGAGTTTTGCTGGGTGTAGTAGTCTTGGCTGACATTTGTTTTCTCTTAGAGTCTGCATGAGATCTGTCTAGGATCTTCTAGCTTTCATGGTTCCTGATGAGAAGTCTGGTGTGATTCTGATAGGTCTTCCTTTATCTTACTCATCGTTTTTCTTTTACTGCCCTTAATAATCTTTCTTTGTTTAGTACATTTGGGGTTTTGATTATTATGTGGCGGGAGGTATTTCTGCTCAGATCCAGTCTGTTTGGAGTTCTGTAGGCTTCTTGTATATTCATGGGCATCTCTCTCTTTAAATTAGGGAAGTTTTCTTCCATAAGTTTGTTGAAGATATTTGCTGGCCCTTTCAGTTGTAAATCTTCACTCTCATCTATATCTATAATCCTTAGGTTTGGTCTTCTCATTGTGTCCTGGATTTCCTGGATGTTCTGGGATACAAGCTTTTTGCATTTTGCATTTTCTTTGACAGTTGAGTCAATGGTTTCTATGGTATCTTTGGCATCTGAGATTCTTTGTTCCATCTCTTGTATTCTGTTGTTGATATTTGCATCTATGGCCCCTGATTTCTTCCCAAGGTTTTCTATCTCCAAAGTTGTCTCCCTTTGTGATTTCCTAGTTATTTCTACTTCTGTTTTTAGATCCAGGATCGTTTTGCTCAGTTCCTTCATTTGTTTGTTCATGATTTCCTTTAATTCTTTAAGAGATTTTTGTGTTTCCTCTTTCATGTCTTCTGCCATTTGACTCACTTTCTCCTGCATTTCTTTAAGTTTCTTTCTTTCTTTCTTTAAGTTTCTTTCTTTTTTTTTTTTTTTTTTTGCGTTTCTTCTTTATTGGCTTCTATCTCTTGAGCCTTATTCTCCTGAATTTCTTTAAGTGATTTTTGTGTTTCCATTATATGGGTTTCTAGCTTATTCATGTTCCCCTGTATTTCAAGAGATTCATTTATGTCCTTTTTTATGTTCTTCTAGCAGCATCAGACCAGTGATTTTAAATCCAAATCTTGTTTTTCTGGTGTGTTGGTGTATCCAGGACTTGCTGATGTTGGAGAGTTTGGTTCAGACGCTGCCATATTGCCTAGATTTCTGTTAGTAGCGTTCCTACATTTGCCCTTTGCCATCTTGTTCTCTCTGGCGTTAGTTGCTCTTGTCTGTGGCTGATGTTTGTTCCTCCTGTGAGGCTGTAGGGCTATTTCCACAACACTGGATGGCTGGGTTTCCCCTGTCACAGATTACTAATGTGCTGTTCTCCTCTTGGGTGCCCTTGGAGCCCTAGTGTGCCTTTCCCCAGATTGTGTCTGTGAACAAGGTGGTGCCCGTTTACTCCTTCAGGGAGTGCTGATGGTGTATGCTGCAGGGACCTTTTCTGCGGGAATCAGCAGAGTGCTGATCACTGCCGAGCAGCTGCTCCCCCAATCAGGTTGGTGCACACAAGGCTAGCCTAGCTGCTTAGGCCCTGAGTCTAGGCAAAAGCCTGGCAGGCTTAGGCCTGAGCAATGTTTGTCGTGGGCTATGACTGTTAATTGGTTCTGTCTGGTAGCCAAAATTGTGGAGTGTGTGCGAGCTCCCTGAAAGTGCCGGAAAAGTCTACCTGGCTAACAACCTCCTGGCCAGGCTGGCACACAGATGGTCCACTGGACAACCCAGGGCCTGGGTGCAATCCAACACCTGGCAGGCTTAGACACCCGCTATGTTAGCCTCGGGCTATGACTGTTAATTGGTTCTGTCTGGTAGCCAAGATGGTGGCCTCTGCGCGCTCCTTGAAAGTGCCAGGAGAGTCTACCCAGCTAACAACCTCCTGGCCGGGTTGGCACACAAATGGCCCACTGGACAGCCCAGGGGGCCTGGGTGCAATCCAATGCCTGGTACGCTTAGACCCCCACTATGTTAGCCTTGGGCTATGACTGTTAGCCTGCTTTGTCTGCTAGAACTCTCTGGCGTCCCATAGCCAAAATGGCGGCACTCGTGCAGGGATAGACTGCTGAGCAAAGAACCTCCTGGCCAGGTTGGCACACCGATGGCCCCTGAATAGCCCAGGGCCTGGAGGCAGGCCAATGCCTGTCGGGTTTAGACCCCCACGATGTTAGCCTCAGGCTAAGTCTGTGTACCTGGGGCTGTCGTTTTTCAGTGTCATCCAAACCAAGATGGTGGAGAGTCTCTTGTAACTGACTGGCGGGAGGCAGAGTTCTGATTGTGGCTTCAGTGCGGTGAAAAGTACTGTAAATCTGCCGCTGCTTGCAGCCTGGATGGCCAGCGATGGTCAGTGGTAGCAGGAGCAGGGCCTGCCAGGTCCCTGTCACCTTGGTTCCACTGCTGATCACTCATGCAATTCTTATTAACCCTCAGAAGTATAAATTGCCTGATGCTCTGAAAATGATGGCTATTGTATGAGACTTAAGTACAGTGTTTCTCAACCTTTGGACCATGACCCCAAGGCAAAATTCTATGCCCAAAAATATTTTTCTTTTATTTTTCCTTCTTTTGTCTTTTCATTTATTTCTATTTCATATAATACACCCTGACCTCCGTCTACCTCCCTACCTTCCCTCTCATTCAGATCCTTTGCTCCTCCATTTCCCTTCAGGAAATAATAGGCCTCCTTGTAATATCAATAGAACACTGTGTAACAAGATGCAATCTTACTTGGCTATCAGTCCTTGAATCTGCTACCATCAGTTGCTGGAGGAAGCATCTCTGATGACCAGTAGGTAGGGACAGCCAGCTTCTGGTTCCTGACCACCTAAACAGTATCAGGCATGGACTACCTCTTATGGCCTGGGTCTGAAGGTAGACCAGTCATTGGTTAGCCACTCCCACAAGCTCTGAGCCACCATTGTCCCAGCACATCTTGCAGGCAGGACAAGATGTGGGTCAAAGGTTTTGTGGCTAGGTTGGTGTCCAAGTTCCAACACTGGAAGTCTTGCCTGGTTACAGAGGATATCCAGTTGAGGTTCATGTCTTCAATCACTAGGTGTCCTCATTATGGTCACCCTCATAAGTTCTGGAAGTTTCCACTGCGTTTCCACAATGCCCTCCAGACAGGCACAATCTAGTTGCTTTCCCCCATACTTTCTCCATCTATCCCTCCCTCCCCAAACTTGTCCCTCCTGTTCCTGTCTCCATCCACACCACCAGGCTACCTAACAAAAAAAAAATCTATTATACTTTCCCTTACTAGGGAGATCTATGTGGCCACCCTTGATACTTCCTTGTTATATAGCTTCTCTGGATCTATGGATTGTAGTATGATTATTTTTTATATAACAGCTAATATCCACCTATATGTTTATTTTTCTGGGTGTGTATTGTCTCACTCATGATGATTATTTTTTAGTTTCATTTATTTGCCTACAAATTTCATAATGTCAGCATTTTTTAACAGCTGAGTAATACTCCACTGGGTAATGTGCCACATTCTCTTTATCCATTCTAGGTTGTTTCCAGTTTCTAGCTATTATGAATAAAGCTGCTATGAACATAGTTAAGGTACGATGGAATGTTCTTTGAGTATGTGCCCAAAGCTTAGGTCATAAGGTAGAACTATTCCCAGTTTTCTGAGGAACTGATTTCCATAGTGGTTGTGGAAGTTTGCAATCCTAGCATTAATGTGGGAGGTTTTCCTTACCCTACATCCTCACCAGCATGAGCTCTGACTTGTATTATTGACCTCATCCCTTCTTTTGTCAAAAACTTTCAGCATCTAATAAGATGATGATGTGGTTTATTTTGGTTTGGTTTGGTTTTCACTTTGTTTATATGGCAGATTATATTGACTGATTTTCATATGTAAAACTATCCCTTTGTTTCTAGAACCTTCCTTTTGTTTCTGCTTTGTGGGCTAATTTGAGGAATATTGGCATTGGCTCTTCTTTGAAAGCCTGTTAGAATTCTGTGCTAAAACAACCTGTCCCTGGGCTTGTTTTTGTTGTTATTGCTGCTGTTTGGAAGACTTTTAATGGCTACTTCTACTTCCTTAGGATTTAAAGGTCTAGCTAAGTTGTTTGATCATGATTTAACTTGGAAAAGTAGTATCAATCAAGAAAAATGTCAATTTCTTTTATATTTTCCATTTTTTTAATGGAGCACAAGTATTTAAAGTATGATCTAATGATTATTTGGATTTTCTTGCTGTCTATTGTTATGTTCCCCTTTTCAATTCAGATTTTGTTAATTTGGATCTTCTCTTTCCATTTTTTAGTTAGTTCAGATGAGGATTTGTCTATCTTGTTGGCTTTCTCAAAGAAACTCTTTGTTTCATTGATTCATATATTGTTCTCTTTGTTTCTACTTTATTAATTTCAACTCTCAGTTTTATTATTTCTTGCTTTCTACTCTCTTGGATGTGGTTTCTAGAAAGCTTTCTAGAGCTTTCAGGTGTACTATTAAGTTGCTAGATTGAGATATCTTCAATTTTTCTCATGTAGACCCTTAGTGCATTTAACTTTCACCTTAGCACTGCTTTTATGGTGTTGTATAAGATTGGATATGTTGTGCATTCATTTTCATTGAATTCTAGGATGTTTTTTATTTGTTTCTTTATTTCTCTCTTGACCCATATTTCTTTCAGTACATGTTCAGTTTCCATGTGTTTGTAAGTTTTCTGTTGTTGTTGATATAAAACTTCAACCTCTGGTAGTCTGATAGGATGCAGGGAATTATTTCAGTTTTCTTATAGCTACTGAGATTATGTTTGTGACTTGAGTATATGGTCAGTTTTGGAGAAAGTTCAGTGAGGTGTTGAGAATGTATGTTCTTTTGTTGATATGTTCTGAAGACATCTGTTAAGTCAAGTTGGAGTCCGTTAGCTCCAGTATTTCTCTCTTTAGCTTTTCTTTGAATAACCTGCCCATTGGTGAGAGTAGAGAATTCAAGTCTCCCACTATTATCCCATGAGCATTAATGTGTGATTTAACCTTTAGTAGAGTTTCTTTTATAAATGTAAAATGTGTTTGCCGCAATGATGTTAAGAATTGAGACATTGTCTTAGTAGATATTTTCCTTTGCTGAGTATGAAATGTTTGCCCTGATCTCTTTTATTAATTTTGGTTTGAAGTCTATATTGTTAGATATTAGAATGGCTTCATGACCTTGCTAGGTCTATTTGCTTGGAAAATCTTTTTTGATCCTTTTTTTTTTCCTGTGGCAGTGTCTATATTTGATATTGAAGAGTATTTCTTGTATGCAACAGAAGGATGGATTCTGTTTTCCCATCCATGCTGTTAATTTGTATCTTTTTATTGGGTAATTTGTATCTTTTAATTGGTAATTTTATTGATTCAATTACTAATGAAATATATCTATGACTAATAATTGTTAATTCCTATTTTTTAAGTTTGTTGTTGTTAGTGGTGGTGACAGGGATGGTGGGGATGGTAGGGATGGGGTGGTGTGTGTGTGTGTGTGTGTGTGTGTGTGTGTGTGTGTGTGTGTGTGTATTCTCCCTTCTTTTGTTTATTAAGATGTGAGATAATTTTTTCTGTGTTTTCATGGATGTAATTAACCTCCTTGGATCAGAATTTTCTTATGAGTATTTCCTGTAGAGCTGGGTCTGTAAGTAGAGGTTCTTTGAATTTGACTTTAGCATGGAATATCTTGTTCTCTCCAACTATAGTGACTGAAAGTTTTGCTAGATATAGTAGTCTGGACTGGCATCTCTGGTCTCTTAGAGTCTGCAGGACATCTATGCAGACCCTTATGGGTTTTAGGGTTTCCATTGAGAACTCAGGTGTCATTCTAATAGGCATTCCTTTATATGTTACTTGATTTTTTCCATTTTTAACATTTTTCTTTATTTGTTCTATAAATTTAGTGCTTGATTATTGTGTGGCTGGGGGGCTGTTTTTTTCTGTTCGAATTTATCTGGTATAAATAAACTTCTTGTATAGGCAGTTCCTTCTTTAAGTTAGACATTTTTGTCTCTGATTTCATTTGAAAATATTTTCCTCTGCTATTCCTATTATTCGAAAATATTTTCTTCTGCTATTCCTATTATTTTTGAGTATGTGCCTTTACATAGTATCTTAAATATTCTATATATTTTTGCAAGAATCTTGTAGATTTAGCATTTTCTTTGATCTATGCATCCATTTCTTCTATTGTGTCTTCAACACCTGAAATTCTCTCTTCCATGTCTCATATTCTGTTAGTGATGCTTGTGTGTCTATAGTTCCTGTTCACATAACTTGACTTTCCATTTCCAGAATTCCCTCCTCAGTCTTTGTCTTCTTTATTGTTTCTAATTCCATTTTCATGACTTAAGCAGTTTTATTGGTTTCCATTGACTGTTGTTTTTATTTGTTTCCCTTGGTCTTCTTTAAAGAATTTACTCATTTCCTCCTCATTTTTTTTTTTTTGGTCTTTTCCTTGATTTCCTTAAGGAATTTATTCACTTCTTTTTTAAGGATCTCTATCATTGTCATAAAATTAGTGTTAAAGTCTTTTTCTCATGCTTCAGATCTATTTTAATACACAGGGCTTGAAATAGTAGGATAGCTGGGTTCTGATGAGACATACCATTCTGGCTGTTGTTTTGTTCTTAAGTTGGTGTCAAGGCAACTGAGTTTGGAGTGATTATAAATCTAGGTCCTGATTTTGGGGTTTGTTTTTGTAGGATGGGTGTGTTGTTCCTTGGTTTCTGTTTCCTCTATGGTCTTCAGGACTATTTAGCCTGTGGTTGAACATGAGTTCTCCATCCAAGTTGGGGACTAGAGTTCGGATAGCCTGCATGGTCAGCAGGGAGTCTCTCCCTGAGTTGGTGTCCAGGATATGACAAAGATGATGGGAAGTAAAATGGGAATAGTGTCAGAAAGGAGTCACCCAGAGACTAGACAAGGTCTATGGGTAGGCAGCCTACCTGGATTTCTAGCAAGTGTGGCCTGTTGTTAGGTATCCCTATCTCTGAAATATTTACATTATGCTTCATAACAGTAGCAAAATAAGTTATGAAGTAGCAACAAAAATAATTTTATGTGTGGGTGTCAGCACATATAAGAAATTGTATTAAAGAGTTGCAGCATTAGGAAGGCCATAAACTCCTAATTTAATCCATTTAATTTTTTATTCTTTTTTATTGAATATTTTATTTATTAACATTTCCAGTATTATCCTCTTTCCCGATTTCTCCCCCAGAAACTTCCTATCCCATCCCCCTCCTGCTTCTATGAAGGTGTACCCCCACCTACCCACTTCTACCTCCTTGCCCTCATATTACCCTATACTGGGGCATCAAGCCTTTACAGGATCAAGGGTCTCTTCTCCCATTGATGCCCAACATGGTCATCCTCTGCTACATATATGGCTGGATCCAAGGGTCCCTCCTAGTGTACTCCTGGATTGATAGTTTAGACCCTGGGAGCTCTGGTTGGTTGATATTGTTATTCTTCCTATGGGATTGCAAACTCCCTCAAATCCTTAAGTCCTATCTCTAACTCTTCCACTGGGGACTTATGATGAGTTCAATGGTTGGGTGTAAGCATTCACCTCTGTATAGGTCAGGCTCTGGCACAGCCTCTCAGGAGACAACTATATCAGGCTCCCCTCATCGTGCATTTCTTGACCTCCACACTAGTGTCTGCATTTGGTGACTGTATATAGGAAGGATCCCCAAGTGGGGCAGTCTCCTGACTTTCCTTCAGTCTCTGTTCCACACTTTGTTCAGTATTTGCTCCCATAGTTTGTTGCCCCTTTTAAGAAGGGCCTGAGGAACCACATTTTGATCTTCCTTCTTCTTGAGGTTCATGTGGTCTGTGAACTGTATATTAGGTATTCCTAGCTTTTGGGCTAATATCCACTTATCAGTGAGTGCATACCATGTGTGTTCTTTTGTGACTGGGCTACCTGACTCAGGATGATATTTTGTAGTTCTATCCATTTCCCTAAGAATTTCATGAATTCACTGTTTGAATAGCTGAGTAGTACATCATTGTATAAATGTACCACATTTTCTGTATCCATTCCTCTGTTGAACATATCTGGGTTCTTTCCAACTTCTTGCTATTATAAATAAAGCTGCTATGAACATAGTGGAGCATGTGTCTTTCTTATATGTTGGAACATCTTTTGGATATATGCCCAGGAGTACTATAGCTGGGTCCTCAGGTAGTACTGTGTCCAATTTATTGAGGAATCCCCAGACTGATTTCCAGAGTGGTTGTACCAGTTTGCAATACCACCAGCAATGTAGGAGTGTTCCTCTTTCTCAACATCCTTGCCAGTACCTGCTGTCACCTGAGTTTTGGATCTTAGCTATTCTGACTGGAGTGAGGTAGAATCTCATGGTTGTTTTGATCTGTGTGTCCCTGATGACTAAGGATGTAGAACATTTTTTAGGTGCATCTCAACCATTCGGGTTTCCTTAGTTGAGAATTCTTTGTTTAGTTCTGTGCCCCATTTTTTATAGGGTTATTTGATTGAATGGAGGGAGTCTAATTTCTAGAGTTCTTTGTATATATTGGATATTAGCCCTCTATCAGATGTATGATTGGTAAAGATACTTTCCCCATCTATTGGTTGCTGTTTTGTCCAATTGACAGTGTCTTTTCCTTTACAGAAGCTTTGCAATTTTATGATGTCCCATTTGCCAATTCTTGATCTTAGAGCATAAGTCATTGGTGTTCTGTTCAGGAATATTTCCCCTGTGCCCATGTATTTGAGGGTCTTCACCACTTTCTCTTCTAGTAGTTTCAGTGTATCTAGTTTTATGTTGAGATCCTTGATCCACTTGGACTTGAGCTTTGCACAAGGAGATAAGAATGTATCAATTCTTCTATGTGATAACCACCAGTTGAAACCAGCAGCATTTTTTTCAAAATGCTGTCTTTTTTCCACATTTGGATGATTTTAGATACTGACCATTGGTGTGTGGGTTAATTTCTGGGTCTTCAATTCTATTCCATAAACCTTCCTGTCTTTGTAACAATAACATGTAGTTTTTAGCACTATTGCTCTTTAGTACAGCTTGAAGTCAGGGATGGTGATTTCCCCCAGAAGTTCTTCTATTGTTGAGAATACTTTTAATTATCTTGGGTTTTTAATTATTCCAAAGGAATTTGAAATTGCTCTTTCTAACTCAATGAAGAATTGAATTGGGAATTTGATCAATATTTCATTGGTTCTGTAGATTGTTTTCTGCAAAATGGCCATTTTTACTATATTAATCTTGCCACTCCATGAGCATGGGAGATTTTTCTGTTTTCTCAGATCTTCACAGATTTTTTTCCTCAGGGACTTGAAGTTCTGGTCATACAGATCTTTCACTTGCTTGGTAAGAATCACACCAAGATATTTTATATTATATATGACTATTGTGAAGGATGTCATTTCCCTAATTTCTGTCTCAGCCTGTTTATCCTTTCAGTAGAGGAAGGCCATGGATTTGTTTGAGTTAATTTTATATCTATAAACTTTCCTGAAGTTGTTTATCAGGATTAGGAGTTCTCTGGTGGAATTTTTTGGGTCACTTAAGTGTACTATCATATCATCTGCAAATAGTAATATTTTGACTTCGTCCTTTCCAATTTGTATTTCTTTGACGTTCTTTTGTTGCCCAATTGCTCTGGCTAGGATTTGAGTACTATGTTGACTAGGTAGGAAAAGAGTGGGCAGGCTTGTCTAGTCCCTGATTTTAGTGGAATTGTTTCAAGTTTCTCTCCATTTAGTTTGATGTTGGCTGCCGGTTTTCTGTATTTTGCTTTTAATATTGTCTAGGTATGGGCTTTGAATTCCTGATCTTTCCAAGACTTTTATGATGAAGGGATGTTGAATTTTCTCAAATGCTTTCTCAGCATTTAAGGAGATTATCATGTGATTTTTTTCATTGAGTTTGCTTATACAGTGGATTACATTGATGGATTTCATTATATTGAACCATCCCTGCATCCCTAGAAAGAAGCCTACTTGGTTAGGATGGATTATTGGTTTGATGTGTTCTTGGATTCAGTTTGTGAGAATTTTATTGAAAATTTTTGTGTCAATATTCATAAGGGACTTGGTCTGAAGTTCTCATTCTTTGTTGGGTCTTTGTGTGGTTTTGATGTAGGCATAATTGTGGCTTCACCAATTCCCCCAGGAGGAGTAGTAGACAGGAAATCATCAAACTCAGGGCTGAAATCAATCAAGTGGAAACAAAGAGAACCATACAAAGAATCAACGAATCCAGGAGCTGGTTCTTTGAGAAAATCAACAAGATAGATAAACTCTTAGCCAGACTGACCAAAGGGCACAGAGAAAGTATCCAAATTAACAAAATTAGAAATGAAAAGGGGATATAACAACAGAACCTGAGGAAATCCAAAAAATCATCAGATCCTACTACAAAAGCCTATACTCAACACAAATGGAGAATCTGGAGGAAATGGACAATTTCTTTGACAGATACCAAATACCAAAATTAAATCAGGACAAAATAGATAATCTAAACAGTCCCATAACCCCTAAAGAAATAGAAGGGGTTATAGAAAGTCTTCCAACCAAAAAAGCACAGGACCAGATGGTTTTAGTGCAGAATTCTATCAGACCTTCAAAGAAGACCCAACACCAATACTCTTCAAACTATTCCACAAAATAGAAATAGAAGGAACACTACCCAATTCCTTCTACGAAGCCACAATTATGCTGATACCAAAACCACAAAAAGATCCAAGAAAAAAAGAGAACTTCAGACCAATTTCCCTTATGAACATCGATGCAAAAATACTCAATAAAATTGTTGCCAACTGAATCCAAGAACACATCAAAATGATCATCCACCATGATCAAGTAGGCTTCATCCCAGGGATGCAGGGTTGGTTCAATATATGGAAATCCATCAATGCAATCCACTACATAAACTGAAAGAAAAAATCCACATGGTCATTTCATTGGATGCTGAAAAAGCATTTGACAAAATTCAGCATTCTTTCATGCTTAAAGTCTTGGAAAGAACAGGAATTCAAGGCCCATACCTAAACATAGTAAAAGCAATATACAGCAAACCGGTAGCCAGCATCAAACTAAATGGAGAGAAACTTGAAGCAATCCCACTAAAATCAGGGACTAGACACGGCTGCCCCCTTTCTCTTTCTCTTTTCAATATTGTACTTGAGGTACTAGCTCAGGCAATTAGACAACATAAGGAGGTCAAAGGGATACAAATTGGAAAGGAAGAAGTCAAACTATCATTATTTGCAGATGATATGATAGTCTACTTAAGTGACCAAAAAAAGTCCACTAGAGAACTCCTACAGCTGATAAACAACTTCAGCAAAGTGGCAGGATATAAAATCAACTCAAGCAAATCAATTGCCTTCCTATACTCAAAGGATAAGCAGGCTGAGAAAGCAATTAGGGAAATGACCCCCTTCACAATAGCCACAAACAGTATAAAGTACCTTGGGGTGACTCTTACCAAACATGTGAAAGATCTGTATGACAAGAACTTCAAGACTATTAAGAAGGCAATGGATGAAGACCTCAAAAAATGGAAAAAGCTCCCATGCTCATGGATCGGCAGGATTTATAATAGTTAAAGTGGCCATTTTGCCAAAAGCAATATACAGATTCAACGCAATACCCATCAAAATCCCAACTCAATTCTTCACGGAGTTAGAAAGAGCAATCCTCAAATTCATCTGGAATAACAAAATACCCAGGATAGCTAAAACTATTCTCAACAATAAAAGAAATTCTGGGGATATCAGTATCCCTGACCTCAAGCAACACTACAGAGCAATAGTGTTAAAAACTGCATGGTATTGGTACAGTGACAGGCAGGAGGATCAATGGAACAGGATTGAAGATCCAGAAATGAACCCACACACGTATGGCCACTTGATCCTCGACAAAGAGGCTGAAAACATCCAATGGAAAACAGATAGCCTTTTCAACAAATGGTGCTGGTTCAACTGGAGGTCAGCATGCAGAAGAATGTGAATTGATCCATCCTTATCTCCTTGTACTAAGCTCAACTCCAAATGGATCAAGGACCTCCATATAAATCCAGACACTCTGAAACTAATAGAAAAGAAACTGGGGAAGAACCTTGAGGACATTGGTACAGGGGGAAAGTTCCTGAATAGAACACTAATAGCGTATGCTCTAAGAGCAAGAATTGACAAATGGGACCTCATAAAATTACAAAGTTTCTGTAAGGCAAAGGACACCATCAAAAGGGAAAATCGGCAACCAACAAATTGGGAAAAGATCTTCACCAACCCTACATCAGATAGAGGGCTAATATCCAATATATATAAAGAACTCAAGAAGTTAGACTCTAGAAAACCAAATAACCCTATTAAAAAATGGAGTGCAGAGTTAAACAAAGAATTTTCACCTGAATGAAATGATTTACTAAATAGTGATAATATCTTGTCAATGATGATTCAAAGGCATGCTCAAATGTGACCAACCTCAAGAAATCTTTGCCATCCATCCATCCATGTGCAATGCTTCCTTTTTGCCACAATGCCATGCCTCATTTCTGGGTATGCAGTGCTCACTCAAAAGTGATTAACAACGACAAATGAAAATGAGTGAATTAATAGACAATCAAAGAAAAGTCATATATTAAATACCACCAGAAGTTGTGAAACATTTTCAACATAGTTTCCACAGTGGATCTTCCTAAACAACAACAAAAAAAGTTATAGAACACCTATGTCCTGTCTTCTAGGTCATTGCTTTTATTGCTTCATATCACCACACCTATCTTCTCTAAAAATGGTCATAAAAATCAGTATTGTATTCTCTCATTGTTTTCCATTATAAAACATGGTGTTTTGAGGAACAATACATCAAATAGGAAGATTCTCATAGTTTCGTAATGAATAAAAGTCACCAAAATAGTTCTTGTGAAACTCACTTCTATTTACTATGTCTTAGGGAATTTATTGTTAAACCCCCACTTAATCTCTCAAATAACTGCATTATCATGCAATTTTATTGATCTTATCTTATAGATAAGAAGTGGAAAGGTTAAAGAGCTTAGGGAATGTGTCAGTACCCACAGAACTAGTACATGGAGATTTAGCAGATCTAGCCAGACTTAGTCTCTGGAACGCATGAGCTTACCATCTGTCTCAACCTACATATGACTTTAAGTTTGTGGAGGTGCTGACACACTGAACATAATTTTCATTACATAGTTGTGAAACATTACCTCTGTGAAAGAAAAGTGAAATTCAATATTTGAATTTTTAATATTTATTTATTTTTATTTTGTATATATGAGCATTTTTCTAAATGTTTTCTGTGAACTGTGTATATGCAGTATTTGCAGAAGCCAGAAAAGTATGGTTGGATCCCCTGGGACCAATGTTACAGATGGTTGCTAGCATCCATATGAGTGCTGGGAAATGAGCCCAAGTCCTTCTGGTATATCAGGCAGTTCTCTTAACCAGAGAGTCATCTCTCCAGCCTTGCCTCCCCCATGTTTGCTTTATTGTTTGTTTATTTTCTGCTGGAAAAAGTATTGAAGTCACAGGAGGGCATTTCAAAAATTATATGGCTTTGGTTTAAAGTTAATTTTAATCTGTATGTGACCCTCCTTCTGCAGACAGAATTACTTTTAACTATATATTTTAGGAGAAATGTGTAGGAATAAAAATTTATAAGACCTAAAACAAAGAAATAAGAGCTTGAGAAAGATGTCTTTACCTACATTCTTTCCTTTGAACATGGCACCCTCTCCTAATATTTGTGCTTCTAATGGCTCATGTGAAGATATTGAATCTTGACCAGAGTCAAGGACAGACAGAGGGCCCTGGGTTTAGTGACCCATGGGAACATACTGATATTTTAGAATCTCAGGCAAAGTTTTTCTTTCTGCAAAATGGGGTTGATAAAGCATTTCTTGAAATGTTATTTCTGATTAGCTTTGGCCAAGTGTTGCCACTGCCTTTAAAAATTAGGAGTTTTAGGAGGAAAACATATTTATCCTAAAGAAGTAAAGGCAAAAATGGACATTCCATGGAGGAGATAAGAAATGCATAACTGGAGGTGCATTTTTCTTTTGAAAAATAAATCAGCCATAGAAATAATGAATTAGCCAAAAGCAGTTGTAGGTCTACTGTTGATATGTTAAAATACTGCAATTAAAATCAACTCTTTAATATCAGTGGCACTATAGATTCCCAGACCTTGTTTTAGTCAGGGTTTCTATTCCTGCACAAAGCATCATGAAAGAAGCAAGGTGCAGAGGAAAGGGTTTATTCAGCTTATATTTTCCACATTGCTGTTCATCACTAAAGGAAGTCAGAACTGGAACTCAAGCAGGTCATGAAGCAGGAGCTGATGCAGAGGCCATGGAGGGATGTTTCTTACTGGCTTGCTTCCCATGGCTTGCTCAGTCTGCTCTCTTATAGAAGCCAAGATTACCAGCCCAGTGATGGCACCACCCACAATGGGCCCTCTCCCCTTGATCACCAACTAAGAAAATGCCTCACAGCTGGATCTCATGGAGGCACTTCCCCAACTGAAGCTCCTTTCTCTGTGATAACTCCAGCTTCAAGTTGACACACAAAACCAGCCAATACAAATCTCTAATAGGTTGGGCCTGGAAGCACATGTGGAGTAAAAAGATTGACAGTTCACAAAGTTACCAGCAGCCATGCTCTCCACAGTCAAGTCCTCCCTCTAATGATACATTATAGTTAGGGTCTAGCATATTAATAGATGTTCCAATGTAAGTGGAAAGAACATCAAAAATGCAACAGAATTTACTAGATTTGATAAGAAGATTATATAGAATTATAAATGAGATTTCTAGGAAGTCTCTGTATGCAAGTATCTAAGACCAAGATTTTATATATTCTAGTGAGTGAAGGCTTATGGCTAAGTTAAGGTGCTGTAATATAAAAAAGAAAGCACCTTACTAGCACGCTGAGCACTGAGAGGAAGTGATCATGAAGTTTGTATCATGCATGTCCCTTTGATCTTGAACAAAGAAGCCTGATTAGAATATCAGAAACCTTAACTATAGTCCACAGCCAACCAACAAATTGGGAAAAGATCTTCACCAACCCTACATCAGATAGAGGGCTAATATCCAATATATACAAAGAACTCAAGAAGTTAGACCCCAGAAAGCCAAATAACCCTATTAAAAATTGGGTACAGAGCTAAACAAAGAATTTTCACCCGAAGAACTTCAGATGGCTGAGAAGCATCTTAAAAAATGCTCAACTTCATTAGTCATTAGGGAAATGCAAATTAAAACAACCCTGAGGTTTCACCTTACACCAGTCAGAATGGCTAAGATTAAAAATTCAGGAGACAGCAGGTATTGAGGAGGATGTGGAGAAAGAGGAACATTCCTCCAGTGTTGGTGGGGTTGCAAATTGATGCAACCACTCTGGAAATCAGTCTGGCGGTTCCTCACTTCCAGATGATCCTGCTATACCATTGCTGGGCATATACCCAGAGGATTCCCCAGCAGGTAATAAGGATATGTGTTCCACTATGATCATAGCAGCCCTATTTATAATAGCCAGAAGCTGGGAAGAATGCAGGTATTCCTCAAAGGAAGAATGGATGCAAAAAAATGTGGTATATATACACAGCCATTAGAAACAATGAATTCACGAAATTCTTAGACAAATGGATGGAGCTGGAGAACATCATACTAAGTGAGGTAACACAGTCTCAAAAGATCAATCATGGTATGCACTCACTAATAAGTGGATATTAGCCTAGAAAATTGGAATACCCAAAATATAATCCACACATCAAATGAGGTACAAGAAGAATGAAGGAGTGGCCTGGTTCTAGAAAGACTCAATGTAGCAGTATAGGGCAAAACCAGAACAGGGAAGTGGGAAGGGGTGGGTGGGGGAACAGGAGGAGGGAAGAGGACTTATGGGACTTTTGGGGAGTGGGGGTCAGAAAAGGGGAAATCATTTGAAATGTAAATAAAAATATATCGAATAAAAAAAAACTATAGTCCATAGCCTCTTAAAATGTGACTTTGTGGTCAAATCTTTTAAAAACTTCAAGTTGGAAATTTTTACATTTATTCTCAGTTGGACTGGACATAGATTTATTGGAGTTTGGAGTATGTTTCTACATAGGAACGTGAAAGTGAGTGTTTATTTCATTTCTGCATTAGATCTGGGAAGACAAGATATGAGAGCAAGAGGTCAGCATGGGAGACACAGGATGACAAAGAGGAGGCTTCATTTTCTGGGAACTTTGGATCAGACCATAGACACAGTGTTGTGGATTTGGCCTAATGCTGCTTTTTTCATCATAATTTGGGTCCCCAAAATTGCATGAGAATTTACACATGTAAGACACAGAGGGAACACTGCCCCTAGTTGGTTTTGATTGGTTAATAAGGTTGCCAGCAGCCAATGGCTGGGCCACTTCCTAACCTCCACATTGCCATTCCAACTCTTTTCAATATTCCTGCATTCTTCCCCATTAAATCCCATATTCCATCTTTGCTGAGCTAGACCTCCTGTGGCCTTACTTCCCCAGCTCCTACATAATAGCTATGTTCTCTGTCCTGCACCTTCTCAGGCATGGCATCTTAGTTTTTCTTCTCCTAGTATGACAGATCTCCTTCTGCCTTCCTCCTTCCTCAGTTCTTTGCCTGGGAATCCTAAAAGTCCCACCTCTGTCTGCCCTGCCTAGCCATTAGCTGCCAGTAACTTTATTTACTAACCCAAAGCAACTGGGGCAAGGTTACCTCAGTTACTTATGTGTAGATGTTTGATTTGCATGCAGTTTCTATGACCCAAATTAATATAATAAAAGCAGCATTAGACAAAACCCATAACATTTTCCCGTTTCTGTCCAGTTACAAAAGGCTGTTTTTTGCTCAGATATAAATTAAACACAATTATAACAATTATACAAAATATAGTATATGATATATTTATAATGCCCAATCTATCAATTTTGTCAATTTAGATGTAGTACTCTCTCATCAATCCTAACATAAAAAATTTACAATCCTATACCTTAATTTTGTTTTGATTTTAACTTCCATTACCATCTGAAAACCATCCCTTCAAATCTAGAGCATCTTCCCTAATGTTAAGCAAGTTAAGTCTAATTATGATACTAAAACGAGTCTTCAACCCCATCAGAGATCTGAGAATGAATTATTACCTGAATACATAGGAAGCATAAAGACCTAGCTTCCAAAATTTAAACAATTTGTAGAGACAGCTGACTGCTTAGACAATCCTCTATAAACCTCATAACATTGGAGCATTTGTCTTTAGCCTTCTGGTCAAGAACCATTTGACAGACTTTAAGTGAAGCAGGAATCATGAAGGATTACCTTACCCTATATTGGCAGAGCTAAGCTGTCAACTGTCCCACATCATGTGTCCTTGCCTGGACAATATTTTTTGTCTGTAGATAAGTTAGAGCAATGCTTGCCCAGTGGCTACCTTGCCACAATTGGAGCAACTCCATATGGAGATAAGAATGCCCAGTATCTTCTTTGAATTGTGAAGGAGGAACTGTCAAGAATAGACATGTCTCTTAGTCAAAAGATCTATTAATAAAATAAATGCTATATTTTGAGGATCTCTGATGCTTTTGAAGACTAACTATATATAGTATATCTGAGCTGTTGAAACTTGTCTACACTTAGCTACTTACTGTTTGAATAATATTGAAAATACTTTATTATTAATATTAGTAATATTACCATGAGATTACTTAATCATCCTAAACAGTTTGCAATAGTGGATATTAGAAGGACTAAGTCTAAACCTTGTATTTTTGAATGAGTTGCATGGGCACAATGCCTATGTAAGAGTAACAAAGTTAATTTTAAATTTTTATAAAAATGAAAATAGTTATACCAATTAAAACTTTAAACCTGCATTAATATATAAATTATGTGCCAATGTAAGAAACTATAACTGCAAATCTCATCAAAATTTAGAGACTTTTACCAATGTAAGATTATGGCAATAAAATATTTTTATAAGAGTAAATTAATATGGCTTTGGTATCAGCGTAATTGTGGCTTCGTAGAAGGAATTGGGTAGTGTTCCTTCTGTTTCTATTTTGTGGAATAGTTTGAAGAGTACTGGTATTAGGTCTTTGTAGGTCTGATAGAATTCTGCACTGAAACCATCTGGTCCTGTGATTTTTTTTGGTTGGAAGACTTTCTATGACTCCTTCTATTTCTTTAGGGGTTATGGGACTGTGTAGAAGATCTATTTGGTCCTGATTTAATTTTGATATTTGGTATCTGTCTAGAAAATTGTCCATTTCCTCCAGATTCTCCTGTTGTGTTGAGTATAGGCTTTTGTAGTAGGATCTGATGATTTTTTGGATTTCTGTTGTTATATCCCCTTTTTCATTTCTAATTTTGTTAATTTGGATACTGTCTCTGTGCCCTTTGGTCAGTCTGGCTAAGCGTTTATCTATCTTGTTGATTTTCTCAAAGAACCAGCTCCTGGATTCGTTGATTTTTGTATGGTTTTCTTTGTTTCTACTTGATTGATTTCAGTCCTGAGTTTGATGATTTCCTGTCTTCTACTCCTCCTGGGTGAATTGTCTTCTTTTTGTTCCAGGGCTTTCAGGTGTGTCGTTAAGCTGCTAGTGTATGCTCTCTCCATTTTCTTTTTGGAGGCACTCAGGGCTCAGAGTTTTCCTCTTTGCACTGCTTTCACTGTGTCCTAAAGATTTGAGTATGTTGTGCCTTCATTTTCATTAAAGTCTAAAAAGTCTCTGATTTCTTTCTTTATTTCTTCTTTGGTCAAGATGTCATTGAGTAGAGTATTGTTCAGCTTCCATGTGTATGTGGGCTTTCTGTTGTTTTTGTTGCTATTGAAAACCACTCTTACTCCATAGTGATATGATAGGAGGCATGAGATTAGTTCGATCTTCTTATATTTCTTAAGGTCTGTCTTGTGACCAATTATATAGTCTATTTTGGAGAAGGTACCATGAAGTGCTGACAAAAAGGTATATTCTTTTGCTTTAGCATGAAATGTTCTATAAATATCAGTCAAATCCAATTGGTCCAAAGCTTCAATTAGTTTCACTGTGTCTCTGTTTAGTTTCTGTTTTCCTGATCTGTCCATTGAGGAGAGTGGAGTATTGAAGTCCCCCACAATTATTGTGTTAGGTGCAATGTGTGTTTTGAGCTTTAGTAAAGTTTCTTTTATGAATGAGGGTACCCTTCCTTTTGGCACATAGGTGTTCTGAATTGAAAGTTCTTCTTGGTGGATTTTTCCTTTGACCAGAAAGATCCAACAAAGAAAGAGAATTTCAGACCAATTTCCCTTATGAACATCGATGCAAAAATACTCAATAAAATTCTTGCCAACCGAATCCAAGAACACATCAAAACGATCATCCACCATGATCAAGTAGGCTTTATCCCAGGGATGCAGGGTTGGTTCAATAAACGGAAATCCATCAATGCAATCCACTACATAAACAAACTCAAAGAAAAAAAACCACATGGTCATTTCATTGGATGCTGAAAAAGCATTTGACAAAATTCGGCATCCTTTCATGCTTAAAGTCTTAGAAAGAACAGGAATTCAAGGCCCATACCTAAACATAGTAAAAGCAATATACAGCAAACTGGTAGCCAGCATCAAATTAAATGGAGAGAAACTTGAAGCAATCCCACTAAAATCAGGGACTAGACAGGGCTGCCCCCTTTCTTCTTATCTTTTCAACATTGTACTTGGGGTACTAGCTTGGGAAATTAGATAACATAAGGAGGTCAAAGGGATACAAATTGGAAAGGAAGAAGTCAAACTATCATTATTTGCAGATGATATGATAGTCTACCTAAGTGACCCAGAAAACTCTACTAGAGAACTCCTACAGTGGATAAACAACTTCAGCAAAGTTGCAGGTTATAAAATCAACTCAAGCAAATCAGTAGCCTTCCTATACTCAAAGGATAAGCAGGCTGAGAAAGCAATTAGGGAAATGACACCCTTCACAATAGCTACAAACAGTATAAAGTACCTTGGGGTGACTATTACTAAACATGTGAAAGATTTGTATGACAAGAACTTCAAGACTCTGAAGAAGGAAATGGAAGAAGACCGCAAAAAATGGAAAAACCTCTCATGCTCATGGATTGGCAGGATTAATATACTTAAAATGGCCATTTTGCCAAAAGCAATATACAGATTCAATGCAATACCCATCAAAATCCCAACTCAATTCTTCACAGAGTTAGAAAGAGCAATTCTCAAATTCATCTGGAATAACAAAAAACACAGGATAGCTAAAACTATTCTCAACAACAAAATAAATATTGAGGGAATCAGTATCCCTGACCTCAAGCAATACTACAGAGCAATAGTGTTAAAAAACAAACAAACAACTGCATGATATTGGTACAGGGACAGGTAGGCAGATCAATGGAGCAGGATTGAAGATCCAGAAATGAACCCACACACCTATGGCCACTTGATCCTCAACAAAGGGGCTGAAAACATCCAATGGAAAAAAGATAGCCTTTTTAACAAATGGTGCTGGTTCAACTGGAGGCCAGCATGCAGAAGAATGTGAATTGATCCATCCTTGTCTTCTTGTACTAAGCTCAACTCCAAATGGATCAAGGACCTTCACAAAAAGCCAGACACTCTGAAACCAATAGAAAAGAAACTGGGGAAGACCCTTGAGGACATCGGTACAGGGGGAAATTTCCTGAACAGATCACCAATAGCATCTGCTGTAAGATCAAGAATTGACAAATGGGACCTCATAAAATTACAAAGTTTCTGTAAGGCAAAGCATACCATCAAAAGGACAAATTGGCAACCAACAAATTGGGAAAAGATCTTCACCAATCCTACATCAGATAGAGGGCTAATATCCAATATATATAAAGAACTCAAGAAGTTAGGCCCCAGAAAGCCAAATAACCTTATTAAAAAATGGGGCATAGAGTTAAACAAAGAATTTTCACCTGAAGAACTTTGGATGGTGGAGAAGCATCTTAAAAAAATGCTCAACTTCATTAGTCATTAGGGAAATGCAAATCAAAACAACCCTGAGATTTCACTTTATACCAGTCAGAATGGCTAAGATTAAAAATTCAGGAGACAGCAGATGTTGGCGAGGATGTGGAGAAAGAGAAACACTACTCCACTGCCGGTGGGGTTGCCAATTGGTACAACCACTCTGGAAATCAGTCTGGCGGTTCCTCAGAAAACTGGGCACCTCACTTCTGGAAGATCTTGCAATACCACTCCTGGGCATATACCCAGAGGATTCCCCAGCATGTAATAAGGATACATGTTCCACAATGCTCATAGCAGCCCTATTTATAATAGCCAGAAGCTGGAAAGAACCCAGGTATCTTTCAACAGAAGAGTGGATGCAAAAAATGTGGTATATATACACAATGGAGTACTATTCAGCCATTAGAAACAATGAATTCATGAAATTCTTAGGCAAATGGATGGAGCTGGGGAACATCATACTAAGTGAGGTAACCCAGTCTCAAAAGATCAGTCATGGTATGCAATCACTAATAAGTGGATATTAACCTAGAAAACTGGAATACCCAAAACATAATCCACACAACAAATGAGGTACAAAAAGAACAGAGGAGTGGCCCCTTGTTCTGGAAAGACTCAGTGAAGCATTATAGGGCAAAACCAGAACAGGGAAGTGGGAAGGGGTGGTTGGGAGAACAGGGGGAGGGAAGGGGGCTTATGGGACTTTTGGGGAGTGGGGGGGCTAGAAAGGGGGAAGTCATTTGAAATGTAAATAAAAATATATTGAATAAAAAAATCTTCAATTCTATCATAAAAAATAAATAAATGAGTAAATTTAGTAATCTATCCTATAAATCTAATTTCTTACATTATTACTCTATCCTCCTTTCTCTTTTCTACCCCTTCCCCTTACATAAGAAAGGATAGAGAAGAAGGGAAAGACAGAAATCCCCAAGTCTAAGCTCTTCATTAGTTTCCTCCCTGTCCAAAATTATGACCATTTCTAAATTATCCCTTATAAAATTTATCCCTTATAAACCTATCTATAATTTGTAAAATAACCATCATCAGACATTCCAAACTAAGGAATAGGGATGATGACTCTCCATGGCTTTTTCCTGTTGAATGGGGCCATGAATTATTTTTTAAAGGGTGGGAGGGCTAGGAAAATTGGACAAATTGATTAGACTTGAGAAAGCTAGCTTTAGCATTTGTTATCCAGTCTCTGGATGCATAGAAAGTTCAAAGTTTAACTGAAGTTTTGCCTGGATCTGTCTCAAAGGCTTTATAAATTAGGGTCATCAGGAACTAGCAGCTATTCCTGCAGGTGCTCTGGGAGCAAGGCTCTGGAAACAGCATCAGGAGAGGCAGAATCAGGCAAGGGGCTGGAACAGCGGGTCTTTTCAGCATCCCTGAGGATGAAGCTTGTCAGAGCTATTTCTTGGTGTTTCATTCTGCAATAGATGACTCTTACAACCAATTTTTAGTTCTACAAAGATATTTGTATAGATTGTAAAAGGTGTACAGATCAGTTAAGGATGAATTTTTGCTCCTTGTTTGAGCAGGTGAAAGACAATTGTCTTTTTGATGAGTTAATTTGATCAGTAACCAATTGTACTAAATCTTCATTCATACAATGTGAAAGATGGCATGATGATTCTTAAGGATGCCATAACCAACAAGATATAATGGCTAATGTTAACTGAAGTTTTGGCTAGAGATATTTTTAGGTATAAGCCAGTTTCAGGGCTGTTCCCATGTTGAGGGATCAGCATGGCGTGTTACCTGTCCTGTTTGGTCTTCTTGAATTTTTCTTTTCTGTCTGTAGGTAAGATCTTCAGGGGATGTCTTCCTGTTTCATATCTGACCCAAGTCACTTTGGAAGGGGTCCAAAGCCTTTTCATCTTTCCTGTTAACACACAGAGCCTCTCTCCCAAAGTAGCATGTCCTTGGTCCAGCAACCTGAAAGCATCAGATTCAAATTAGCAGTCTCCCTTTTCTTTAGTCTTTCTCTATTTTGACCTCTCTCATAGAACATTTGTGATACTATTACCATCAAACTTATAACCATCTGCATTCTGATAATTAAAACAATTCAAAGCAATTAACACAATCTTAAACAATTATCATTCACTGAGAAAGGCGTTCTTCCCCTTCTCCTTTCTTTATGTCCCCCCACCTTTTTTGAGATCAAGGGACCAAATTTATTCTATCTGTTTGAGAGAGAGCTCCTTCCCCATCTTATGCCTTTGTTTGTACATGAGATGATAGTGCCATTATTAACAAAAGAGTACTGAAAATATGGTTTAGAGTAGAATATGATTAAAAGAATGGACACTTACCTTTAACTGTGCTAAAGTTAAGTTAAAGCTAGATATGACTGTCTTGCATAGCTACAGTTGTTAGTGGTAAAATATCACAAAGAGAAACTGGAGACCTTACCATGGAAAAGCTCTTGGTATTCTTGTGCTTTCCTACCAACAGAAAGTATTACCAAGTTTTTTGATGATGGTATCTACAATAGCTCAAGTGTCTGTATTTAAATGATTTGCATCTGCCACATCCTGGATGTCACAGAGATTTGACAGAGACATAGTTTTCTTTTAAAATTAAGGCACAGTGGAAGGGGGCTGGGTGATGTCCTGAAATCCAGAGCAAAGTTGTTTCATGAATTGAGGCAATGTTTTAGCGATGCATCCTGTGTAGGAATACTGTCTTTTATTTCTGAGTTAGCTGCTGAAGTCACTGACTACAATGATCTCTGTCATTTCATAGTCACTTTTTCATTGAAGCGTTCTAATAATCTTATTTTTGAGGGGCCAAGAGCCAAGCTGTGGGCCCTCTCCAAGAGACTTAAGCAATGCAGACTGACAACCAATTTGTGTTTTTATTCACAAGATCTTTATGTGATTGTTCTGGTGTTCTTTAACAAGCTAGCAAAATGTCTAAATGGCCTACTTATCACAGGTATTTGGACTAATATCAGAAGAGAACTGAGACGTTAGTGGCCATGTGGTCCAGGAATCCATCTTGGAAATGATACTCTAGCTACAAGACTGAGAATAAAGACAGGGTCCCAGGCAGAGATCTAGGAAATAATAGTCAGACTGCAGAATAGATGCCTGAAATAATGAATATTCATTCTATGATACTGACTCCATGGCAGACATATTTTATTTGATATGTTGAAATAATTTAGTTCTCATAGAAACTTCTGAATCATGTGGAGTTATTACTATTAAATAATGTTTGGCATATGTGGTAACTGAGGTACTAGAGTCAAAATGTCTAATAACTAATAAATAACTGAACCTGATCTCAAATCTAGGTAATCTTTCCTTACATTCACGCTTCTTTGATCATTGCTTAGGGCACTTTTGCTCCTGGTCTAAGATAGAAAGTTCTTATGTATTATAAATTTCTCCAATACAAGCATAAAACAATTCAAACTATGTGTATGGTGACCATTGTGAGAGACACAGGTTTGTATTCCTGCTCAGATGCTATCAGATAAGGAAATGGACTGGTGTCTAGTCTGTAGTTAATACTACAGGACAGGAATGCAGAACTTTCAAAGTGGAAATTGTCACTGCCCATTAATTTACTAATTGCCCAGAGCTATGACTAAACTCTGTGATTCTGAATGTTATGTGTCAACTTCAACCTTGTGTCTAGATCTGAGGATTGCTTTGGGCAATGTTGTGCTCCTGTTTCCATTTCTTACAGAAACACAGAAATTTCTGTACAGAAATACAGACTTTTAGTATTCTGTACCTACAGCCTGGGTGGATCAGAAGACTATATGCAGTGTGGACAATCCTACATTTACTCACATACCATTGATTGAGAAAGATTGGAAAGATGCTATGAAATGACTTTCATTTGTTTTCCCAGCAGTTATACCATAATGAATCCAAGGTGTGACCACTGTCATATATGTGGAAGCTGAGAGCATTTTCTTAATGGTCATCCAAGCAGAAAATGAGTTCACATATTTTCAACATTTTTATTGATAATTCTCAAGCCTCTACACTATTATGCACTGCCTTTATTCTGTATTATTTCTTTATTTGATCCTTTGTGTGTGTGTGTGTGTGTGTGTGTAAGAGAGGGAGGGGATGAAGATTATTAGGGTAGGGAAAATCATTCTGTAATTATATATTTTATGGTTGTTATTTTTCCATCATCATTCTTTGATATATAGCACTATTATAACAGAATTCTGTTAATTCAGTGCCTTGAGATATACTAAATGTGAACATGAGTCTTCTGCTACCATTTGTCTTTTAGTAGTAGTAACATTGACTGAGACTGGCATGTATCAGATACTACCGAGAAGACAGACACAATAAAGGACATCAGCAGCCTGAAACAAGCGCACTTTGGCATAGAGTATTACACTGCTTTAGAGTAACTGCCCCCATAATGTCCTGGTAAAACAGAAGCCAGGCTAAAGGGAGATGAACAATCTCTAGGCAAATTTGGAGACTGAGAAAGTATTTAGAAAGCTCACATTATCAGAGACAAAAAATATCCATGCATAGGTTGGAAGCAGGAAATAGATTTTCTTAAAACCTAGTTGATATTTCTATTGCTAATAAATAAACTCTTTCTGTTGCCCTTTTGGTTACACACACTGATAACCCTCCACCACAGAAAGGAAGAGATGTTTTGCTTCATTTTGTGTGACAATATAAGTAACCCTTATAATCTTCAGAATGTCTGGGCTTTTGGCAATATTCTTTTTTTTCTATTTTTTTAAAATTTATTGATATATTTATTTACATTTCAAACGATTTCCCCCTTTCTGGACCCCCACTCCCCGAAAGTCCCATCAGTCCCCTTCCCTCCCCCTGTTTTCTCACCCAACCCTTCCCACTTCCCTGTTCTGATTTTGCTCTATACTGCTTCACTGAGTCTTTTCAGAACAAGGGTTTTGGCAATATTCTTGAGCCATTCTAGAATTCACAACCACCCCCTCCCCAAAACACCCATACCATACTGGTATGATTCCCAGTGACTCTCCAATGCCTTCCCAACTGCTTTTCTTTATAGATGGTGAATATTACATCTTGAATTTCATGTTCTGCTGGTTGTAATGACTGCTCATAATAAAGCCAAGATATGACCAGCAATTTTCAAAAGGTTGGAGTCTTCCCAAGATTTGCAATGTGTCTTCAACAAGGGGACAGCTGTGAGAAGATGAGAGTGAGGGGGGCTTAATACCCATTTTTCCATGGATATAAAACTTTGTTATGGTAAACTGTCCCTGTGATATCATATAAACTGCTGGCATTCTTGATTGTTTCAATGACCACTCCTTATTGCCTAATACTAAGCATTACCATCTGTTCTGTTCTTAATTATAAATGCAGCAGGAATTCACAATTACATCAGCAACAGTTGGAATAAAATGGATCTCAGGGCCTGTGCTTGCCACAAGGCATCCCTCCTCTGATTTTTTCCTTATAGTGGAGGCACTGGTCAGAGAGGAGAATTTCTTGTCCTTTTCTTCGTATACTACTATCAAAGGATCATGAACATTTCTGTTAGCGAGATGAGATGGAGAACTGTGATTATTTTCTGTCTTCAGAGCTAGGGAGTGTGTGGGCAGTTCTTTCTCACACTATTGGAAGCAAATGATGTGATCATGCTGCTGGTATTGACCAGTGTTTTTGTGAAAAGAGAGATTGTTATAATAGCCTAATGCTATGAGTCACATCCATCCCCCAGAGAAGGGGTGGGAGTGGACATCTTAGGATCTTTGGTCATTATCCTGCCTGGTCAATGGAAAATAAACATTTGTGGAGAGGGATCATGTAGAAATAGAAAACATAGCCACTTCAGATTACTTATGCTTTTTCAAAGTAGAAAAGTTAATTAAATTATAGGATTTATAAAATTATAACTCTTTCAAACTATCTCCTTCAACACCACAATCACTCTCTTTCCCTTCTACAGTGCTTGATCAAGTTGCTCCTGGCATTGAGCAGACCAGGGTAGCATCTGAGCCACTGTGCTGTGTTTGGAGTCCTCATTGAGTTTCAGTGACTTGGTCCTCTCCCCCTCTGGCATTGAGTAGCAGGGAACTTCTTATGGAGTTTGCTATTGGATTAATGGAAATATGTGGACCAGAGCCTCTCTGTCTCTGTCTCTTTTTCTCTGTCTGTCTGTCTGTCTGCTTGTCTGTCTCTCTCTTTCTGTGTGTGTATGTGTGTGTGTGTGTGTTCATGATATATGAAACAATGCTATTCCACAAAGGCTCAGTGCTTTGCCCCATGTCTTATTCGTGGTGGACTGTAATTAGAAGCCATGTTTCACTTGACACTATTTCAAGACTATTCTTTCCATGTTACATCTAGACACTTTGTTGACATCTTTCCACTCTTTTTTTATTTAAAGATTTATTTTATTTATATGAATACACTGTAGCTGTCTTCAGACACATCAGAAGAGGGCATTGGATCTCATTACAGATGTTTACGAGCCACCATGTGGTTTCTGGGAATTGAACTCAGGACCTTTAGAAGAAGAGTTAGTGCTCTTAACCACTGAGCCATCTCTCCAGCCC
This sequence comes from Apodemus sylvaticus, assembly GCF_947179515.1. NCBI lineage: Eukaryota > Metazoa > Chordata > Mammalia > Rodentia > Muridae > Apodemus > Apodemus sylvaticus. The sequence goes on from NC_067488.1 coordinate 1,294,020, forward strand.
CACATTTTTCCATTCTTAAGAATGGACATTTCTTAAGGTGTTTCTCAGCTCTCCAAAGTTTTTCATGTGAAAATTCTTTGTTTAGCTCCATACCCCACTTTTTAATGGGGTTATTTGGATCTCTGGGTTCTACCTTCTTGAGTTCTTTGTATATATTAGATATTAGCCCTCTGTCAGATTTAGGGTTGGTGAAGATCCTTTCCCAATCTGTTGGTTGACGTTTTATCCTTTTGACAGTGTCCTTTGCCTTACAGAAACTTTGTAGTTTTATGAGGTGCCATTTGTCAATTCTTGATCTTAGAGCATAAGATATTGGTGTTCTATTCAGGAACTTTTCCCCTGTGCCCATGTCCTCCAGGGTCTTCCCCAGTTTCTTTTCGATTAGTTTTAGTGTGTCTGGTTTTATGTGGAGGTCCTTGATCCATTTGGAGTTGAGCTTAGTACAAGGAGATAAGAATGGATCGATTCACATTCTTCTGCATGCTGACCTCCAATTGAACCAGCACCATTTGTTGAAAAGACTATCTTTTTTCTACTGGAATCATTAGGGAAATGCAAATCAAAACAACCCTGAGATTTCACCTCACATCATTCAGAATGGCTAAGGTCAAAAACTCAGGAGACAGGAGGTGTTGGTGAGGATGTGGAGAAAGAGGAACACTCCTCCACTGCTGGTGGGATTGCAAGATGGTGCAACCACTTTGGAAATCACTCTGGCGGTTCCTCAGAAAATTGGGCATGATACTTCCTGAGGACCCTGTTATACCACTCCTGGGCATATATCCAGAGGATTCTTCAGCATGCAATAAGGACACATGCTCCACTATGTTCATAGCAGCCCTATTTGTAGTAGCCAGAAGCTGGAAAGAACCTAGGTGTCCTTCAACGGAGGAATGGATACAAAAAATGTGGTATATTTACACAATGGAGTACTATTCAGCCATTAGAAACAATGAATTCATGAAATTCTTAGACAAATGGATGGAGCTGGAGAACATCATACTAAGTGAGGTAACCCAGTCTCAAAAGATCAACCATGGCATGCACTCACTGATAAGTGGATATTAGCCTAGAAACTTTGAATATCCAAGACATAATCCACAAATTAAATGATTTCCAAAAAGAATGGAGGAGTGGCCCCTGGTTCTGGAAGGACTCAGTGCAACAGTATAGGGGAATACCAGAACAGGGAAGTGGGAAGGGGTAGATGGAGAAACAGGGGGAAGGAAGAGGTCTTATGGGACTTTTGGGGAGTGGGGACCCAGAAAATGGGAAATCATTTGAAATGTAAATAAAAAATATATCAATAAATAAAAAAAAAGAAAAAAAGAACAAAACTAGTATTATAACCCTAACCTTACCTAGTTAATATACTATTTGAGGTCTAGTTAGAACAATAAGACATATGAATAAGAAAAAAACAAAGAATGGAAAATTTACTTTTGCAGTGATAGCCATAATAATGACCATTTGTATGCTAGTTTTTTCTGGTTTTGTTTGTTTGTTTGTTTTTTAGAAATCTTCAAAGTACTTTTAATACATGTATTTACATTCAACATGATGAGACAGTGTTGCCATCTTATCCTTACTCTCATTCTACAGCTGAGGAAGTAGAAGCTCTGAAAAGCCCGGTTTCTTGTTATTGTCTTGCTGAAAGCTTAAACCTAGATCTGCTAGACTCAGATCTTGTGGACTTTAGGTGATCCTGAAAGGACTATCAATTTTATACGAATGTATATAGGACATGACTGAAAGATAAAGCAACAACAATACCTATCATTTAATAACTATGGTTGAGACATTTTTAGTGTCTACTGCATCGTGTGTGTGTGCATGTGTGTTTGTGTCTGTATATGTATCTGTCTGTCCGTATATCATATGTGTATGTATGTATGTATGTATGCATGCATGTATGTATGCATGTATGTATGTCTCTTTGTTCATGTCTTTGTATACATAGATGCCCCAATCCATACATGGAAGCTAAACAGAGCTTATTGAAGTATTTTTCTTCTGTGACCATGTGAACCCTAGCAACAGAAATCAGGTCATCCATCAGGCTTGGTGGAAGGTCCCTTTACCTGCTGAGCCATCTTACTAGATCAAGAATTATTTTAGGATGAGGTAATCAAAGCATTTTTCTTGACATATGTCAATATTCTGTAATTTGTGTGTATTTAGACCCCTGGATAAGTAAAAGAACAGAGCATGAGCCTGCAGGTTGGCAATGAGAAGAGTTGCAAAACAAAACAGAACAAAACATATCAGATAAAATCTAAAAAAAAAAAAAAAGAAGCTCTTCTGTTCACATGGGAATGAGTAGCTTATAAGTGAAGAGATTCCACATTTTGTTGCCAAATTTCAGTTCCAAGTTAGTAAGGCTTAGGCTGGTACATGTTCTCAGTGAAGGTTTGAGAACTCAAAATTAGGCAAAAAGAGAGAAGCCTGAGCCCCAAGGTTGCTTCTTCCTATCCTTACCTCCCCCAGATGGGAAGCTCCTTCTGCGCTCAGCTGGCGGCGGGCTTCTATTCATTCCCAGTGTGGTTTAGTTATTTCTCATGACAACAACACCATAGTGGCATCCCTTACATCTTGCCTTTCCCGTGTAAGGCCCTCACTCCTGCCGTCATGCTGTCACCGAGCTTCCTGCACTGTGATGTAGTACACAAGTTCCTGAAAACCAGTCCTTTTCAACAATAAAGCTAAATATTTCAATCTTGGAAACCTTAGGTAGGAAACCACGTAAAAAATATTAAATGTAAGCATTAACATTTGGAGCTTTTCTCATGTGGCCTGATTCTGTCTCCTTTGCCATTTCTTTTTGCAAAGTCTGTGGATACTTTATAGAACCCAGGTTTACAAAACAGCCCAGAAGCAGCCCTATTCTGATCAGAGAAATGTGGGCCAAAGAGTCAGCCAACCCTAAGGATGAGTCCAGGTTTGACAGCCTGACTACTGGACATCGAATGCATACTCCAAGTCAGACTTGGCCTATCTCTAAAGTGACCATCGTAGTACTCGGTGCTGGTGGACACAGTAAGGATCAATGACGCGGCACAGACCTCAATTACAGAGTGGCACAGTGCCCCATCCATGAATCACACCCCCAAATCCATGAAGAATTTCTTTATGATGTGTTTTCTTCATTAGGAAGCTTTTGCTAGATGAGTGTCATGCAGAAATTCTTTAACACGTGAAATGGATTTATTGAAAGAAGTAAGAAATGCTATTTCTCCAGTTTTACCCCCTATTTTATTTGAGATTACTCTTTTCCTTAGCCTTTCACTGTGGGCAAGGTGGCAGAGGCATTCTCTCTGTTCTTCATCTGCATTAGGAAATATCTTGTATATGCCAAGTACATCTTTGTGAGCATATTGTTTGTTTTAATCTAGGCTTTAAAAGTCAAATACCTCTAAAAGTTCCAGTATAATTATGATGGCTAAAAATACTTATTAAAAAGCACATTAAAAGGTAAAGCTATTTTGAGCACTCAGGGGCACATAAACAGGTTATTATTTTTACATAATTGTATTAAATCAGGCATGTGCTGGCCAAACACATGTTTTATATAGTTTCTTTAGGGCTTAATTGGAATAATGGTAACATAAATGGATGTGAATTCCTTTGCCAGTTCTTAAAGGAAACAGTAGAATCTGGCCTACCTCAAAGGACTATTAAGTGAAACAACCTGGTTATAGTGCTGCAGGCTTTGGATCTTTAAATAGTCTCAGAGATCAAACCTCCCTCTGCTACGCAGAATGATTCCATATGTGCTCCCTTGAAATTACCCCTTCATCTTGAAGTGGGCGGAGCTGAGCTGCATGTGAGGAGAGCAAGGCAGGATGGAGGAGTTTCTGTGGAGAGTTGTGAAGGGGCTCCGTCTTTACTCAGGAGCGGCCTCCTGGCTGTCTGCTCTTCTGCTCTCTCCTGCTTCACTCTCCCTACTTCCCCTTCACATATGAGTTCCTATGTACCGGCGTGTGCTCTCCTTTTCATAGAAATGATGTTTGATGTTTCTTAGAAAATAGAAAAATGATTTTGGGGCTGGGGAATCGTAGTGAGTACCAGTCCTAGAGAGAAATCTGCATTACAGCCCTTAATTCTACTAAGCACACAGGCATATTGAGCAAAGCAATCAGGCAGCCACATGTGGCTCCAGATGTACCACACATATGGACCATTGTCTCTGCTGCTGCTGGAGCTGGCAGCACTTTTAAACATGGTCATAACACATATAACCCCTTGCTTTTTTGCACTGGATTCTAAAGCTTACTGATCTAACCACATTATCATTGTGACATTTCCAGAATAGCAAATATCTGTTGTTAACTCCATATGCTTCCTTAGCATATGGCTAAGTTTGTTCTTAACTGTCAGTGAAGTGTAGAAAGCTTTGCTATCACCCTGACTTTGACTTTATACAAAGGGCCAAGACTTTGGTATAGGAAGAAGAACTTAAATGGATTGGATTTTCCTTTCTTCAGGGTCTGAGCCCCTTCCACTCCACGCCTCCCAGCTTTATGGGAATATACTTCTAATCTCTTATCTGGACAATACTACAGATGTGATTTCCAGATGAGAGGAAATTACTTGTGTTTTGTAAATACCCTATTTTCAAACTCTCAGAAGTCCCTGTCAGCTGAAGTTTTCAGAGTGGAGGTATGGAGACCTATCTGGCTATTTATAAATTATTGTTAATAGTCTAAACCCTGCCGAGTGCAAAAAAAAAATACAAAAGAAAAGAAAAGAGGTATTGTGGTTATTTGCTTTTAGCAATTACTTTGCTATTTACATACCCAGGTGATTACCTTGAATACCACTAAAAAGGAATTGCACAATAATAAATACCCAGTTTACAATATACATGGCCTTTAAGAAAAATATATTCCTATTCATTTTACTGTGTTCAAGGTTCTGCCAGTAAATGCCACATGTGTGTTGGGGGATTGTGAGGATTTACTGAGATACACAGGAAGGACAAATCCTACTGGTTTTCATGACAAAATATTACTTTAAATTCATTTAAATATTAAATAAAATAATATTTAAATGAATACTGAAAATACTTACCCTTTTAACTTGCTTTGAAAAATGTTATTAAGTACCTTAATTTAAATAAGAAAACAGCTTTTCTTTGGGTAATATTATTTTTCTGTTTTGATTAGTTCTATGAAAGGACATAGCAACCTAAGTATAAAAAGGCAACAGCCTAGATATAAGGGGAAAATTTGCCTTGATTCATTCCCTGAATGCCTCATTACAGAGAACTTTATGGAGGCAAGAGTTAAATTGAGTTAAGGGATGCTCTTGGGTTCATTCAGCGAGTATTGGTGGTAGAAAATGAACAGATATAAATGTCTAATCATCTATACATTAAGCAGGGTTAAAAATGATTATTGACTTAACATTTTTTAATAGTAGCAGTTTTAGAATTTTCCTTTACATTTACATCTTAGTTTTCAGTGAAGGGAAGACAACCCTGCCCCACTTTGTTATTTGTGGATGTTTATTTTAAAATTATCATAAGTAATTTTTGGTCAGAATTCTGCCAGGCTAATTTTAAACCAAGTTTGCTGACTCCAACTAACCATAAATGGTCCCACAGATCTAGGCTGCAGAACAGGAAGTGGTATACTAGGATCCCAGGAATAAGTCTCTGATGAAATAAAAATGAACAGCTTGGAAGAATTTGTTTATGTAAGCTGAAATTGAAGGTTAGAGGTTCTATTGTGACATGCATTCCTGCAAATGATAGTCCCTTGCACAGTCCAAAGGAGTAAAACTGTATCCTGCAAAGGGCTCTCTAACATTAACATCTGAGGAAGTGATCAGAGGGACGCTTTCCAAATTACCAGACAAGTTCCACTGTCAAAAGGAGCCATGAAGTTGGACATTCAAAATTACTCTAACTTATCTCTGAAGCGTGCTTAAGATTAAATATTCATTAATGAATTTACATATATTACAAACCTCAACCTATTTCAAAAATAAGGTCTGGAAAAGAGAAAGAAGTTCATAAGTCACCCATATGGACCATGTGAACTGATTCTTGATAAACTCCAGATAATTTGTCTTCTCCTCTCATGTAATGTATTTTGTAGGATGTCTCGCAGTTGTTTATGTCTGTTGTTCATCACTATGCTGCCATTATTGGAGGAAGACCTTGCTGGAAACCCTTGGAAGTAACACCTGCTGCTTTGTGCTTTCTCTCCACCATTCTCTAATAGGTGGTTGTCTTAGGTAGGGCTAGTATTGCTATACTGAAACACCATAATCAAAGCAACTTCGAGAGGACAGAGTTTATTCAGCACACACTTCCATATCACAGTTCTTCATCAAAGGAAGTCAGGCCAGGAACTCAAGCAGGGCAGGCACCCAGAGGCAAGAGTTTATGCAGAGTTCATGGAGGGATGTTACTTGCTGTCTTGTTTCCCCTGGCTTTCTCAATCTGCTTTCTTATAGAATCCAGGACCACCAGCCCAGGGATTGAGCCACCCACAATTATCCAGGCCCTCCCTTCTCAGTTTGTAATTAAGAAAATGCCTTACAGCCAGATTTTATGTTTCTTATTTTCTAAAATGAGGTTCCCTCCTTTCAAATAATTCTACTCTTGTGTCCAGTTGACATAAGACTAGCCAGTACAGGGATGTTTGGTTCTAAATACTCTGCTTGTCTCAATCTTCTTTTTGGATTGTTAAGTTCATTGAAGTACCCAGGCAGCAGATATTTCAGGCTGTATAGCATCTAAGTCTTCTGGTAACAAAACCTTAATTATTCTTAGAACTCTGCCTTTTACTTTGCACTCAAGTTCAGTGATACGCCAGTAAAGATACACAGGTCTCTACTGCCTAGAGGTGGTCAAATGTATTGAGATAGATCATTCAAATTCTCTGCCTCTGTTCTGAGAACTTGAGCTTTGAGCAGAACCCTCTAAACATTTCCCATATTTGCTCAGGGTCTGGTGCATAATTTAACCTTGGATTATATAAACTGCCCACAAGTTGCCTTTCTTTTAGTTTTAATTGGCAAAAATTGAGTTGTTTGGTCACAGTGTCCTATAGAGTCCACATTTTCTTTTCCCTACTTATATGTCATAATGCCTAAAGCATTTTGAAAGCACAGAGAAAGTTGTTCTATAAGATTCTAAAGTCCATATATATTCTTTAATCTTTTTTACAGTCCAGACTTTATCCCCCTCCCAGTCTACCCTCTGACTATTCCACATCCCATACCTCATCTCCTATCCATCTCTAAGAGAATGTCCCTACCACACCACACCACACCCAGCAGACCTCCCCACTCCCTGGGGCCCCAAATCTTTTGAGGGTTAGGTGCATCTTCTATGACTGAGTCCAGACCCAGCAGTCCTCTGCTGTACATGTGTTGGGGACCACATATCAGCTGGTATATGCTGCCTGTTTGGTGGCTTAGTGTCAGAAAGATTTCAGGGGTCCAGGTTAGTTTAGACTGTTTGCTGGTCTTCCTATGGGGTCACTCTCCTCCTCAGCTTCTTCAAGCTTTTCCCTAATTTAACCACAGTGGTCACCAGCTTCTCTCCATTGGTTGGGTATAAATAGCTGCATTTGACTCTTTCAGCTGCTTATTGGGCCTTTCAGAGGGCAGTCATGATAGGCCCCTGTTTGTAAGCACACAATAGCATCAGTAATAGTGTCAGGCCTTGGGCCCTCTCCATGAGCTGGATCTCAGTTTGGGCCTGTCACTGGACCTCCTTTTCCTCATGTTAAAAGTATTGGAGAGATCAGGAATTCAAGGCCCATACCTAATCATAATAAAAGCTATCTATGGCAAACCAACAGCCAATATCAAAGTAAATGGAGAGATACTTGAAGCAATCCCACTAAAATCAGGGACAAGACAAGGATGCCTACAATCCCCATATCTATTCAATATGTACTCCAAGTTCTAACTAGAGCAGTAATACAACAAAAGGAGATCAAAGGGATACAAATTGGCAAAGAAGTGAAGGCATCACTATTTGCATATGATATGATAGTATACATAAATTACCCCCAAAATTCTACTACAGAACTTCTATATCTGATAAATAACTTCAGCAAAGTAACTGGATACAAAATTATCTCAAACCAGTAACAATTCAATATCCTTACACAGATTGAGAAGTTGTTTGTGGAGCATACCCATAACTGAGGATCTTTGGACAACTGGAGGTTTCCAGTAGTAAGAGAGATTATTTTTCTTTAAGGATGTGGTTCCTGGAAGGTTGACCACACTCTAGTGACCAGATCCATACCCAAAAGTATATGTGCAGCATAAATTGGATTCATAAAGGAGGTGGGTAAGGGATAGACCTTAGAAGAGTTAGGAAGAGGAACTGTGGACAAATATAATCAAACACAGCAGGAAATTATTGATAAATAAATAATAAATAAATATATATTTTAAAAATAATTCTAAGGTTTTAGTATTCAAAAAAATTAAAACTAAAACTTAGTATTCTCCATTTCTCTTCTTCATTTCTTATCAGTTTTAGATATTTGCACATTTAAATGAAGAAAGTAGAGATTAACTAGAGCAATATGCTCATTATATCTCATTTCTTTTTTATTTTTAGACATTTTAAATTTGAAAAATTACTTTGAAAATAGTACTGGGTTCCAAACTTTCTTATACTCTGTGCCCTCTGCTACTTATGTCTTATATCAGTATGGTACATACTACAATCCATCAACCGATACTGAAACATTATCTTGAGGTAAAGTTCCATACTTTATTCCGGTTCCTCAATTTTTTCCAAATGTCCTTTGTCTATTCCAGAATCTTCCTCAGGATCTGTAGTCCATTTGTAAGTCACATCTCTGAAGTGACATATTTCTAATACTTCTCTTGTTTTCAATGGCCTTTCTAATTTTGAAGAGATAATTTGTAGGTTGCTAATTGGGATTTCTCTAATATTTTCCTAACACCTGGTAGACTAGACAGTATGTTCTTGGGGGACGACCATAGAAGTAAATTGCTCTTGTCAGATCATATCAGCTTGTACTCTCCACACATGCTAACATTGGAGGTTGATTTAGTTAATATTAGCCTTGAGGTTGGTTTGTTAATATTAGCCTTGAGATGGTTCCACTGATGGTTCTTCTGTGTTAAGATAAGGTGTGCATTATTGGCATGTATGAGGCATAAACAGGTAACATATAAAGTACTTGGCATACATCTACAAGTGGTAAGCTTTCATTGTTGTCTATATTAGATGTTATTTACCTTAACCAATAATATAATATCTAGGAGTATTTGTTTGATAGTTATCAGAAATAATTTGAAAAGTTTAGTGAAAAATATTGAGAGTTGAACATAGCAATCGGGGGAAGCAGTGGCCCCTTACTTCATAGAGCCCAATTAAATTGAAAGACTATTCTATTAGGCAAAGCAAAGAGTAGCTGTGCAAATCATTCCTTATGATCTAAAATCCATTAGCTACACCATTTAGTGGTTAATGTTGTGAGGCCATTGGTGTAAATAAATGTGCTGTTTGGTAATGGACTTGTTTTCTTAATAGTTTTAGCATATCGTTCTCTACAAATGCTACAATTTAATTCTGGCATTCTGCTAATTAGTTAGCAGTACAGCTGTCCGTATAGGCTCAGTGTCCCAGCATTGACCGATACATTTTCATATCAAAACATATCAATTTAGGTACAGTTCTAGGCTAACATCTATTTAGGATTTAATTCCAAACATAGCCCAACCTATAGTTGCTCAAAATGTGATAATATTTAAATATTTAGGGCCCAGTAGGAGATAATTAAGTAAAAATGGGACCATTAGAGCATTAGAGTAAGGAATGATTGAACAGATTTCTTGTTTTTATAAGAAAAAGAAATGGAACGAAGAGACACCCGGTGTGTGTCAGGACATAACCACTTAATGAAGCAATGACCACAACCATAGACAAGCTAGAGAGGGGCTTGGGAAGTAAACTCTGCAGCACATAGAACTTCCACTGCCAATCCCCTAGGGTTGTGAGAAAGCAAATGCCTGCTGTCCTCTTCCCCCAATCTCTGATGTTCAGTCATAGCAGCCTTATCAACACTCATACAGTTGGTATTAATGAGCACATTTTGGACTAGTATTTCATATTTTATGTTATTGCTTATAGTTAGCTTATAAAACACATAGATCAACGGAACCACATCCTGCTTTGTTATATTATTTATTATTATTATTATTATTATTATTATTATTAATTCCACCTACAGAGAAAGCTAGTAGAGCTCAGAAAATCTGTGTAGACACACAAAGGCTCAAAGGACAGGCTCAGGTAATTTGATTTAAACTCCTCTCTAAGTGACCATCACGCCTTGCGTCTCTCCCTATTTCCTCTCCTGGAGGAAGTGGAGTAACTGCACTTGTCTAAGTCGCAAGTTTCCATTTAAAAATATGGACAGTCATCTTGTTTAGGGCTAATAAAAATCTACAGATTTGACAGATATGAAAAGAGCATTTTTTTAAAATCATTCATATTTAACTGTCATTATTTCCTTATGTCATTATGACCTTATAACTGTCATTATTTTCTCAAAAGTAAAGAGCAAAATAGTGATGTTTATTATTTTGTTTTAGTACTTTTGACATTTCCCATGTAGATCAGCATTAAATATTCATTTACAAAACACACGCACACACACACACACACACAGAGAGAGAGAGAGAGAGAGAGAGAGAGAGAGAGAGAGAGAGAGAGAGAGAGAATCTGTTACAAGCCTTGAGCCTGGACAGCATGCTGAACTGAGCACAGTTTGGAGCCAGCGGGGTCAATTGAGGAGATTGTACTTCAGCCTCTCAGCTTTACTACAGATGTGCCTTCTCCCATACCCACAATGTTCTCCTTCAATAGAATTATTTTTGCAGAAATTTACAAATGCACATCTCAAATGATATAGAAATAAATCTGATATGAATAGTCTCCTGTAACCTTAATTTCATTGTGACAGCCATTCACAGTTTAAATTTTACCAGTGTTTATATTAGATACAACCTTTAGAAAACCAAAGTAGATAGGAAGGGGACATTTGAGTGATGCATTTGATTTGGCATTTTCTCATTATTTTTAGGCTATATGTGTGTGTCTTTTTTTTTCAATCCTATGTTTTCAAAACAATCGCAGATTAATTGTTTAACAAACTAAATATTTACCTATTTAGAAACCATAGATTCTCTGTCCATCATTAAAAAATGACTTCAAGGAATGTAGACCACTTCATATTTCTTCCTAAGAATATCAGTAAATTTTAAATTTTCTTTTTAAAATTTAATTTTAAAAAATTAATTCCAGAGGCCAATGTAGCTTCTGTGTGATGACAGAATATGTAACTATGAGAAAGATGCTTCCAAAGTATGACTTCCCTGGAACTGAGTCATAAACAGTTACAAACAGTAACTACAACAATCCCCTCTTCCTAGCCATGCTCAGCCCCTAAAACTGACCCAACTGTTTCTTTTTACAAATTGACAAATTGAGGCTTGAGGGTAAGGGGCAAGACTTTGGCTGACGGCCAAATGCTTTTCCAAGCAGGGCCTGTGGAGTTGTTTGCTCAGCAGAGTGTGATCTGGACAGTGGGAGTTCATCAGACAACAAGGATTAAATTTGTTTCTCTTTTCTTCTTTTGGACTGGGATAGATTGTTGTAAATTCTACATACTTTGCCTGAACTGCAGGATGGGTTTGGCTACTATTTGACTGACTAGTGACCTCCACATGAAACAGGGACAATGGTTTTTACTCTCTATTTAGTAGGACTTAAAAAAATTAGGAACAAATCTATAATTTGTAAACCAATGCTTCCGTCATTCTGGAGTCCTTTGAAATGTGATATCCTCCTTTATCTGTAAAGGTTTTAACCATATTCCATCTAGTCACTCCCATTCTAAGTAGAGGCACCACTCAAGTGACTGTGTCACCATCGAGGTCATCATGTATTTGAAGATCAGTATCTCTAGAATGAACAGATACATGAGTGGTTTTCCTAACACCACTGAGACTTTCCATGGCAGTGTCAGAGGAGTCCTCTAGTTATCAATAGAGTATTGAACCCAAGATTAGCTCAATTTCAAAAGTGAGACGGTATCGGGACTGTGCAATTGAAGTAACTCTGAAACACTGAATCCTATGAGCCTGTGCTTCTACACCTTGAAGTCATCTTAGCAATGATCAGCTTTAGTCAAGGACACAGAAAGCTTCTTAGTGGCACAGAGAAACTTTCTACCACCTTGAAGGTTTGTTATTCTCTTTCTTTGGGTCTAAATTATCCTTACTTGAGTTTTTAAATATCATCTCTGCAGGAATCAGAATTATACCTCAAGGTTAAAAGTAATATGTTAAGTCAAAGTTGTTAAAATTATGATGAGAAGAAGTTTAAGGAAGCAATATAAAATATGAAATTGAATCTTTCCTTGGCTAGAAAGTTAAACATGTGCTCTGAGAAAATGAAAGAGTTTCTTTTTAAATGTGTGCACCCTTAAGAGTCTATGAAATGCCTCCTTTCCACTCCTGCACTGGCACGTATTCCCACAGGGATTCGTCACCTAGATTCTAAAGCCTAACCAATAGTACCCTCTTCTTTAAGAATACCCTCTTCTTTGATAGTTTTTCTCTTTGTTTGCCTTCAAATATTACTGTCTGACATGGTTCATGTACTAATATTTTATTTTTTTATTTTATTTATTTTTTTCCACTATCACCAGAACTATTTAACATATTACTTGAAGTTGTAGATTGAACAATAAAACAGAAAAGGAGTTTATGGGAATTCAAATTGAAAAGGAAGCTATCAAAATATCACCATTCACAGATGACATGATAATATAAATAAGTGAGTCCAAAGTCGCATATACTAAACTAACTAAAAATTATCAATAACCATCCTATATGGAATCAATAAGGAGACCAAGGAAGAAATTGCTAGTGAACCACCCTTTACAACAGCCACAAATTATACAAAAATCTTGTGGTAACAAACACCAAGCAAGTTAAAAACATGTATAGTAAAAACATTCAGTCATTGAAAATAAATTGAAGATGTCAGAAGACAGAAAGATTTCAAGAGCTGATGTAATAGTACGATCAACATAATGAAAATGGCCTTCTAATCAAAAATAATCTCCTTTTTCAACTTAATCATTATCAAAATTACAACAGAATACTTTTCAAAACTTAAAAGAATATGTAACTTCATATGTAGAAATAAAATTCCACTGTAGATAAAACAATTATGTACAATAAAGAAAATCCCAAGGTATTACTTTCCCTGATTTCAAACTGTGCTACAGAGCAATAATAATAAAACCGTCATTGTTTTAGCTTAAAACAAACAGGTTTTTTTAAAAATTTATTGATATATTTATTTACATTTCAAATGATTTCCCCTTTTCTGGACCCCCACTCCCGAAAGTCCCATCAGTCCCCTTCCCTCCTCCTGTTTCCCCACCCAACCCTTCCCACTTCCCTGTTCTGATTTTGCTCTATACTGCTTCACTGAGTCTTTCCAGAACAAGGGGCCACTCCTCCGTTCTTTGTGTACCTCATTTGATGTGTGGATTATGCTTTGGGTATTCCAGTTTTCTAGGTTAATATCCACTTATTAGTGAGTGCATACCATGATTCATCTTTTGAGTCTGGGTTACCTCACTTAGTATGATGTTCTCCAGCTCCATCCATTTGCCTAAGAATTTCATGAATTCATTGGTTCTAATGGCTGAATAGTACTCCATTGTGTAGATATACCACATTTTTTGCATCCACTCTTCTGTTGAGGGATACCTGGGTTCTTTCCAGCTTCTGGCAATTATAGGGCTGCTATGAATATAGTGGAACATGTATCCTTATTACATGCTGGGGAATCTTTTGGGTATATGCCCAGGAGTGGTATAGCAGGATCTTCTGGAAGTGAGGTGCCCAGTTTTCAGAGGAACCGTCAGACTGATTTCCAGAGTGGTTGTACCAATTTGAAACCCCACCAGCAATGGAGGAGTGTTCCTCTTTCTCCACATCCTCACCAACACCTGCTGTCTCCTGAATTTTTAATCTTAGCCTTCTGACTGGTGTAAGGTGAAATGTTAGGGTTGTTTTGATTTGCATTTCCCTAATGACTAATGAAGTTGAGCATTTTTTAAGATGCTTCTCCACCATCCGAAGTTCTTCAGGTGAGAATTCTTTGTTTAACTCTGTGCCCCATTTTTTAATAGGGTTGTTCGGTTTTCTGGAGTCTAACTTCTTGAGTTCTTTGTTTATATTGGATATTAGCCCTCTATCTGATGTAGGATTGGTGAAGATCTTTTCCCAATTTGTTGGTTGCCGATTTGTCCTCTTGATGGTGTCCTTTGCCTTACAGAAACTTTGTAATTTTATGAGGTCCCATTTGTCAATTCTTGCTCTTAGAGCATACGCTATTGGTGTTCTGTTCAGAAACTTTCTCCCTGTACCGATGTCCTCAAGGGTCTTCCCCAGTTTCTTTTCTATTAGCTTCAGAGTGTCTGGTTTTATGTGGAGGTCCTTGATCCATTTGGATTTGAGCTTAGTACAAATAGACAAGGATGGATCAATTCGCATTCTTCTGCATGCTGACCTCCAGTTGAACCAGCACCATTTGTTGAAAAGGCTATCTTTTTTCCATTGGATGTTTTCAGCCTCTTTGTCGAGGATCAAGTGGCCATTGGTGTGTGGGTTCATTTCTGGATCTTCAATCCTGTTCCATTGATCTGCCTGCCTGTCACTGTACCAATACCATGCAGTTTTTAACACTATTGCTCTGTAGTATTGCTTGAGGTCAGGGATACTGATTCCCCCAGACTTTCTTTTGTTGCTGAGAATAGTTTTAGCTATCCTGGTCTTTTTGTTATTCCAGATGAATTTGATAATTGCTCTTTGTAACTCTGTGAAGAATTGAGTTGGGATTTTGATGGGTATTGCATTGAATCTGTATAGTGCTTTTGGCAAAATGGCCATTTTAACTATATTGATCCTGCCGATCCATGAGCATGGGAGGTTTTCCCATTTTTTTGAGGTCTTCTTCCATTTCTTTCTTCAGAGTCTTAAAGTTCTTGTCATACAGATCTTTCACATGTTTGGTAAGAGTCACCCCAAGATACTTTATACTGTTTGTGGCTATTGTGAAGGGGGTCATTTCCCTAATTTCCTTCTCAGCCTGCCTATCCTTTGAGTATAGGAAGGCCACTGATTTGCTTGAGTTGATTTTATAACCTGCCACTTTGCTGAAGTTGTTTATCAGCTGTAGGAGTTCTCTAGTGGAGTTTTTTGGGTCACTTAGGTAGAATATCATTTCATCTGAAAATAATGATAGTTTGACTTCTTCCCTTCCAATTTCTATCCCTTTGACGTCCTTATGTTGTCTAATTGCCTGAGCTAGTACCTCAAATACAATATTGAAAAGATAAGGAGAAAGTGGGCAGTCCTGTCTAGTCCCTGATTTTAGTGGGATTGCTTCAAGTTTTTCTCCATTTAGTTTGATGCTGGCTACTGGTTTTCTGTATATTGCTTTAATGATGTTTAGGTATGGGCCTTGAATTCCTGTTCTTTCCAAGACTTTAAGCATGAAAGGATGCTGAATTTTGTCTAATGCCTTTTCAGCATCCAATGAAATGACCATGTGGTTTTTTTTCTTTGAGTTTGTTTATGTAGTGGATTGCATTGATGGATTTCCGTATATTGAACCAACCCTGCATCCCTGGGATAAAGCCTACTTGATCATGGTGGATGATCGTTTTGATGTGTTCTTTGATTCGGTTGGCAAGAATTTTATTGAGTAATTTTGCATCGATGTTCATAAAAGGGAGATTGGTCTGAAGTTTTCTTTCTTTGTTGGATCTTTGTGTGGTTTTGGTATCAGCGTAATTGTGGCTTCCTTCCGTAGAAGGAATTGGGTAGGGTTCCTTCTGTTTCTATTTTGTGGAATAGTTTGAAGAGTATTGGTGATAGGTCTTCTTTGAAGGACTAATAGAATTCTGCACTGAAACCATCTGGTCCTGTGCTTTTTTTGGTTGGAAGACTTTCTATGACCCCTTCTATTTCTTTAGGGGTTATGGGACTGTTTAGATGATCTATTTAGTCCTGATTTAATTTTGGTATTTGGTATTTGTCCAGGAAATTGTCCATTTCCTCCAGATTCTCCAGTTGTGTTGAGTATAGCCTTTTGTAGTAGTATCTGATGATTTTTTGGATTTCCTCAGTTTCTGTTGTAATATCTCCCTTTTCATTTCTAATTTTGTTAATTTGGATACTTTCTCTGTGCCCTTTGGTCAGTCTGGCTAAGGATTTATCTACCTTGCTGATTTTCTCGAAGAACCAGCTCCTGGACTCATTGATTCTTTGTATGATTCTCTTTTTTTCCACTTGATTGATTTCAGCCCTGAGTTTGATGATTTCCTGTCTTCTACTCCTTCTGGGTGAAATAGCTTCTTTTTGTTCCAGGGCTTTCAGGTGTGTCATTAAGCTGCCAGTATATGCTCTCTCCATTTTCTTTTTGGAGGCACTCAGGGCTATGAGTTTTCCTCTTAGCAATGCTTTCATTGTGTCCCAAAGATTTGGGTATGTTGTGCCTTCATTTTCATTAAATTCTAAAAAGTCTCTGATTTTTTTCTTTATTTCTTCTTTGGCCAAGGTGTCATTGAGTAGAGTATTGTTCAGCCTCCATGTGTATGTAGGCTTTCTGTTGTTTTTGTTGCTATTGAAAACCACTCTTACTCCATAGTGATCTGATAGGAGGCATGGGATTAGTTCGATCTTCTTGTATTTGTTGAGGTCTCTCTTGTGACCATTATATGGTCGATTTTGGAGAAGGTACCATGAGGTGCTGAGAAAAAGGTGTATTCTTTTGCTTTAGGGTGAAATATTCTATAAATATCAGTCAAATCCACTTGGTCCAAAGCTTCAATTAGTTTTACTGTGTCCATGTTTAGTTTCTGTTTCCCTGATTGGTCCATTGAGGAGAGTGGAGTGTTGAAGTCCCCCACAATTATTGTGTTAGATGCAATGTGTGCTTTGAGCTTTAGTAAAGTTTCTTTTACGAATGAGGGTGCCCTTGCATTTGGCACATAGATGTTCAGAATTGAAAGTTCTTCTTGGTGGATTTTTCCTTTGACCAGCAAGAAGTGTCCCTCAGTGTCTCTTTTGATGACTTTAGGTTGAAAGTCAATTTTATCTGATATTAGAATGGCTACTCCAGCTCGTTTCCCGAGACCATTGGCTTGTAAAATTGTCTTCCATCCTTTTACTCTAAGGTATTTTTGTCTTTGACCTAATATTTTATTTTTATTGTTTCCATTAGTGCATACTTATCCATCCATCCATCCAATAACTACTTTTTATGTTTATGCATTGCATGTTCTCAAAGCTATTTCTCTGGTAAACTTAAGAAGTTAATATGATCAATTATTTGTTTTGTCTTTGTTTGGCTCTTCAAAAACACACCTTATACTAAGAATTGAATGTGACTAATTTATTTTATGGGTGATTCCAGAAAAGAAAGGAGAAGTAACAATGAAGGAGAAAATAATGAAGTATATTCATTGACTGCTATAGTTTATAGGGAAAAGCAACTGCTACTACTCTGCTAAGTAGACAGTAATAAGCTGGAATTTAAGATCTTATGTTCATACTAAGATTAATACAGGGTCTAGCCCTTATCAGAGAAGCTTCTTTAGTCGGGAATCGATGATTACAGAGCCCCACAACTTGTCTGTCAAGAGAATAAGAAATGTGGAGTTCTCAGTTCCAAATATGGGACATTTATATCATACTCTCTGCTCCCAAGCTTGGGAATCATTGTGGAAGAGGAGTGGAAAGATTATAAGAGCCAGATGTCGTGAAAGTCTGAAGTGAAACACCATTTGTCAGACATGACAAGTACTTAGGGACTTACAATGTCCAGGACTACTTGCACAAGATCATGCCAACCAATATACAAGTGTGGGTGGGGAAGCAGCTCCTGAAGCCCTAACCCTAACTGAGGAGAGTCAATTTTCTTCAAGGATATGGCAAGGCTTCTGATGCTCCAATATATTGTCATATATCCTGGTACATAAAAATAGCATTAAGCAGACACTGTGGGTTATAAAATATGAACAAATGAATTTGAAAAGGAAAATTGTTGGGAGGGGATGGGAAGGAAGTGGAGGAAAGAGAATGGGAAGTATATTAGACCAAAATATATTATATGTATAAAAGGTAGATGATAGATAGATAGATAGATAGATAGATAGATAGATAGATGTGTGTGAATATGCTGTATGTGTGAGAGATAGAGAGACAGAGGGAATAGTAAGAGAGAGAGAGAAAGAGAGAGAAGGAGGGAGGAAGGGAGGAAGGGAGGGAGGGAAAGAGGGAGGGAGGGAGGGAGGGAATGAGAGATTATTTTACTGCTTTATGCCTTTGGGTGGGCTTGGACATGCTGGAAAATTTTATGTAGCATATCTAAGAATTGTCTCAAGTGAAGAATGGTACAGCTAAGATATTTATTCCCTGACTCTTACTTCTTTGGTAGTAGTTATTCCATGAGCATTAAGACCCCTTCCTTTTTAGGATACCCTCCCAGTAGCTTTTGCAGTGCAAGCCCTACTGTCAGACACAGCCCCTAGAATAGGAGTGTGCACCCAGTTCTGTTTTCTGAAACTGCAAGTGCTTTCTTTTTTTTCTTATTTTATCTGAGTGTTTTTATTTTTTTCACTCTTTTTTTAATTCGATATATTTTTTATTTACATTTCAAATGATTTCCCCTTTCCAAACCCCCACTACCCGAAAGTCCCATCAGCCCCCTTCCCTCCCCCTGTTTTCCCATCCAACCCTTCCCACTTCCCTGTTCTGGTTTTGCCCTATACTGCTTCACTGACTCTTTCCAGAACAAGGGGCCACTCCTCCTTTCTTCTTGTACCTCATTTGATGTGTGGATTATGTTTTTGGTATTCCAGTTTTCTAGGTTAATATCCACTTATTAGTGAGTGCATACCATGATTCATCTTTTGAGTCTGGGTTACCTCACTTAGTATGATGTTCTCCAGCTCCATCCATTTGCCTAAGAATTTCATGAATTCATTGTTTCTAATGACTGAATAGTATTCCATTGTGTATATATACCACATTTTTTGCATCCACTCTTCTGTTATAAATAGAGCTGCTATGAACATAGTGGAACATGTATCCTTATTTCATGCTGGGGAATCTTCTGGGTAAATGCCCAGGAGTGGTATAGCAGGATCTTCTGGAAGTGAGGTGCCCAGTTTTCGGAGGAACCGCCAGAATGATTTCCAGAGTGGTTGTACCAATTTGCCACCCCACCAGCAGTGGAGGAGTTTACTCTTTCTCCACATCCTCGCCAACACCTGCTGTCTCCTGAGTTTTTGACCTTAGCCATTCTGACTGGTGTGAGGTGAAATCTCAGGGTTGTTTTGATTTGCATTTCCCTAATGATTAATGATGTTGAACATTTCTTAAGGTGTTTCTCAGCTCTCCGAAGTTCTTCATGTGAAAATTCTTTGTTTAGCTCCATACCCCACTTTTTAATGGGGTTATTTGGTTCTCTGGGTTTTACTTTCTTAATTTCTTTGTATATATTAGATATTAGCCCTCTGTCGGATTTAGGGTTGGTGAAGATCCTTTCCCAATCTGTTGGTTGATGTTTTGTCCTTTTGACAGTATCTTTTGCCTTATAGAAACTTTGTAGTTTTATGAGGTCCCATTTGTCAATTCTTGATCTTAGAGCATAAGCTATTGGTGTTCTATTCAGGAACTTTTCCCCTGTGCTCATGATCATTTCATTAGATGCTGAAAAAGCATTTGACAAAATTCAGCATCCTTTCATGCGAAAAGTCTTGGAAAGGACAGGAATTCAAGGCCCATATCTAAACATAATAAAAGCAATATACAGCAAACCGGTAGCCAACATCAAACTAAATGGAGAGAAACTTGAAGCAATCCCACTAAAATCAGGGACTAGACAAGACTGCCCCCTCTCTCCATATCTTTTCAATATAGTTCTTGAAGTCCTAGCTAGAGCAATTAGACAACATAAGGAAGTCAAAGGGATACAAATTGGAAAGGAAGAAGTCAAACTATCACTATTTGCAGATGATATGATCGTACACTAAAGTGACCCTAAAAACTCTACCAGAGAACTTATACAGCTGATAAACAACTTCAGCAAAGTGGCTGGCTACAAAATCAATGCAAGCAAATCAGTAGCCTTTATATATTCAAAGGATAAGCAGACTGAGAAAGAAATTAGAGAAATGACTCCCTTCACAATAGCTACAAACAGCATAAAGTATCTTGGGGTGACTCTAACCAAACAAGTGAAAGACGTATATGACAAGAACTTCAGATCTCTGAAGAAGGAAATCGAAGTAGATCTCAGAAAATGGAAAAATATTCCATGCTCATGGATTGGCAGGATTAATATAGTTAAAATGGCCATCTTGCCAAAGGCAATCTACAGATTCAAAGCTATCCCCATAAAAATCCCAACCCAGTTCTTCATAGAGCTAGAAAGAGCAATTCTCAAATTCATCTGGAATAACAAAAAACCCAGGATAGCTAAAACTATTCTCAACAGTAAAAGAACTTCAGGGGGATTCAGTATCCCAGACTTTAAACTTTACTACAGAGCAATAGTGATAAAAACTGCATGGCATTGGTACAATATCAGGCAAGCGGATTAATGGAATAGAATTGAAGACCCAGAAATGAACTAACACACCTATGGTCACTTGATCTTCGACAAAGGACCTCCACATAAAACCTGACACACTGAAACTAATTGAAAAGAAACATGCAAGTGCTTTCAAAGGCAGGTTCAAGGCTGAGGAGTCAAACATCGATGGTTTCTGCTTAGTCTCTGACAACTATCTCACCCACCTCCTATAGAAGGGTTTGGATTCCACCCTTTAGTAAAGTGGGGCAAGCCAGTGGAATTGGCTCTGCTCCATGTCTCTAGATATGGACTTACTCATTTCTTAAATACATATGGAATCCCTTTCTCTACAACCTCTTTTCAGAAGATTTATGCAGACAAAAGAAGCATTATGACCCAGTGCCACTGCCTATTTCATTGTAATCTCATTCCTCATGCCCTTTTGATCTATTACCTGTCATTTGAAATGAATATTTGGTAATTGTTGTGCAATGACCTGCCCTCCCTCTACCCTATCCCCACATCTCTCTTACCAAAGATGACATCTTTGTATCATACATGACTGTGGCTAGTGCAGTTTGATTTCTCACACATGCACTGACTAGGTCTAAATATGCAGATGCCTTAAACTGTAAGTTGAAAAGGAAATAATTATTCAGCTCATTTTAAAAACAAAGGTAGAGGTAAATTTGATCAGATATAATGTGCTGTTAAAGACTTGGTTGGTGAACTTCATATACCATTTCCTATGGAACTGATTGAAAATATACAAATAAATACTTCTCTAGTTAATGATATCCAGTGCCATCATTTAAATACTATCTATTTGGGGCCCATCAAAAAGATTCTCATTAACCTTTTTAAAATCAATTTACATTGTTCTTTTTTTGGTTTTAATTTTCATGTGTGTGAGCACATAAGTGCGCATGCTACAGGTATGTACTATCCATCCATATTATTTTTATTGTCCTGCTTATTTATGTTTATTTTGGGGATTATATAGTTACATTTCTCCCTTTCCTTTTCTGCCATCAAAGCCTACACCCAGTCAGCTTTTATGTAGGTTCTGGGCTCCAGACTGGTACTCAGGCTTGCAAGGCACATCCTTTAGCCACCAAGGCACCCTTTTATATAATCACTTCTACTGGACACATCATCAGATTACTGAGTTTGGAAAAAGTAATTATTGTTAATTGATATATGATGAACACTTGTTGAATAAATGAAAAAGTAATCCACTTTAGATTTACATCCCAAGAAATATTAAAATGAGCTGTATAGAATAAAATGTCAGTAAATTAGCCCATTGGAATTCATTTATAGATGCTCTATGTGTGTTTATCAAACACATATGGGGTTTATATCAAGAATGCGTCTCCTTTTTTATTACATTTAAATATTGTTAAAGCTTTATAACTGATATTTGGATTTTTATTACATTTAAATATTGTTAAAGCTTTATAACTGATATTTGGATTCCCTAGTTTCTGTCACTTTAATGCTTTATATTCTTGAATGAAGCTGGTGGGCTTGTCAAACTGCTTTTTATTCTCCAGGGTGTACACCAGATCATTTGAATGAGCAACTTGAAGTGAAAATTCAGGTTTATGCCTTGTTAATCTCGGTTGGTTACACTGAACAGCCAATATTGAGAAATATTAGCTACCTGACATCCTTAAATCAAAGATCCAGGTAACTATGGCTGTATCTTGCAATGATAGTTTTAACTGACCTTGCATTCTGGCTCAAGGTAGTCTGAAGATCAGCTAGCTTGACCTTTCTAATTCACAAATGACACCGACAGCTTTCTGATCATTCAGTCCAAATACCCACAAAGGGAATTCATCCTGGGTGTTGCTCCTCCCTCTTTGGTCAGCTAAAGCTACTTATAATATTTATTTATCTCCTTGTAGCTTCAATCTTTATTTTTCTGTCAATGTTGTTGCAGGTAGAAAAGTCTTCTGAACAAATCATTCCTTCTGCAGTTGTTGATGGTATGCTTACTATTTGCAGACTCCTTGTTGGAAACAAAAGAAGATGTTTCCTGGAGAATTTGGCATCTAGTTTTGTGTCTTCTTGTTGCTTTCAGTCTACTATGTTTGTTTGGTTTTGTTTTTTACATGAGAGATTATCTCAGGTTAACTCAGTAATGGAGCAAAGGGAATTGAGCTACAACTTGAGAAACCTGAGTAGCAGACTAAAGACAAACATTTGGAACTGTTTTCTGAGTATGCTTGTGCAATTTTGAGGAATTAAATATTCCTCATTTCCATGTGACTCCATTTATATACTGCTTTCAGAGTAGAAGGCAGTGTTCTGCCCTTCTCAGGGTTCCTGTTGAATCATTCTAAGTCTCTAACTAATGCCCTGGAAAGGCAGAAGGAATGATTCAGATACCAGCTCAATTTCCTGGTGATGCTTTCCAGGGAAGATATGCATGGTGGGTCCCCTTTCTGTTCGTCACAAAGCTGAAACATAAAGTCTCTGGGAGAATCTTAATCCAATAGTGCTTGACCTTGCAAGTTTCCTGAGGCTGAAGGTTTTGTTGGAAGTGAAAGCATAGTAAGGCTACATCTGTGTCACTCTGGATGACTGAAGCTTTCTAATGCCAGGAAAGACCTGATTTTCAGATCTCAAGTCATACTATTGCACCTCAAATTGAATGTTACTCCACTTTTAGATAGTAATGAGTTTGCCCTGGTCACTAGCCTTTATGTAGAAATACTCCTGAGAAGCATTTTATTTAACTACAGGAGCAAGGAAGCTTGTTAGAGTCCTCTAGTTTATCCCTCCCGCTGGTGGGTCCCACATACTAAAGTTCATCACAGGGCTTTACAGACCAGCACTGACTCAGTTCATTTCATGGGCTGATGTGTCCATCTTAGCCTATCAGAAAGCACTTTCTTAAAGTATTCTCAGTTTCAAACTCTGGGGCATGTATACACTAATAACATTCCTCCTTGTGCTTTTCCAAAAGAAGGTAAACCAAGGCAATTAAATTAAATGAAGTTAATATTGGCATAGTAGCATAAATCGAATGTCAGGAAATTCAATATCAAGAAGTTAACATTCCTTTGGTATGAAGCGACTAGCATCTGCCTATTTAGAATTAAGAATAAGCTATGAGAGCAAGAATTGACAAATGGGACCTCATAAAATTACAAAGTTTCTGTAAGGCAAAGGACACCATCAAGAGGACAAATCGGCAACCAAGACATTGGGAAAAGATCTTCACCAATCCTACATCAGATAGAGGGCTAATATCCAATATATATAAAGAACTCAAGAAGTTAGACTCCAGAAAACCAAACAACCCTATTAAAAAATGGGGTACAGAGTTAAACAAAGAATTCTCACCTGAAGAACTTCGGATGGCAGAGAAGCATCTTAAAAAATGCTCAACTTCATTAGTCATTAGGGAAATGCAAATCAAAACAACCCTGAGATTTCATCTTACACCAGTCAGAATGGCTAAGATTAAAAATTCAGGAGACAGCAGGTGTTGGAGAGGGTGTGGAGAAAGAGGAACACTCCTCCACTGCTGGTGGGGTTGCAAATTGGTACAACCACTCTGGAAAGCAATCTGGCGGTTCCTCCGAAAACTGGGCACCTCACTTCCAGAAGATCCTGCTATACCACTCCTGGGCATATACCCAGAGGATTCCCCACCATGTAATAAGGATACATGCTCTACTATGTTCATAGCAGCCCTATTTATAATTGCCAGATGCTGGAAAGAACCCAGGTATCCCTCAACAGAAGAGTGGATGCAAAAAATGTGGTATATCTACACAATGGAGTACTATTCAGCCATTAGAAACAATGAATTCATGAAATTCTTAGGCAAATGGATGGAGCTAGAGAACATCATACTAAGTGAGGTAACCCAGACTCAAAAGGTGAATCATGGTATGTACTCACTAATAAGTGGATATTAACCTAGAAAACTGGAATACCCAAAACATAATCCACACATCAAATGAGATACAAGAAGAAAGGAGGAGTGGCCCCTGGTTCTGGAAAGACTCAGTGAAGCAGTATTCGGCAAAACCAGAACGGGGAAGTGGGAAGGGGTGGGTGGGAGGACAGGGGAAGAGAAGGGGGCTTACAGGACTTTCGGGGAGTGGGGGGCTAGAAAAGGGGAAATCATTTGAAATGTAAATAAATTATATCGAATAAAAAAAATTAAAAAAAAACCTTAAAAAAAAAAGAATAAGCTATGAATTTGGCACTGATTTAAATGATGATATTAGAGAAATTGAGAAGAGAGACAGAGACAGAGAGACAGACAGAGGCTGAGAGAGACAGAGTGATGGTAACTTCACACAATTAGAGAAAATATGGGTGATCTCACATTCAGTAGCAAATAGACTAGCGTATAATTTGGGTGAAATGTATCTGCATCACAACCAGGTCTCCTGTTCATGGTATTCTGAATAGGCAACCATAGTGAAGCTGTGTAACTCCAAGCTCTGCCGTGGCAGAGCTGAGAGCAAACAACCTGGAGGGTTTCGCCCTCAGGCTCCAGCTGTGCTCTGCCAAGTTGCTGGATTCTCCACACTGCTGTCTCCCAAGGAAGAGAGGCATCCACTTGGTTTTGGGCTCCAACTGAGAGCACCTTGCAGGACAGGCTTCTGGAACCCATACATAGAGGAAGGGACATTATTCTAGGAGTCTGAGGGCAGCATGTTAGACAAATGATTTTTTTGGATGTGCATCTGATTTTAGTTTCAAGAATCTAGGGGATGGAGGCTTTCTGCTGAATCTGAAAACAAGCAAAACCTAAATTCCTTGACCCAATTAGCCTTTAAGAAATTGTAAATTACCTTAGACCTATATTTTAATTGTAACTTATTCCCAGAAGAGGCTCTTCTCCACTTGCAACTACACTTTGCACTTGCCTATCCAAGTAATTATTGGGTAATCCAATAATTACTTGGATAGGCAAGTGCAAAGTGTAGTTGCACTTGCCTTTATATTGAGGTCATTCTCAGGCTCAGGAATAATGGAAGATCACTTTGGCTTAAGTTAGTGATAGTTTAAAAGCCAGTGTGTTTCGTTTCTTTTTCTTAAAATAATACAGGGACAGAACCAGACCATTGAGAGACCATGGAATAAAATACATTTACACCATATTTTCTTGGCAGTAGGATAACCCTACTAAAGGCTTGGTGGGCAAAGATACATCACAGTGCTTATATATCGTTTTAGTATGACTGTGTCATGAAACAGTGATGTGCATAAATCCTGTATCCTGAGTCATCAGATTAAGCAAATATGTTCATCTTTCTAGCTCTTCCATGTATTTGCCTCAATGCCAGTTTCTCAGCTACAGTGCCAGGCTAGTGAGCAGTCTATTCTATTGATTCCTCTTTGATTTAATTCTCTAATGCAGTTCTGTGTTCTCAAAGTAGTTTTAAACATAGTTCAGTGACTCTCCAATTAAGAATCTTTCACTGACTCATGCTTACTTGTATATTATGTTTGTCCTTATCTTGTAGAAATAGTCTCTTGTTTAAGCAGCATGTCGACAGGCAAACAGGTGAGTTATACTCTGAGATGCAGCTACTCAAGCCTGCTTCCAACTGAAAAAAATCCACTGAAAACAAGATAGAGAATTCCATAGCTGTGTGTTGGAGTACTTCCTTAGGCAAAGATTTCTTTAATCCCTTGGCTTAGAGCAATCTTTTATGTGAACTGAGGACTCAGAGGGGAGCTATACCAGGGTCAAATCTTGAGGTGAAATACAGCAATATCTCCACCTGGGTCAGCCAGAAACCAGGAAGGGAGAATCTTAACCTTTCTGAAGTTTGCTGTCAGGAAATGAAATAGGACATAGAGGTTTTCTGAGACATATTCAGAAATTATTGGTGTTTCTATGGCAAAAGAAATGAAAATGAAAATGTAGTCCTCTATCTCCTAAGATCTCAAATATTCATATGAACCCACTGTCAAAGAATCAACACACAAAAGTTCCAGGACTGGAAGGAACAGATGTTCCTTTAAATGTCCAGAAGGAAGGTACCAATTAAAAATTATAGGATATCCTCATGGGAGGAGTCAAGAAAATATTTGTCTTCCATTATTTTAAGTGGTTTGATCATTTGTTTGTTTATTGGTGGAATAGAAAAGTTAAACCTATTCATTAGTTCATCTTATTGTCAAGGAATCTCATTCACATATGGCTCTCTAAGAAGTTTGGTTCTTTGGCTAGGTCTTCTTCACTACACATGGTTTGAACACACTCTCTGAAAGGAAATTATCCAATTATAGTAAAGATGGCATGCTTTACAGGGCATAGTGAGCTTGTTTATTTGGATTTGGTTTTGATTTTTTTATAGAAAATAATTTTTATACAATATATTCTGATTAGGCATTTTCCTTCCCCAACTTCTTTCAAAAATTTCCAACCCCCTCTACACCTAACTCTATACCCTTTTAAATCTCTTTCTTTAAAAAGCAAACAAGACAATAAAATTTTTTCTTTAATACACAAACACAAAATTAGAAACCAAAATATATAAGCAAAAGACAATTAAGACAAAAAGTGCCCAAACAGAGTAATATGGGATGAAAAATACCTACAAATTAACGTGAGTTCATTTGTGTTGAATTTCTACTTGGCATGGGACCTACCCTGAAGGGTGGTTATTATACCCAATAAGACTCCATTGGAGAAGATTCACTTTTTCTTTTCGAGTGGGTACCAATTATAAAGTATAGAAAGTTTTTGGGTTAGGGGTAGGAGACCATGTCCACATTGCTCTGTCAGCAATGGGACTACCTGCTTTGAATCTGTGTGGGCCTTGTAAAGGCTCTCACGGTCTCTGTGAGTTCATATGTGGGTGAGCCCAGTTATGTCTGGAGAAAGCTGTTTGGGAGGGGAGTAATGGCACTGAGGGTTTTCCCCTCTGGCTCTTACAATCATTCTTCTCTATTTTCAGCATATTTTCCAAATGCCTGAGGGGCGTTTAGTTTTCTGCTAGGATCACGGTCTATACAGTCTCAGGTTCTACCCATCCTAGCAATGCCAGACATGTTTCATGTTACATAGTTAGCTTTAATTACAATCAGATAGTTTTTGGTTACTCCCACAATATTTACACCTCTATTGAACTAGCATTTCTCAAAGGCAGATCACTGTTGTCAATCACAGTGTTTGTAGCTAGATTGGTCTTACTTTTCTCCTTTGGCAGTGTGCTGAGTAACGCCCAGTACCGTGAACACTAGTAAGTAGAGGTGAAGCATTTAGTTAGGTACCAGCTGGATTTCTCCATGTTTGATAATACAAGTGTTGATTTCAGTGATAGGGCTTTAGCATCAGTTTCTGGAGAGAATCCATATACTTGGCAATAGCATGAGATGATTGGTACTGCTCATGATTCCCTTTGGCCAATGATTCAACTAGATGTACCCCTCTGCCACTGGAGGTTTTCCTTGGTGATGTAAGTTGTCAAGTTGAAGCATTCTCTCCCTCACTGTTTGGTAACTCCATTTATATTTCTTTTATATATGTATATATTTTAATAAGCTTCTTAAGTAGCACATAGTGTTTGTCCTTTCCAATAGTCCCTTCCTTGACTCTTTTTTCTACCCCCTCCCCATTTAGTGTTCCCACTCCAGTCTCTCCCATTCATTCTTCACAGTGCATTCTCTTTTCCATTTCTTAGGAGATCCTCTACTCGTTCATAATTCTTTACTGGGTATTTAGCCTCTGTGGTTATATGGATTTTAGCACACATACTAAAAGCTTGTAGTCCAGGCTGCCTCAAACCCACTATGTAGGGCATGCTGATCTAAAACTCATAGTGATTATGAACTTCCTGTCTCATCTTACCAAGAGCTGGAATTACATGGATACACGAGACTTCCCATTTTAAAATGAACTTTAACTTGGAGTAGAATTTAAAAAAAAAAGAATTCAAATGCACTCCTTTTTCGCAATTATGTAGAAGTCTCTCATGTCTATCAGCAATGCGTTTCCAGATTAGTATATTCAGAAGATGTATTTACCATCCCTCTCAGCAATGCAAACACACATGTCATTTGCATGCCAGGAAAAGGGTAAAAACTGAGATTATTTTATCTTTCTGGGCTCTGGGATAATAACAAAACATTGATGGGGAACTAGAAAGTTAGACATGTGTCTGTGAGAACCAGGCTTTTCAATACTGTCAGACAAAAGGTGTTATGCATACAACATAGAGATGTTCACATGGCCAAGATAATGGTCAGTATTCTACACCTTACAAACTTCCTTTCTATTAATTCCTTTGGTGGGTGGTACAGAAGAAAAAACAACATCCAAACTCTTCTTTCTACTGGCAATGGATATTTATATATAAAAGTCCATTGTAACTTTGCATTATACACACATTCAGGCCCATGGCACTCTTCCCTATTAAGGCCTTGTTGAATCAGATCCGATTGTGTTATTGGATAGTTGGTACCAGTCTTCCCACTATGGAGAATTCCAGGGATCAAGGATGACATTGATTCCTTATAGTTACTCTATGCAGCAAAACAAAATATTTCAAGTGATTTTGTTTTTAATTTACTCTTTAAAAGACAAAGAAATTGTTTATCAGCTGTAGGAGTTCTCTAGTGGAGTTTTCTGGGTCACTTAGGTAGACTATCATATCATCTGCAAATAGTAATAGTTTGACTTCTTCCTTTCTAATTTGTATCACTTTGACCTTCTTATGTTGTCTAATTGCTCGAACTAGTACCTCAAGTACAATATTGAAAAGATAAGGAGAGAGGGGCAGCCCTGTCTAGTCCCTGATTTTAGTGGGATTGTTTCAAGTTTCTCTCCATTTAGTTTGATGTTGGCTACCAGTTTGAAGTATATTGCTTTTACTATGTTTAGATATGGGCCTTGAATTCCTTTTCTTTCCAAGACTTTAAGCATGAAAGTTTGCTGAATTTTGTCAAATGCTTTTTCAGCATTCAGTGAAATGATCATGTAATTTTTTGTTTGAGTTTATGTATGTAGTGGATTTCATTGATGGATTTCTGTATATCAAACCATCCCTGCATCCCTGGGATAAAGCCTACTTGATCATGGTGGATGATCGTTTTTTATGTGTTCTTGGATTTGGTTGACAAGAATTTTATTGAGTATTTTTGCATTGATGTCCATAAGGGAAATTGGTCTGAAGTTCTCTTTGTTGGATCTTTGTGTGGTGTTGGTGTCAGCGTAATTGTGGCTTCATAGAGGGAGTTGGGTAGTGTTCCTTCCATTTCTATTTTGTGGAATAGTTTGAAGAGTATTGGTGTTAGGTCTTCTTTGAAGGTCTGATAGAATTCTGCACTGAAACCATCTGGTCCTGTGCTTTTTTTGGTTGGAAGACTTTCTGTGACCCCTTCTATTTCTTTAGGGGTTATGGTACTGTTTAGATGATCTATTTGGTCCTGATTTAATTTTGGTATTTGATATCTGTCTAGAAAATTGTTCATTTCCTCCAGATTCTTCAGTTGTGTTGAGTATAGGTTTTTGTAGTAGGATCTGATAATTTTTTGAATTTCCTCAGTTTCTGTTGTTATATCCCTCTTTTCATTTCTAATTTTGTTAATTTGGATACTTTCTCTGTGCCCTTTGGTTAGTCTGGCTAAGGGTTTATCTATCTTGTTGATTTTCTCAAAGAATCAGCTCCTGGTTTTGTTGATTCTTTGTATGGCTCTCTTTGTTTCCACTTGACTAATTTCAGCCCTGAGTTTGATGATTTCCTGTCTTCTACTCCTCCTGGGGGAATTGGCTTCTTTTTGTTCCAGAGCCTTCAGGTGTGCCATTAAGCTGCTAGGGTATGCTCTCTCCCATTTCTTTTTGGGGGCACTCAGGGCTAGGAGTTTTCCTCTTAGCACTGCTTTCATTGTGTCCCAAAGATTTGGGTATGTTGTGCCTTCATTTTCATTAGATTCTAAAAAGTCTCTGATTTCTTTCTTTATTTCTTCTTTGGCAAGATGTCATTGAGTAGAGTATTGTTCAGCCTCCATGTATATGTGGGCTTTCTGTTGTTTTTGTTGCTATTGAAGACCGCTCTTACTCCATAGTGATCTGATAGGATTAGTTCCATCTTCTTATTTTTGTTGAGGGCTTTCTTGTGACCAATTATATGGTCGATTTTGGAGAAGGTAGCATGAGGTGCTGAGAAAAGGTATATTCTTTTGCTTTAGGGTGAAATGTTCTATAAATATCAGCAAACTGGCAGGTTATAAAATCACCTCAAGCAAATCAGTAGCCTTCCTATACTCAGAGGATAAGCAGGCTGAGAAAGAAAGTAGGGAAATTACACCCTTCACAATAGCCACAAACATTATAAAGTACCTTGGTGTGACTCTGACCAAACAAGTGAAAGACCTATATGACAAGAACTTCAAAACTCTGAAGAAGGAAATGGAAGAACACCTCAGAAAATGGAAAAATTTCTCATGCTCATGGATTGGCAGAATCAATATAGTTAAAATGGCCATTTTGCCAAAAGCAATATGCAGATTCAATGCAATACCCATCAAAGTCCCAACTCAATTCTTCACAGAGTTAGAAAGAGTAATTCCCAAATTTATCTGGAATAAATAAAAAAACCCAGGATAGCTAAAACTATTCTCAACAACAAAAGAAATTCTGGGGGAATCAGTATCCCTGACCTCAAGCAATACTACCGGGCAATAGTGTTAAAAAACTGCATGGTATTGGTACAGTGACAGGCAGGTGGATCAATGGAATAGGATTGAAGATCCAGAAATGAACACATACACCAATGGCCACTTGATCTTTGACAAAGGAGCTGAAAACATCCAGTGGAAAAAAGATAGCCTTTTCAACAAATGGTCCTGGTTCAACTGGAGGTCAGCATGCAGAAGAATGCAAATTGATCCATCCTTATTTCCTTGTACTAAGCTCAACTCCAAATGGATCAAGGACCTCCACATAAAGCCAGACACTCTGAAGCTAATAGAAAAGAAACTGGGGAAGACCCTTGAGGACATCGGTACAGGGGGAAAGTTACTGAACAGAACACAAATAGCATATGCTCTAAGATCAAGAATTGACAAATGGGACCTCATAAAATTACAAAGTTTCTATAAGGCAAAGGACACCATCAAAATGACAAATCTGCAACCAACAAATTGTGAAAAGATCTTCACCAACCCTACATCAGATAGAGGGCTAATATCTAATATATACAAAGAACTCAAGAAGTTAGACCCCAGAAAGCCAAATAACCCTATTAAAAATGGGGTACAGAGCTAAACAAAGAATTTTCTCCCAAAGAACTTCAGATGGCTGAAAAGCATCTTAAAAAATGCTCAACTTCATTAGTCATTAGGGAAATGCAAATCAAAACAACCCTGAAATTTCACCTTACACCAGTCAGAATGGCTAAGATTAAAAACTCAGGAGACAGCGGGTGTTGACAAGGATGTGGAGAAAGAGGAACACTCCTCCACTGCTGGTGGGGT
Organism: Apodemus sylvaticus; assembly: GCF_947179515.1. NCBI lineage: Eukaryota > Metazoa > Chordata > Mammalia > Rodentia > Muridae > Apodemus > Apodemus sylvaticus. Next base: position 1,326,160 of record NC_067488.1, read on the forward strand.
TGTAAATTGGTACCACCACTCTGGAAATCAGTCTGGTTGTTCCTCAGAAAACTGGGTACGTCACTTCCAGATGATCCTGCTATACCACTCCTGGGCATATACCCAGAGGATGCCCCAGCAGGTAATAAGGATACGTGCTCCACTATGTTCATAGAAGCCCTATTCATAATAGCCAGAACCTGGAAAGAACCCAGGTTCCCTCAATGGAGCAATGGATACAAAAAATGTGGTATATATACATAATGGAGTACTATTCAGCCATTAGAAACAATGAATTCATGAAATTCTTAGACAAATGGATGGAACATCATACTAAGTGAGGTAACCCATTCTTAAATGATTTATCATGGTATGCACTCACTAATAAGTGGATATTAGCCTAGAAAATTGGAATACCCAAAACATAATCCACACATCAAATGATGTACAAGAAGAATGGAGGTGTGGCCCCTTGTTCTGGAAAGACTCAGTGTAGCAGTATAGGGCAAAACCAAAACAGGAAAGTGGGAAGGGGTGGATGGGAGAACAGGGATAGGGAAGAGGGCTTATGTGACTTTTGGGGAGTCGGGGGGGGGGTCATAAAATGGGAAATCATTTGAAATGTAAATAAAAAATATCAAATAAAAAAAAAACAAAGAAAAGTTGTTTCCCTTCAGTCTTACTATTGCACCACAAGAAGGCCCATGCTCACTTAAGGAAGTTTGGTTCTGCAGATTTACGGTGGCCCTGGAGAAATGGCTTCACCATTGATTCCCCTACATTGTTGATTGCTTGATTGTTTGTATTGTAGCTCCATTCTTTCTCTTGTTGCTGTTTGATTTACCAAATTGAAACATCACTTTTCTGCTCCATGTCTGTCTCCTATGTTTGCCTCAGCTAAGAAAGTATGGGTTTTAGTGAAGGAGTAAACACAACAGAAGGAACATAGGGCACAGCTGCCATCTTAGTTGATTAGAACATGACTTCATTTTCTTTATCTGGAGTCCCCTTCCTGAGTACCTACAATTATCCTATCTCATGCTGTAGTTGAGCCCTGAGACAATTAGTCTTTGCAATGTCTGCATTCCTTCCCTGTAATAGACTACCTGAGATAATTAACTTATACAGATAGAAAGTGATTTTGATCTCAGAGTTTTAGAGCTTTGAGTCCACGACTGGTTGGTTCCATTGCTTTGGCACTGTAGCAGAACAACATATCACTTATAGAACTAATATCATAGCAAAATCAAAATTGTTCATCAGGAAGCAAATATTTTTAAAAAAACATACTAGAAACTCATTATCCTGTTCAAGGGCATACCCTCAATGCCTTTAAGACCTCCTCTATGTGCTGCCTTCTGAAAGTCTCATTTCACCAAAAAATTTAATTAACAGAGCCTTGAGAGCATTAAGAGCCAAACTACAGATGACTGTCTTCAGCATAGAGACTCCGGCTTTCGATGCCATCTCACACCTACCTATACAGGCCCACTCCAAAAAGAGTTCTACAGTAAAATTGTTCCAAAAGAAGGTGCTTCATTGGATATGTCTTAGAAATGAAACCAGCCTAATGACACACCTGAAAGCCCTAGAACAAAAAGAAGCTATTTCACCCAGGAGGAGTAGAAGGCAGGAAATCATCAAACTCAGGGCCGAAATCAATCAAGTAGAAACAAAGAGAACCATACAAAAAATCAACAAAACCAGGAGCTGGTTCTTTGAGAAAATCAACAAGATAGATAAACCCTTAGCCAGACTGACCAAAGGGCACAGAGAAAGTATCCAAATTAACAAACTTAGAAATGAAAAGGGAGACATAACGACGGAAACTGAGGAAATCCAAAAAATCATCAGATCCTACTACAAGAGCCTGTACTCAACACAACTGGAGAATCTGGAGGAAATGGACAATTTCCTTGACAGATACCAAATACCAAAATTAAATCAGGACCAACTAGACCATCTGAACAGTCCCATAAAGCCTAAAGAAATAGAAGGAGTCATAGAAAGTCTTCCAACCAAAAAAAGCACAGGACCAGATGGTTTCAGTGCAGAATTCTACCAGACCTTCAAAGAAGAGTTAACACCAATACTCTTCAAACTATTCCACAAAATAGAAACAGAAGGAACACTACCCAATTCCTTCTACGAAGCCACAATTACGCTGATACCAAAGCCACACAAAGATCCAACAAAGAAAGAGAACTTCAGACCAATTTCCCTTATGAACATTGATGCAAAAATACTCAATAAAATTCTTGCCAACCGAATCCAAGAACACATCAAAACGATCATCCACCATGATCAAGTAGGCTTTATCCCGGGAATGCAGGGTTGGTTCAATATACGGAAATCCATCAATACAATCCACTATATAAACAAACTCAAAGAACAAAACCACATGGTCATTTCATTGGATGCTGAAAAAGCATTTGACAAAATTCAGCATCCGTTCATGCTTAAAGTCTTGGAGAGAACAGGAATTCAAGGCCCATACCTAAACATAGTAAAAGCAATATACAGCAAACCGGTAGCCAGCATCAAACTAAACGGAGAGAAACTTGAAGCAATCCCACTGAAATCAGGGACCAGACAAGGCTGCCCCCTTTCTCCTTATCTTTTCAATATTGTACTTGAGGTACTAGCTCGGGCAATTCGACAACATAAGGAGGTCAAAGGGATACAAATTGGAAAGGAGGAAGTCAAACTATCATTATTTGCAGACGACATGATCGTCTACCTAAGTGACCCAAAGAACTCCACTAGAGAGCTCCTACAGCTGATAAACAACTTCAGCAAAGTGGCAGGTTACAAAATCAACTCAAGCAAATCAGTGGCCTTCCTATACTCAAAGGATAAGCAGGCTGAGAAAGAAATTAGGGAAATGACCCCCTTCACAATAGCCACAAACAGTATAAAGTATCTTGGGGTGACTCTTACCAAACATGCGAAAGATCTGTATGACAAGAACTTCAAGACTCTGAAGAAGGAAATGGAAGAAGACCTCAAAAAATGGGAAAACCTCCCATGCTCATGGATCGGTAGAATCAATATAGTTAAAATGGCCATTTTGCCTAAAGCACTATACAGATTCAATGCAATACCCATCAAAATCCCAACTCAATTCTTCACAGAGTTAGAAAGAGCAATTATCAAATTCATCTGGAACAACAAAAAACCCAGGATAGCTAAAACTATTCTCAGCAACAAAAGAAAATCTGGGGGAATCAGTATCCCTGACCTCAAGCAATACTACAGAGCAATAGTGTTAAAAACTGCATGGTATTGGTACAGTGACAGGCAGGAGGATCAATGGAACAGGATTGAAGATCCAGAAATGAACCCACATACCTATGGCCACTTGATCCTCGACAAAGAGGCTGAAAACATCCAATGGAAAAAAGATAGCCTTTTCAACAAATGGTGCTGGTTCAACTGGAGGTCAGCATGCAGAAGAATGCGAATTGATCCATCCTTGTCTCCTTGTACTAAGCTCAAATCCAAATGGATCAAGGACCTCCACATAAAGCCAGACACTCTGAAGCTAATAGAAAAGAAACTGGGGAAGACCCTTGAGGACATTGGTACAGGGAGAAAGTTTCTGAACAGAACACCAATAGCGTATGCTCTAAGAGCAAGAATTGACAAATGGGACCTCATAAGGTTACAGAGTTTCTGTAAGGCAAAGGACACCATCAAGAGGACAGATCGGCAACCAACAAATTGGGAAAAGATCTTCACCAATCCTACATCAGATAGAGGGCTAATATCCAATATATATAAAGAACTCAAGAAGTTAGACTCCAGAAAACCGAACAACCCTATTAAAAAATGGGGTACAGAGTTAAACAAAGAATTCTCACCTGAAGAACTTCGGATGGCGGAGAAGCATCTTAAAAAATGCTCAACTTCATTAGTCATTAGGGAAATGCAAATCAAAACAACCCTAAGATTTCATCTTACACCAGTCAGAATGGCTAAGATTAAAAATTCAGGAGACAGCAGGTGCTGGAGAGGGTGTGGAGAAAGAGGAACATCCTCCACTGCTGGTGGGGTTGCAAATTGGTACAACCACTCTGGAAATCAGTCTGGTGGTTCCTCCGAAAACTGGGCACCTCACTTCCAGAAGATCCTGCTATACCACTCCTGGGCATATACCCAGAGGATTCCCCACCATGTAATAAGGTTACATGCTCTACTATGTTCATAGCAGCCCTATTTATAATTGCCAGATGCTGGAAAGAACCCAGGTATCCCTCAACAGAAGAGTGGATACAAAAAATGTGGTATATCTACACAATGGAGTACTATTCAGCCATTAGAAACAATGAATTCATGAAATTCTTAGGCAAATGGATGGAGCTAGAGAACATCATACTAAGTGAGGTAACCCAGACTCAAAAGGTGAATCATGGTATGCACTCACTAATAAGTGGTTATTAACCTAGAAAACTGGAATACCCAAAACATAATCCACACATCAAATGAGATACAAGAAGAAAGCAGGAGTGGTCCCTGGTTCTGGAAAGACTCAGTGAAACAGTATTTGGCAAAACCAGAACGGGGAACTGGGAAGGGGTGGGAGGGAGGACAGGGGAAGAGAAGGGGGCTTACGGGACTTTCGGGGAGTGGGGGGGGGCTAGAAAAGGGGAAATCATTTGAAATGTAAATAAATTATATTGAATAAAAAAAAAGAAAAAAAAAAAAAGAAATGAAACACCAAAGTATATCTTCCTGCAAAATTTCTGAGCAGATCAAGATCTTCCTGGTACTAGCTGACCTTTTGCTTTCAATGCTTGTATATCTCACTGGACTATTTCTTCTAGCCAATTGGTAACTTTGGTAGAGGGAAATTTGGGATATTTATTCTGAATTTCTGGATCTCTAACCTGTCCCAGTGTTTGTTTATTATTTTAAGTAAACGTATTTCAAACATACAAATTGAAAACTCTCAGAAATCAGGAAGACAAGAATGTATATAGTCACAACCAACACTGAGCAGATTCTAAGATTCCACTGTATTTGTTTCAGATTCTACCCTAAGTACAGAAGCACCAAGGAATGAAAAGAAAGCATACACAACAACCCCTATATATGATGGTTAAATCTCCACCTGGTTTCCTTGCTCTCTTTTCCCTGTAAAATCTACTTGAAGTTTGTATATAGTGTTCTCATGAATATTTTGATTATCTTTTATTGCATAGTTTATTCTAATATCATAGCCTTGATTTTTGTCTGGTATATGTATGTATATGTGTGATGTGCCTGTGTACAGGCATATTTAGCTTGTGTGGGGACACAGGTTAGTGCACAGGTCCAAGTATACTTGCTTGGTATGGGTGAAGGCCAGTAGTGAATATCTCCTGTTGTCTTTGATTATACTTCACCTTATATGAAGAATTTCTCCCATTGCTCTGTTCTGTCTCCCATGTGCTGAGAATACAGGCAGGCTACCATGGCCATCCAGCATTAATGTGAATGCTGGGGATATGACTATTGGTCTTCATGTTTATGTGGCAAGTTCTTTGCCCACTAAAACACCTCCCCAGCCCAATTTTATATAGGCAGTGTTGTAAGGTATGCATGCTTTAAAAACATAATTTTATTTAATATTACTTCCATTACTACACTTTATAAAGCTACTCCATGTAACAAGATTGTACCAAATATGTTTTTCCAAATGCCATCTCATTATACAAAACCAATTCTTCTCTAGTCTTTGAAACTTAGCCCCAAACCACTCCAGTCATCAGGAATCATGGATCTATAGTCTTGAACCCTCATTCCTGCTTTGTAAAATATATATTAGTTTAGCTGATGTGTTAATTTTCATGTGCTTTGACCCCAAAGGGTACAAATAGCATCCTAAGTAGCCTCCTCCAGTTAGGAGAGTTTCATTGAGATGGGTTTTATTTCTTTGCCATTATTTTCTAGTATCCAGGAGAGTGCTTGATTCTTAATATAGATATATAGCAAATACTTATTGAATAAATGTGTTCCTGAGAAGAAAGTGGCCAGGAAGGTGGAATTAATATTGTGGTAGGAAATGCATGTAAGAGCACAATATAAAAGCTGTGTCTGAAGTTCACCATTCTCTGCTTTCATGTAAATTTATTCTTCAATTGTCAAGAGGGATTAAAAAGATTATTTTTGTCAATTCTTTAATACTGTACAGTCAGGTATGGCTTGGTGGGGATGACTGGAAAAGAAGTTTGCAAAAATCCACCAAAAGCTCTAGTAGCAGGGATCAGTGATTTGAAAATCTTGGCAGATGTTCTGCTCTATCCTATAAAAGTAGCTTTGGTTTGCCTTTTTTTTTTTTTCAGAAAATGTTTATCAGACTGTCTGGAATTTTTATTAGATATTTTCTTTATTTACATTTCAAATGTTATCCCCTTTTCTGGTTTGCCCTCTGACTAGGCCCTAACAAAGCCATGAATGCCTGATTTGATGACATCATGTCAAGTGTGGAGCCTCAGTCTAAAGGAATTTGTTCCCCATTCACTGCTGCTCTCCTGAAGCCCAGGGCCATTTTTTTTTCTGACTAAAGTGGATGTGGCTTTCTTATTGAAGGGCTAGAGCAGGGGCTGGGATGAAAGAAAAAGTGGTTCAGTGCCATCAGCAAATGCTTCTTCTGGACTTTAGTCAACTTTATTTATTGAGTGATGATTGAATTAGCAATTAGCATGCATTAATTACAGCTACCCATCAAATCACTTCTGATCCAATAGAAGCAACTGAATATGTAGTATTCTCAAGCACCAGGGTCTGTCAAATAAGCACTGGCAGCATAAGAGAACCTGCTTACCAGCACAGACCTCCTGGTGAAGCAACCTCATCTACAGAATGGGAACAGTACCAGATATATGGTAGGGTAAGGAGAATTTAGGGAAATGACTTTAAACTTTCTTTTGTTTTTTCAGTAGCAGCAGTGATGATGGTGGACAGTGTGTTTGATGGTAGAGAAAGTGAAAATGGGCACAACTGGATTATCCTTGCTCCAAATTGTATTTCTTCCTGTTCTTAGCTCTGTGATCTTGAGCAAGTCACTTGGACCCTCTGTATTTCAGATACAAAATGAACCTAGTGATTTCCCTTACAACATAATAACAGTTATTCAAGAGAATCTCCATGAGGAACCTAAATGCAGCCATAGTAAATTTAACACGTGCAAGAAAACATTATGAACCATGAAGGGAAAGTAGAATTGGGTATCATCAATACAAGGTCGGGAAGAGCATTTAATGTGGAGATTGGGGATCCAAATTTCTCTTGACTTTCATTGGGAAGCCTCACATCCTTGGTCACATTACTGAAATTCTCTGTATTTCCCATCAGTGCAGAGAGGCCCATACAGGATTGAAATAATATTTAAATGAGGGGCATATAGGAGAGAGCTATATTAAGGAAAAGGAAGGTATCACTGAGCAGTGAAGGCTTTGTGGAAGAGAATGACCTTAGGCGTGTGCTGAAGTTCAGGTAGGATTTAGACAGGGATAGTTAAATGAAGAGGGATTTCCAGGGAAGGCACAACTTTACCAGAGGAGCCATGTCCCATAGACCCCTCTTTCCTTCATTTGCCCCTCTGGAGAAACCTTATTTGTAGAAATGGGCAATTCAGAAGTTTTGACTTTGATTTGCTCCTTTGTTAATCAGGGCTGACACTGGCAAAATCACTAAGTCTTTGAAGTTAGCCTGTAAATCCATTGATCTTGTCAGCACTCCTGCTTTTGCTGTGTTTTCTTCACAGGTCATGTCAGCAAGATCCCATGCCCACCTCACTTAGCAATTCTGCAAAATAAGCTCTCTGCGGATTTTCCTGTGAATCTTCTTCCCACCCTCAAAGCATGGCTGGAATCACAGTGTGTCAAGCTTAAGAAGAGTGAGGCATTCATAATCATAGGTTTATTGTTTATTTATGAAGGGATGTGGCCACAGATAAGCATGTAGTTAGTGAAATAAATGAAATCAAGTTATTACATTTTCTTGCTTCGCCAATACAATCCCTCCATCTTTTTCCAGTATATGTATTATTTAATTTATTTTAGTAGGAATATTATTACCTGTACATTAATCAGGGTTTTGAAAGTTTTAAGTGTCAGGAACATAGAGATCCTGAACACTAAGGGAAGACCTTGGTTTGTGTAACTAAATCGTTCAGGGTACATTGAAGACTACATTAATTCGTCTACACTGATAGACTAGCTTACAAGAACATCATAGCAGCCAAACAAGTTGCTCAATGTTGCTTTGTCATATCTATGGACTCAGTAGTATATCACATCCAGTAAGATGTGAGATCTTAGCTCCCTCTCTCCTTGCCTTTGTTTTCCTCTCTCTGAACCCTCCTTTGCTTCCACACTTCCTATTTTCTTTCAATAATCAATGAAACCATGCTCAGTTCTAGTGATCCTAATAGTTGAAAAGTGATTTAAAAGCCTAGTCCTTGCCCTCAAAGACCTTATGATTTAATGAGGGGGTTCATGCAGATAAATGGACTTCGATTGGTATAATACATATTATGATGGAGGGGTTATGTAGTATGTAAGAGCCATATAAGGAGGAGAGCATTAAACTCACACTTTCACAATTAGAAAAAAATGTTTCAGAGGAAAATCAAGCTAGGTTAGGTAGACCTTGATTTTCAAGGCAGAATGAGCTGGGTGGGAGGAGGCTCAGCCTGGGGTAAGGAGGTTCTGTTAACTATCCTTGCTCTGGTAGTCTCATCTAGTCAGCCTAGCATTATAGTCAATGAGTTCAGTTGTGAAGTCTGTCAAACATTAGGAAAAAATCATGCAGGCAGATGTGATTCTAATGTCCGGACTCCATGGTACTGATCATTTGGGGCCTGACACAGTGCTGTCAAAAGGACAGAGTAACTGTGCTAGTTTTGCTGCCCCTGTGGTCATTGGGAACTATGATGCCCTGCATTATGGGCCTCTGTTGATCTGCCCTAGGAGGTTTTTCTCTCTTCTCAGTACCACGACTTCTGAGATGCTTCAGGTATGCTGTTTGCTCAACTGCAAGAACAGAATTCCTATAAGCCTCTCTTAAGCTGTGCCATTTAGGGCTGTTCTGGGCACTGTGTAAGAAGACAAAAAGTGGTTTGCTTTGTGTGTGTGTGTGTGTGTGTGTGTGTGTGTGTGTGTGTGTGTGTGTGTGTGTGTTAACCAAACTACTTCACTTGTGCATTCAGAAAAAATAGTAATTATGGAACCCTTAATTATTTTTTGTTTTATTTTGTTGAGACAGTTTCTCTGTGCAGCCTGGGTTTTCTGAAACTCCCTCTGTAGATCACACTGGCCTCAAACTCACAGTAAACAGCCTATTTCTGCCTCATGAGTGCTGGGATTAAGGGTGTGTGCTACCACACCAAACCCTTAAATTTTTATTCTACTCAAATATATGACAAGTCTTCTCTTAGAAATAAGTTATGTAATGCAGAAATATGAATGTAAAAACAGTATTTTTTTCTTCTGCCAATTCTTGCTTTTTGGAGCATGCATCACATTTGTATGTTGTTGTTGTTACTGTTATTATTGATGTTGTTATTATTGTTATTAGGCAAGATTCTTCTTTCATATAATACATCCTGACCATAGTCTCCCATCTCTCTACTCCTCCCAGTTTCCTGCTATTTCCCCTCTCCCCAAGATCCACTTCCCCTCTCTGCCTTCAAAAAAAGAACATCTCTACAAGAAATAACAACCAAACACAACCAAAAACTACAATAAGACAAGGCAAAAGCCCTCACACCACGACTGGACAAGGCAAAACAACAGGAGGAAAAGAGTTCCAAGAGCAGGCAAACAACTCAAAGATACACCCATGTCCACAGTAAAGATTGCCACAAAAACAACAAGCTAAAGGCTGTAACACACATGCAGTAGATCACGTGCAGAAGACCCCTGCAGGTCCCACACTTGTTGCTTCCGTCTCCGAGACCACATGCACCTTGCTTAGTTCATTCAGTGACCCATGTTCTCCCTCTGACTCCTGCAATCTTTCCTTCTCTATTCTGCAAAGTTTACTGAGCTCCAATGGGAGGAACCAGATGGAGACCTCCCCTCCAGTCTAGACTATATCCACACAATGTCTGGCTGCAAGATTTTACATTCACTGCCACCTGCTGCTGGATGAAGCCTCTCTGATGACTACTACACAAGGCACTGAGCTATGAGTATAGCAGAATATTATTAAGAACCATTTCATTTATTTATTTCATTTTAAAACCAGTCATGTTTGCTTCTATTCTAGGTCTCATTCAGTCCAGTTCCTCACCATCCAAGCAGTGGCAAGGGCTTCCTTTCCTGGAGTAGGCCTCAAGCTAAATCAAACATTGGTCAGCCATTCTACAAGTTCTGTTAAGTTCCTTAAGCACACCTTGCAGGCGTGACAATTTGTAGGTCAAAAGTTTGTGGCTGGGTTGGTGCCTTGGCTTTCCTGTTGATAGTCTGCAAAGTGCCTGGCCACACTAGGGAGACTAGAATGTAATAGTGAAGGCTCCATATGGGCACCAGCTGGACCTCTCCACATTCAATGAACTGTGTGGATGTTGACTTTGGCAATACCCTTACACCAGCCAGTTCATTTGCATATCTTTTGAGTCTATTATTTACACTTTCCTATCGAGATTAACATATTAGTTGTAATCCTGGTAAGAAACAGATAGTACACTCAAATTAGGCTCACTTAATGTAGATTTAATAAAAAGAATTGTGTGCAAGGAAAGTGGAACACTTAGGGAAAGCACAAAGTAGCATCGGAAGGACTTTCCTTGACTAGGATATGGGGATCTGGAGAAAGGCCTTACAAAGAAGTGACACAACAGTGTACTCCTTCCACTTTCCTCCCTACTGACTGAGCCCACGGGAATGAAAAGCTGGGGAATCCACTCTATGCAGGCCAGGCTCCTGAAAGGAAGTTTTCTGGGCTTTTCTTTCTGTTTGTTATAGAAGCAAGGTTGTGCCATGATCTTGTTCTGCTTTTTAACCTGGATAGTTTGCCTTGAAATCTTTTCAAAATCAGTGCATATGGAACTAATTGATCTATTTCATTCATTGTGAAATATTTCATTATGTGATATTAGAATATTTTAAAAATGTGAATGTAATGCTTGGTGTGTGTGTATGTGTGTGTGTATGTGTGTGTGTATGTATGTGTGTGTGTATGTGTGTGTGTGTATGTGTGTGTGTATGTGTGTGTATGAATGTGTGTGGTGTGTGTGTATGTGTGTGTGTGTGTATGAATGTGTGGTGTGTGTGTGTATGTGTGTGTGTGTATGTGTGTGTGTATGTGTGTGTGTGTATGTGTGTGTGTATGTGTGAGTATGAATGTGTGTGGTATGTGTGTGTGTGTCCCCTAGATGATATACATTATTTCTGCAAGTTATGAAGACAAATAAAAACCATGATCATCCTTAGTCTTCTCCCTAGGACCTCCCCTGTTGACCCTGCCTCAGGTTCCTCTCCACTCATCATTTGTGCCTTTTATCCTGTATTCACCAATCTAAGTTTTGAGGGATTATGAGCCCTCTTATAATTTTAAAGCTAATATTTTCATATCTCTGTGAATCTTTAAATGATATGTTGTGTGGTGTTATTTTAGGCAGCATTATAAAGTTACTATTACAATTACTATTACTTTCTACATTTGCTTTAAGCAGTGCATCCATTTTGCTGTTTGCAGAGAAACATCACTTATTTTCTAAGCATACTACTCCTATGAACATGCCAAGAGTTCCTCCTCAAGCCACTGGTAATAGGCTTTGTGGTTCTTTTCAGACATTTGAAAGGATTATATCTATGAACATTTCTGCCTCTGCCTTCTAGAACATTCATAAAAGAGGCCATAAGGGCAAAATCTGGGGATAAAATTTCTTGGTCTTGAGATGTATGGATATTGAGCTTGGCTCTGTAATACCATTTTCCATAGTCGTGCCAGCTTAAGTTCCTACAGGGCTGTGTATGGCCTCTGGCTGTTCCTTGCCCTCCCTGATGCACTGTATTTTGAGATATCTTAATCTTTTTCATCACTACTCTTCTGATCAGAGTTGCCAAGTGAAAGGAATAGATCCCCCCCTTTTTTCCATAAACATTTTAATCCTCAGAAAAATAGTGCTAGTAGTCTTTATAAAAAGTCTTTTCCTTTTCTTGACCTATTTTATTTTCATTATTGTTCTCTGAAGTTGACAGTGGAACATTCTAAATACACTTCAAGGTAGTCAAGACATTGAAATATACCAAATGCATGTTTTAATTCATTCGGTTTGAAAATAAATGTGATTCTAGTAGGGTGAATATAAAGTCCAATTCATAAAACTGAAAGTTTGGATTGGGCCTATATGGAAAAGTGAGCTTACAGGGAGACAGATGCAAAGCAATGGTTCTTTGGGCTCTGGATCACCCTGAGCTGCATGGCAAGGTGAATTGTGTTTGTAGTAAGAAGGAACTTCTCCCTGTGCCTTTCCCTTGCTCCCTCCCTTCATTCTTCTCTATGTCCTAATTTCTTTCCATCTTTTATATTTTCATTTAGTAACTAGTGCTTAGTGCAGAAAACAAATATGAATTGTCAGTGTATCCTACAGGGGAATGCTGAAGAGAAGACAGTGCTTCTCAGGGGCAGAGAGGGAATCCAAGTATCCGTATTTTCTGAGTTCATGTCAATCCTGGCATTTGCTAAATGAAGGAATGAATCAATGCAACAAAATATTTTCAGTTCCAGAAACTGAAGTTTGCTTTGTTACTGGAATTAGTGTTTGGTAATTAAATACTCTATATGACTTCTTGATTGATCCTTTCAGGAGATATGAAGTAGCCGGCCAATTCATTTTACTTTCTGTTGTTGTTGTTGTTTCACTTTCTGTGTTCTTTCATATTCTCCATCCATTTTCTCTAAGAGTTTTGTGATGACGTCAGCTCTTTACAGTGTGGCATGCTTTCTCTTCCACACAAGCAAGAGCTAGTTATCACACAGTGTTTCTCTGACCTACAAAATCTGAGAAATTCACATTAACGAAAACCTAGGGACTTATAAAATCACCCCCATTCTTCTCCCATGGAAATATTCTGGTGCTTGGTAGTTAGCTGAATGGATTGTGGGTAATGGTTGGAATTTGAGGTTCTGCTGCTGCCAGGGTTATGTAACTTTCAAATCAGAAAACAGACTCAGTGGGATGGGGGAGAACTGCTTTTAATGATCTGTTGGGATTGGCTGAACTTGTGCAAGCCTTGTGCTCTCCATTATAACCTTGATGTTTTTCTCATTTATAAACTTTATTTGCATGCCACAGCTTGCCTGGGTGACTTGTTTCTTTAATCTTCTAGTTTGGCTGGCTAGCATGTAAATCACCCTCAGACTTTGAGCTGTCCATATATTGCCTCAGTTAACACTCTGTAGAGAGTTGTTTGTGTAGGCTCAAGTCCAAAGCATGACCATTTGTAATGAGTTGTTAGTGAGCTTCAAAGGAAGATTGGGCAGATAGATATATAGGACAGTTCAAGGCTGAGGGTTTCCCAGCTAATACTGTGGGACAGGAGAGCATTTACCAAGTAATTCCAAATACCACCCTTCACTCCTACCAGAGGTGATATGACTTTCCCCTACCTTCCAGGAGCATGCCCAGGAACTGTAATTTTAAAACTACTGAAGGAAAAACTTCCAGGCCTTGATTATAGAATGAGCACCACTGGCCCAACCTTGTATTCACTGTGCATCAGTAGGTCCTCCTGCACAGCTGAGTATAACCAAGTATAACTACATTTCATTTCCTAAAATATACAAGTAAAAAAAGGAGCCAATATGGAGAAGGAATGTGCAACTAATGTTGAAAGAGGAAGACATTTAGCCATGCACTTTGCTACTGAAACTCTGGATTTCTCTACTGGTGACAGTGGTAATGTCTGTGCTGGCATGTTTACCCTTGTGCTTGCTACCCTCCCTTTTCTCAAGTGAATATTAGCTTGTTTACCTCATCTGGATCACTGAGAGAGGTATAAATTGATTTATAATTTATAGAAACAGTTTGGATTCTCTCATCAGCAGAAAGGACTGCTAAAGGTGATTTTATAGGTTAACTACTTTCAGCAAACTGTTTGCCATGTTTAGCTATCCTCAATGCTCTGAAGTTACTGGGTTGCTTAGAGGTTTTGCCTAAGGCCAAATGGGTGATTTCCTAATTGGAAACTGGATAATCTTGCTAGGTGACCCAGTAAGGAAGGATTCAGCAGAGACATCGTTCTTACATCCAAGTTCTAAGGGAATCCTCCTCTGCCCAGAGTCCTCCTTTGGTCCCACTATGATTTATAGGCTTATTTTGCTTGCTTAAACTATAAGGATGCAAAGCAAGTAAAGAAATGGACCCCTAGGTTGTAAAAAGAGATGAACAGAATTAAATAACCTAAAGCTCTGCTGTGCAACTAGAAAGTTCCATCCACAACAGCACAGGTTTGGGGATCACCTCTATTACCTGAGCTGGGCTTCCTGGAGTTGTTCCTGAGGTAGTCAAAGTGATAAAGCAGGTATCTGGATGCTTGGTAGAAATGTAGCCTCCTGGGATCCATGATCACATTCTGATTCATTAGGTCTGAGGTGGAACCTGCCCACCTGAATTTGTGCAGGAGGTATAGATGATTTTGAAGTGACACTTGATACCAGTTGAATACCTCTCCCTTCTGCTTCATAAACTGACTTTTAGTGTAATCTTAATGTGAGTGGAAAACAAGAATTCCTTTGATATACCTTTGGGTAACCCCACTGAACTCTATCTGGGAGAATGTAGGTATATCATTTACTGCAAACTTAACTTTCTGGAGGATTCCCTCTGGTGCAGTGGTTTGAATGATAGCTGGAATCTGTAACTAGTCTTTCCGATATACACAGACCTTCACTCAGAAAGCCCTCTAGCACTTAATCATTGAATAAGAGATACTTTCAGGATGGAATTTTAATTAGAAAAGATTAAGAACCTGGAGGCAAATTATCAAAAATTTGAAAGGTTTCCCCTTCTACCTATCAAGGTGGGATCTATTAGCATATAACATATAGCCGTGACTGAAATAATAAATGAGTGCAAATCATTTATAATTGGCCACTATGTTCCAGGCCTTGTCATCATTTTTGTAGATATTCAGCTACCATGACAACTAATACTTTCAGAATAATTGTTATCCTTGCTTTGATATAAAACGAAGTTAAGTAATGTTATTTAATGCCTTGCAGCAAGAAAGTAGCAGCCTGGCCCTCCTGCTTCTTATGAAAACAAAGTCATTAAAGGCACTGGTAGTGCACAGAAGCTTCCATTTCAAAAGATAAAGGAAATAAACATATAAGAGGCATAAAAGAAACACAACACAAATACTTATGAGGCTTTTCAGAAAGCAAGATAGGCACAATCACTTTAACTTCTACTGTATACTGGGCTTAATTTCAGAACTTATCACTCAAGACATGACAGTACAATGGGCCTTTGTTTAACTCTTCCTCTCAGGAGAGAAGGTTTTGTGAGTGAGTGTCTGTTAAAGCTCCTTTTGGAGAAATCACTTTCGTGATTATGGAAACCCTAAAGAAACCCCCATTGATCATGATATGTTTCCTAATGGTCAAACAGTTTTTTTCCTAATACAAGTAGGCTGATAAGGATATATAAAGTCTCACTTTAATCTCTCTAGAGTCACACAGCCTTTCTGTCACTCCCAATAAACTACTTATTAAACATTTTCGTTTGGTTGGTTGGTTGGTTGGTTGGTTGGTTGGTTGGTTGGTTGGTTGGTTTTAGCAATCTGATAAAGGAAACTACAGAATGACTTTTAATATGGTTTAGCTAAATCCAGATTTGTGTCTTGGTAAGCACATCCCCTGCTTGCCAACCAAGAGTGCATATGTGATTTCACTGTGGTGCCTGCCACCTTTATATTTTATAGCTTTGGCTTGCAGATTCAAGTTTTCAGAACTCACTACAAAGGACTCCTCCTCAGGCCCACTTCAGAGCTCGCCACCAAGGGGAACCTCCTATGCAAAGCCTCATGTTTGTGGCCATTGTTTATGTTGTTTGGCATAATA
Source organism: Apodemus sylvaticus (assembly GCF_947179515.1). NCBI lineage: Eukaryota > Metazoa > Chordata > Mammalia > Rodentia > Muridae > Apodemus > Apodemus sylvaticus. The sequence continues at coordinate 1,342,198 of NC_067488.1, forward strand.
AAACTTGAATATATAATCAGTGAGGGTGAGGAATACAGTTCTCTGCTCTTCTGCTTCTTCTGGGGACTAATTGTGTAACCAAGGGCCTGCTGTAATTCTCTCTCTTCGAGGTGTAAAGCTTTTCATATGTCAACCAGCTGTAACCTTTCGAAGGTTTAATGAAATCAGAAAAAATAATCCACTATATGAGACTGAATATGAATCAAGTCTATTATTGTTGAACAAATGACATTAATTTCCAGCACACATGTGGACATGCATTTTAAAATATTTGTTTGAAAAATGTCAGGCTGCTCGTTGTTTTAGACTGTTTGAACAGTACATGGCCAGTGTACTCTTTTTAAATAGTTGCACTTTTGAAAGGTTACAGTGTTAGCACACTTACTTTTTCCTGACTTCTTCAAGTGGCTAGGACAGTGGAAAATACTCCAAAATTTTAGGTACTGCCTAAAGGTATAAACTCCACTTCCTTCCAAGGGTAAGGGACTCACTTTGCATCCCAGTGCTTTTTATTGTGTTGCTCATGGAGAGCTCCTTTGCCATGATCTTGTATATAGAATGAGAGTATTTTAAGCAAATGGGATCAGATTTCTCTTCTGCTATTTTCAATGACACCTCCCTCCAAAAAAAAAAAAAAAAAAAATGGCAGGATGCCCTGGAGACTCTTTAGTGACATAAGGCAGTAGAAGTTGCATGGTGATCAAGGCAACCTTGGCCCTGCACTTCTGGATGCAAAGTGCTCCAGTCTAGCAAGGTTCAACATAGGTAGAGGGCATGGTGGTCTACAAAGTAAAGGTGGGAATGTCCATGAGGATGCTGAGTGTAAAGAGAAAACCTAAACTCTATCTTAAAAATCTGATCTAGCTAATCAGGAAATTGATTTAATCGGAATGTTTTATCCCATAAAAGGTTTGATTGAGCAGTTTCTGAATGCCCACCAGCATGGAGGTTTTGTACTTATAACCAACTTAGTACCATTTTCAAGTTAGATCTGAAGTTGGAGGTATTTCCATGTGTAAAATAATCTGCTCTAGTGATATAATACTTTTGACTAAAACACAGTGCTTCTTCTGCTGTGTTTGTTCCCATTTCATCTCGTCTGCCTGATGTGAATCCTCCATCTACTAGTTTCTACTTATTCCTAAATAAGTTCCCTTCTTGAGGAAGGTGACAATATTATCATTCTACTCTCTTATCTCTCTAAGTCTCCTTTCTGTGAAGGCATTGTGTGAACCAACCAAGATAAATGACTTGTCTGAGCAGTGGCTACCTGTTTCGCATGTAATAGAGTCCATGGGCTCTATTGACCCAGTAATGCCACCAATAACATAGGTTACTCAGCTTGGGGCTGTTTCAATTGCTGTTTGTCACCCTTCAGCTCTGTAAAAAGTCACATCTTTGCTCTGTGCTCTGCTATCCCAGTCACTCCTCTTGTTTGGTACCAACGTCACACTCAGGTTTTTCCCATTTATCCCCTATCCTCCAACTGCTTCACAACTGCTATCAGACAAAGCCATATCAATAACAACATATAACATTCTTATTTTGGAGATATTCAGATAATGATAAAACAGATTAAAGTCTCAGGCAGATTACAAAACTAGACAAATGGAACATACCTCTTGTTCCAAGAAGGACACTGAGCAATGGCTGTTGCAGTAGGGACAGATAAGTTTTCCTTTTTGATACATTGAAATGGGCACTTCAACAGCTCAAGAGCTGCCTGGGAGTCCTCAGTCAAGGACATAAGGAAAGATCATATTTGGGCTTGTCAACCTCTAAAGGTCATGATCTTCACTCTCAAGGAAAAGGAGTTCAAAGGTAATATTATGATGTGTCCTACTTTATTTCAGTTTGCTGAAGGAATATATAAGGCTCTTAAATCATAAATGATTAGATCTTAGATAAACATAAAATGGTCACTACATCTTCTTCCTGATCTTTAAACAGTGCCGCATCAAAAATATCTGCAATGCTAATAAAAATTAACATTTCCCTTTCATTCCCTTTTCTCTTCCACTCTCTACTCCTAGTTACGTCTCTCACAAGATGCTCAAATGTGGTATCAGGAAATGCCTTTAATGGCAGCTTATGTGTCTCATTTTTCCATAAACTATGTCAGAATGTTGATGTTTTCTCCCTGTAGTCAAGCCCAGCTAGAAGGACAGTCATGCCACACCCAGTATTCTCAGTTCTGTTTGAAGGGGCTTAAAAAGAGAGAGGGGGATTAGAGAATGTGGCATGGAGGTGGGGAAGGGGGTGCCCAGGCGGGCCCATGCCCAAGCACCTCTTCCCCCTGAGGGACCACACGCACACAGGCATGGTATAGAATAGCGTTTATTCAGGCCAGAGGATGGGAGTTATAGAGGCAGAGAGAGAGAGAGAGAGAGAGAGAGAGAGAGAGAGAGAGAGAGAGAGAGAGAGAGAAAGTAGCGGAATGGAGGAGTGGAGGCTCGCCATGACCACATAGAGAGAAGGGGGAGAAGAGGGAAGCCCAAGAGAAAGCACAGAGAGAAAGAGGAGGTGTAAGTAGCCCCTTTTATAGTGGGCAAGGTCTATGGAGCAGGGCATACCTGGCTGTTGCCAGGTAAGTGTGGGGTGGAGCATAGGCAGAATACCAACATACTCCAGTATTTGTTTAATTAAAAAAGAAAAATATGAAAGAGGTGATGACGAAGCAGGAATAGGGATGTGCTCGAGATATCTGGTTACTTCATGCTGACATTGGGAGTGATGTGTCTCTGGGGAAACTAGATAAAAAGGGTATGTGGAGTGTTTGTCCAGTCTCAGGAGGACTGGCTATTTACTTGCTGTCCAGGGTCTGTGGAGCCATCTGCACTCAGAACAGGTCCAGTAGAAGCTGTCTGTGTCTAGAGAAGCTGAGAGGAGATTGGAGCATCTGAGGTTGCTTCTCTGGAGCTGTCCTGGATGTAGCAAGGGCCTGGACTTGACAAGATGTTGGAACATATTAGTATAGGTAGGGAATAAGATTAAGTACATTTGGGAGAAAGGAAAATTTTTTAAGATGTACAATTGAAACCCAGAGGAATTCCACCCTTTGGAATAGGTAGTAAAGTGGGAACTTGGGCAGATGTACTTATCTGGATGGGGCCTATTTGGTTCATAAGCAGTAGATCTCAGTAGATGTTCTGTAGCTAACAAGTTTATTAAAGAGATAACAACATGAGTTAACCACATGAACAGTCTTTAAGATGAGCCTTTTGTGGATCAGAAGGAATAGGGCTGAAAGTTGGATCGTATAGTGGAATATTTATTATTAGAGTTAGGCAAATCTATAGGAACTCTGATGTTAGGACAGTGACAGAGCAAGAAAAGGAAATAAGAAGCATTTATTGGAAACAGTTTAGGTAAGGAGATAACTGTCTAGCTGTCAATGTAGTCAGAAGTCTGAGGAATGAACAATAATTTAGCAGTTATATTACTAAAAAGTGACAGATTCCAGTAGCCAGCAGTTCTCTGTGGTCTCTGGTCTCCACGGCAGCTTTGGCTGTCAATCTGGCTTTCAAGCACAGAAGATGCAGGGCTTTTTCTCTGTGGAATGAATACCCATCACATGAGAAAAGGCTTACCTTTGTTTAGCTAAGTCATTTGACTCAAGATATCTGGTCTTGTCCACTGCACTCTTTTTTTGCAGCATCCTGTAATGGTGTTCACATCTTTCTTCTGAGACCTACTGGGAGAAGCTGTCAGGCCTTTGGGAATCCTGTCTGTTTTAAATTTAATAGCAAATTTCTGAAAAGATTGAGTGCAAAATAGAAGAGCAATAGTTAAGAGAGGATAGGAATGGGGATCTTAAGTAGCTTTTACAGGTTGTACAGGTAGAGGAAAGTATAGTATTTTGGTTAGTAAAGATGCTAGGATCAGAGTAAGAAATCTGGAAGCAATGGATTAAATTGTGGTGACAGAAAATGAGTTTGTCTAGGCAGATTTAGGCTCATTAACATCAACTTGAGCATGCAGGCTAGAGGAACAAAGAAGTTAAAGGTGTGAGGACACAGGATAGGTGAGGCTTAGATCCTTTATCATTTACCAGGCTGTTAATTTTAAAAAATATACGGTATATATGGTTAAAGACAAGTTACAACCCTTTGTGTGGGTGGGGAAAGTTGCTAACTATAATTTCAGCATCCTGAGAATATATTAGCAACATGGTACAGACAGGCTAAAGACTCAAACTGTCATGAGAGTCTCTAGGGGCTTTGGAATTCCAAGAATGCCCAGAGAAGTGGCCAGGCCTGGACCGGGTCTTCAGCAGCTGTAGAAGCTAAGAGGGAGTCTAGGTTGCTTCTGAGTAAGGAGACACCCAAGGGCTTAAATGTTTTATCAGGAATGTTAGCTGGAACTGGGCATGAGAAACAAGCCTTAGTTCAAAAGAAGTTGGCCAGGCTTCATTTGAAGGCTAAAGGTTATTTATTATTATGGTTAGTCTTTGTTTGAGTTTGTAATCTGGTAGAAGAAATATGAACCTGACAGGCACACACATGTGGGAGGTAAATGCACTTGCAGGAATTGGGCATCCAAGTCCTTGCAACCCACCTGCAAGAGCAAAAACAGTGCAGCTCTGAGAGCGGTGGTGGGACTGTGTGGCACTGTGCAGCATTGCTTGGTTCTGAGACCCACCCACCGCTTGCAGAGGCTGCAGGAGCACCATTAGCATGAGGCCCCACTGTGCTGTGGTGGCTGGACTCACAACAGTCCTGCGGGCAGAACTGTGTCAGTGGGAAAAGTTGTAGCAGGAGAAAGGTTTTATGGTTGTGCAGGTGCAGGGTGGGACTTCCTGCCAGCAGTGGAAGTCATAGCCTGAGGTGGCTGGGAAGAGGAAATACCAAAGTAGCTTGTTTTGTATCCTAGCAAGGACACAGAGGTAAAAGAGCTAGCTGTTCCTGGTGGGCTGGAAAAGAAAGTACCCAAGTAGCCTGTTTTGTACCCTAGCACTGGCACAGAGCACTGGCCACGGTCTCCTGCAGACAGGACCACGGCAGGGGCTTGGCAGGCAGGGAACGGGACACCAGAGCAATAGTGGCTGTGTGGCAGAACTGCTTGTTTTGCACAGCAGCAGGCGGGCGCATGCTGCCGTGGCACAAACATAGACTGTTTGTTCCAGAGGGACAGAACTAGGAGAGGGGAGTAAGGACAGTTTAGGCAAACGCGGCTATCTGACCAGTGGGGATGGTCAGTTTACCATCAGTGTTTCTCGGTCCTAGTCACGGCATCATTTGAAGGGTTCATTTCAGGTTTCGGCACCAATGAAGGGGCTTAAAAAAAGAGAGAGGGGGGTTTAGAGAATGTGACATGGTGGTGTGGGGGAAGGGGGTGCACAGGCGGGCCCATGCCCAAGCATGCACACAGACATGGTATAGAACAGAGTTTATTCAGGCCAGAGGATGGGAGTTAGAGAGGCAGAGAGAGAGTAGAGGAATGGAGAAGTGGAGGACGGTCATGACCACGTGTAGGGGGGGGTGGGCAGCCCAAGAGGGCTGGAGAGGTGGGAGAGCGATGGGAGAGAGTGCAGAAAGAGAGAGAGGAGGGGAAAGTAGCCCCTTTTATAGTGGGCCATGTCTATGGGACGGGGCATACCTGGCTGTTGCCAGGTACGTGTGGGGTAGAGCTTAGACAGAATATCAACACCAACACTTGTTATTACAATCTACTTGAAATAGGTGCCATCAAAACCAGAAGAAACTAATTCCGGGTACATGGTGAAGACTTTGATTTGAACCTACTGCTTCCTAGTTACTGAGTAATCCCAAGGTTCCTGAGCTATGGCTAAGTATCTGTGATTGCTTAAGCTATAACTTTTCACCCTTTACAATGCATTACACAAATAAGAATGTAACCCAAATCTCTTAGGACACATATGTTTTCAAACATATCAGTTAATACTTTTTTTAATTGATCTCTGCAAACATTTTTAATTGAATATAATCTTCATTTACATTTCAAATGTTACTCCCTTTCCCCATTTTCCCTGCCTCCCAGAAAACCCCCAACCCATCCTCCCTCCCCCTGCCTCCATGAGGATACCACTCCAACCAACCTACTCCCACCTATCCACCCTTGAATTCCACACACTGGGGCATCTATTGAGCTTTCATACAAACAAGGACCTCTCCTCCCACCAATATCCAACAAAGCACTCCTCTGCCACAAATGCAGCTGGAGCCATGTGTATCCCTTGGTTGATGGCTTAGTTCCTAGGAGCTCTGGGGGATCTGGTTGGCCGACATCATCACTCTTCCCATGAGGATGTAAACCCCTTCAGCTCCTCCAGTTGTCCCTCTAACTCCTCTTCTAACTTGAGGACCCCGCACACAGTCCTTACACTCTGCTTCTGCATCTGTAAGGCTCTGGCAGGGCCCTTCAGGAGACAGTCATATCAGGCTCATTTCAGCAAGCACTTAGTAGCATCCATAATAGCATCGGGGTTTGGTGACTGTTTATAGGATGAATCTCCAGGTAGGACAGTCTCTGGATGGCCTTTCCTTCAGTCTCTGTATCTATATCTCTATATCTCCATAATTGCTCCTGTGAGTATTATGATCCATTCTCAGAAAAACGGAAGCATTCACACTTTGGTCTTCCTTCTTCTTGAGCTTCAAGTGGTCTATGAATTGTCTCTTGTTTATTCTAACCTTTTGAGCTAATATCTATTTGGTGAGTGCATAGCATGCTTGTTTTTTTAGGACTGAGTTACCCCACTCAGGATGGTATTTTCTAGTTCCATCCATTTGCCTAAGAATTTCATTAATTCATTGTTTTTAATTGCTGAGTAGTCCTTCATTGTGTAAATATACCACATTTTCTGTATCCATTCCTCTGTTGAAGGATATCTAGGTTCTTTCCAGCTGCTGGCTATTATAAATAAGGCTGCTATGAGCATAGTGGAGCATGTGTCTTTATTACATGTTGGAACATCTTCTGTGTATATGCCCAAGAGTGGAATAACTGGATCCTCACATAGTACTGTGTGGAATTTTCTGAGGAACCACTAAACTGTTCTCCAGAGTGGTTGTACCAGTTTGCAATCCCACCAACAATGGAGAAGTGTTCCTCTTTCTCCACATCCTCGCAAGCATCTATTGTCACCTGACTTTTTCATCTTAGCCACTCTTACTGGTGGAATCTCAGGTTGTTTTCATTTGCATTTCCCTGACAACTCAAGGATCTTGAACATTTCTTTAGGTGCTCCAAAGTCATTCTAGTTTCCTCAGTTGAGAATTCACTGTTTAGCTCTGTACCCCATTTTTCAGTAGGGTTATTTGATTCTCTGGAGTCTAACTTATTGACTTCTTTGTATACATTGGATATTAGCCTCTATCAGATGTAGGATTGGTAAATATTTTTCCAATCTGTTGGTTTTTGTTTTGTGCTATTGACAGTGACATAAATAACTCCCTTAAAGAAATATAGGAGAACACAAGTAAACAGGGAGAAGTCCTTGAAGAACTAAGGGAAAACACAACAAAACAAGTGAAGGAAATGAACAAGCCATCCAGGATCTAAAGATGAAGGTAGAAAAAATAATGAAATCACAAAGGGAAACAACTCAGGACATAGAAAACCTAGGAAAAAAGTCAGGAGTCATGGATCCAAGCATCAACAACAGAATACAAGAGAGAGAAGAGAAAATCTCAGATGTAGAAGATACCATAGAAAGTATTGATACAACAGTCAAAGAAAATGATAAATGCAAAAAGCTCCTGAACCAAAACATTATAGGAAATCCAGGACAAAATGAGGACCAAACCTAAGGATTATAGGTATAGAAGAGAGTGAAGATTTCCAATTAAAAGAGCCAGTAAATGTCTTCAACAAATTATAGAAGAAAACTTCTCTGACCTAAAGAAAGTGATGCCCATTTATATACAAGAAGCCCACAGAACTCCAAATAGATTTGTCCAGAAAAGAAATTCATCCAGTCACATAATAATTAAAACACCAAATATACTAAACAAAGAAAGAATATTAAAAGCAGTAAGAGAAAAAGGTTAAGTAACATATAAATGTAGACCTATCAGAATTACACTGAATTTCTTACCAGAGACTATGAAAGCCAGAAGAGCCTTGGCAAATGTCACACAGATCCTAAGGGAACATAAATGCCAACCCAGACTGCTATATCCAGCAAATCTCTCAATTACCATAGATGGAGAAACCAAGGTATTTCATGACAAAACAGATTTACACAGTGTCTTTCCACAAATCTAGCCCTTCAAAGGATAATGAATGGAAAACACCAACCAAAGGAGGGAAACTACACACAAGAAAAAGCAAGAAATTCATCTTCTTTTAACAAACCCAAAAGAAGATAACCACACAAACATAAAAATTACATCAAAAATATCAGGAAGCAACAATCACTATTCCTTAATATCTCTTAATATCAATGGATTCAATTCCCTAATAAAAAGACATAGACTAACAGACTGGATTCCTAAAGAAGACCCATATTGGAAACCCATCTCAGTGTCAAAGACAAACGCTACCTCAGAGTAAAAGGCTGGAAAACCGTTTTCCAAGCAAATGGTCCCATGAAACAAGCTGGAGTAGCCATTCTAATATCCAATAAAATAGACGTTCAACAAAAAGTCATCAAAAAAGACACAGAAGGACACTTTATACTCATCAAAGGTAAAATCTACCAGGAAGAACTCTCAATTATGAACATCTATGCTCCAAATAAAAGGGTGCCCTCATTTGTAAAGGAAACTTTAGTAAAGCTTAAAGCACACATCACACCCAACACAATAATTGTTGGTGACTTCAACACGCCACTCTCCTCAAGGGACAGATCAGGGAAACACAAACTAAACAGAGACAGGGGGAAACTAACAGATCTTTTGGACCAAATGAATTTAATAGATATCTATAGAACATTTCATCCTAAATCAAAAGAATATACCTTCTTCTCAGCACCTCATGTTACCTTCTCCAAAATTGACCATATAACTGACCACAAAACATACCTCACCAGATATAAGATTGAAGTAATTCCATGCCTCCTATGAGATCAGTATGGAATAAGGGTGGTCTTCGATAGTAACAAAAACAACAGAAAGCCCACATACACATGGAAGCTGAACAATGAACATTTGAAGTGTAAATAATGTATTGAATAAAAATAAATAAAGAAAAGCAAAAAATAAATAAATAAAGATTACTTCAGTTTAATATTACACACACAAACAAGCACATATTCACACATACACATTATTTCTTTACATTAGGTGTTGAAGGTCAGTGTCATTTTTCTCTCAAAGTACTATTTGCTGCTTTATTTTATAAATATTATTTGGTTGTTTATTTTTTTAATCGATATATTATTTATTTACATTTCAAATGATATCCCCTTTCCTGGATCCCCCCTACCTAAAAGTCCCATAAGTCCTCTTCCCTCCACCTGTTCCCCAATCACTCCCTTCCTACTTCCCTGTCCTGGTATTCCCCTACACTGCTGCACTGAGTCTTTCCAGGACCAGGGGCCTTTCCTTCCTTCTTCTTGGGCATCATTTGATATGTGAATTTTTTCTTGGGTATTCTGAGCTTCTGGACTAATGTCTGCTTGTCAGTGAGTACAGTACATACCATGTGTGTTCTTTTGTGATTGGGTGGCCTCACTCAGGATGACATTCTCCAGTTCCACCCACTTGCCTAAATAGTGATATTTTTACTTCTTCCTTTCCAATTTTTATACCCTTGACCCCCTTTTGTTAATTTGTAATTAGACAAATTTGTAAATTTGTCTAATTGCTCTATCTAGAACTTCAAGTACTATTTTGAATAGCTAGGGAGAGTGTGGGCAGCATCTAGTTTCCTATTTTAGTGGGATTGCTTCAAGTTTCTCTCCATTTAGGTTGATGTTGGCTACTGGTTTCTTGTATATTGATTTTACGATATTTAGGTATGGGCCTTGAATTCCTGATTTTTGCAAGACTTTTAACATGAAGGGATGCTGAATATTGTCAAATGTTTTTCCTGCATCTAATGAAATGACCATATGGTTTATTTCCTTCTCTTTGTTTATGTAGTGGATTACATTGATGGATTTCTGTATATTGAACCATCCCTGCATCCCTGGAATGAAGCCTACTTGAGTATGGTGAATGATCGTTTTGATGTATTCTTGGATTTATTTGGCAAGAATTTTATTGATTATTTTTGTATCAATATTCATAAGGGAAATCGGTCTGAAGTTCTCTTTCCTTGTTTGGTCTTTGTTTGGTTTATGTATAAGCATAATTGTGGCTTCATAGAATGAATTGGGTAGTGTTCCTTCTGTTTCTCTTTTGTGGAATAATTTGAAGAGTATTAGAATTACATCCTCTTTGAAGATCTGATATAATTCTCCACTAAACCCATCTGGTCCTGGGCTTTTTTTTGGTTGGGAGACTGTTAATGACTGCTTCTATTTCCTCAGGGTTTATGCAACTATTTGGGTTGTTTATCTGATCCTGTTAACTTTCACACCTTGTATGTGTCCAGAAAATTGTCCATTTTGTCCAGATTTTCCAGTTTCATTGAGTATAAGCTTTTGTAGTAGTATCTGATGATTTTTTGGATTTCCACAGTTTTTGTTATTATGTCTCCTTTTTCATTTCTGATTTTATTAATTTGGGTATGGTCTCTGTGCCCTCTGGTCATTCTGGTCAAGGGTCTTGTTGATTTTCTCAAAGAACCAGCTCCTGGTTTTGTTGATTCTTTATATAGTCCTTTTTGTTTCTATTTAGTTGATTTCAGCCCTGAATTTGATTATTTCCTGCTGTCTATTCCTCTTGGGTATATGCTTCTTTTTGTTCTAGAGCTTTCTGATGTGCTCTTAAGCTGCTAGTGTAACGTCTTTCCATTTTTGTTTTGGAGGCACTTGGAGCTATGAGTTTTCCTCTTAGCATTGCCTTCATTGTGTCCCATAGGTTTTGGTATGATGTGTCTTCATTTTCATTAAATTCTAAAAAGTCTTTAATTTTTTTTATTTCTTTCTTGATCAAGTTATCATTGAGTAGAGCATTTTTCAGCTTCCATATGTGTGTGTGTTTTCTGTTGTTTTTGTTGGAAAGTAAGACCAGCCTTAGACCATTGCTATCTGATAGGATGCATGGAATTATTTCAATATTCTTGTATCTGTTGAGGCCTATTTTCTGACCAATTATATGGTCAATTTTGGAGAAGGTACCATGAGGTGCTGAGAAGAAGATATACTCTTTTGCTTTAGGATGAAACTTTCTATAAATATGTATTAGATCCATTTGGTTCATAACTTCTGTATGTTTTACTGTGTCTCTGTTCAGGTTCTGTTTCCTTGATTTCTCCATTGCTGCAAGTGGAATGTTGAAGTCTCTCACTATTATTGCATGGGATGCAATGTGTGCAATGAGCTTTAATAAAGTTTCTTTTATGGATGTGGGTGCCCTTGCATTTGGAGCATAGATGTTCAGAATTGAGAGTTCATCTTGGTAGACTTTTCCTTTGACCAGTATAATGTGTCCTTCCTTATCTTTTTTGACAACTTTTCATTGAAAATCGATTTTATCCAATATAAGAATTGCTATTCCACCTTTTTTCTTGGGACCATTTGCTTGGAAAATTGTTTTCCAACCTTTGACTTTGAGGTAGTGACTGTCTTTGTCACTGAGATGGGTTTCTTGTATGCAGCAAAATGTAGGGTCTTGTTTACGTATCAAGTCTGTTAGTCTATGTCTTTTTATTGGGGAATTGAGTCCATTGATGTTAAGAGAATAGGAATAACAATGTGACTCAACCAGTACTCCCAGAGCTCCCAGGGACAAAATCATCAACCAAAGAGTATACATGGATTTACCCATGGATACAGACACATTGGCAGCAGAGGATGGTCTTGTTAGACCCCAAAAGGGAGGAGAGGCCCTTGGTCCTGGAAAGACTTGATGCTATAATGTAGAGGTATACCAGGAGAGGAAAGCAGGGGAGGGTTGATTGGGGAAGGGGAGATGGCTTATGGGATTTTCCGGGGAGAGGGGAACAAGGAAAGGGGACATTTGAAATGTAAATAAAGAATATACTTGTCTTAGTCAAAGTTTCTATTCCTGCACAAACATCATGACCAAGAAGCAAGTTTGGGAGGAAAGGGTTTATTCATCTTACAGTTCTACATTGTTGCTTATCACAAAAGGAAGTCAGGACTGGAACTCAAGCAGGTCAGGAAGCAGGAGCTGATGCAGAAGCCATGGAGGGATGTTCCTTACTGGCTTCTGCATCAGCTCCTGCTTCCTGACATGCTTGAGTTCCAGTCCTGACTTCCTTTAGTGATGAACTGCAACATGGAAGTGTAAGCTCAATAAACCCTTTCCTCCCCAACTTGCTTCTTGGTCATGATGTTTGTGCAGGAATAGAAACCTTGACTAAGACAAATTGGTACCAGTGTAGTGGAGTATTCCTGTGACAACCTGACCATGTTTGGGGGAGGACTGTGGAAGGACTTTGGAACTTTGAGCTAGAAAAGCCATTAGAATATTAAGAGCTCGATGGAATGTTCTGTAGGAGCTTGGAAGATAATATTAAGAACAGTGCAAAAGATGGAGGCCTGGCTTGTGAAATTTCAGAGGGAAGATTAAAGACTCTTACAGTGGCCATGTTTTGATTGTGAAGATTCTGTGGTTTTGGTTAGCTAGGGCTGAAGAATCAGCTCTGAGTAACAAGATACTAGAACCACTAAAGCAAACCTTTGTGTTACTGGGACTATTGATGCTGGTTAGCTGGAGCTAAGAAATTAGCGGTGATTAAGAGGAGACCAGCATCACTGAGATGAAATCTTCTGGGAAGTGTTTTCTGAGAGCACAGAGAGGGTGTTCCAGAGATAGCCACAGCTGTATTTTGTGCTGTGGCTGGACTTGGTACTGTGTAAGAGTCACCCAGATGGTACTGGTTTTAAAGGCATGAAAGGGTCATGAAGAGCAGCTGAGGGTCTTGGCACAGTGAGAGGCAATGGAAGGCCATTGGTGAAGGAAAAGTGATTGTTACTTCCTGATATTTTTGTTGTTAAAGGTGTAGTTATATCTATGTGGCTATCTTATTTTGGGTTTGTTGAAACATTATCTTCGTGCATTTTCTTTCTTTCTTTTTTTTTCAGATTCCATGTGGCTTTATTTTTTTTTATTTATTTTCTATATTCTTTGTTTACATTCTAAAAGCTTTCCCCTTTCCCAGTACCCCCCCCCCCCCATATGTCCTGTAAGTCCTCTTCTCTCCATCCATTCTCTTATCTTTTCCCCTCCCTTTTCTCTGTCCTGGTACTCCCCTACAATGCTGGATCAAGCCTTTCCAGGATTGGGGCCCTCTTCTTCCTTCTTCATGGGAATCATTTGATATGTTAATTGTATCTTCAGTATCCAGAGCTTTAGGGCTAATTAATATCCACTTATCAATGATTGCATTCCATGTGCATTCTTTTGTGATTGTGTTACCTCGCTTAGGATGATATTTTCTAGTTCCATCAATTTGCCTAAAAAATTCATGAATTCATTGTTTTTAATTGCTGAATAGTACTCCATTGTGTATATATACCACATTTTCTATATCCATTCCTCCATTGAGGGATATCTGGGTTGTTTCCAGCTTCTGGCTATTATAAATAAGGCTTCTATGAATATAGTGGAGCAGGTATCCTTATTGCATGCTGGGGAATCCTCTGGGTATATGCCCAGGAGAGATACAGTAGGGTCCTCCTGAAGTGCCATGCCCAGTTTTCTTAGGAACTGCCAGACTGATTTCCAAAGTAGTTGTACCATCTTACAACCCCACCAGCAGTGAAGGAGTGTTCCTCTTTCTCCACATCCTTGTCAACACCTGCTGTCTCCTGAGTTAACCTTAGCCATTCTGACTGGTGTGAGGTGAAATCTCAGGGTTTTGATTTGCATTTCCCTAATGGCTAATGATGATTAGCATTTCTTATGGTGCTTCTCAGACATCCAAATTTCATCAGGTTAAAATTCTTTGTTTAGGTCTGTACCCCATTTTTAATAGGGTTATTTGGTTCCCTGGGGTCTAACTTCTTGAGTTCTTTGTATATATTGGATATTAGCCCTCTATTCGATGTAGGGTTGGTGAAGATCTTTTCCCAATTTGTTGGTTGCTGTCTTGTCCTTTTGATGGTGTCCTTTGCCTTACAGAAACTTTGTAATTTTATGAGATTCCATTTGTCAATTCTTGATCTTAGAGCATAAGCTATTGGTATTCTCTTCAGGAACTTTTTCCCTGTGCCTATGTGGCAGGTTATAACTCAAGCAAAGCAGTTGCCTTCCTATACTCAAAGGATAAGCAGGCTGAGAAAGAAGTTAGGGAAATGACACCCTTCACAATAGCCACAAACAATATAAAGTATCTTGGTGTGACTCTAACCAAACAAGTGAAAGGTCTATATGACAAGAACTTCAGGTCTCTGAAGAAGGAAATTAAAGACCTTGGAAAATGGAAAAATCTGTCATGATCATGGATTGGCAGGATTAATATAGTTAAAATGGCCATCTTGCCAAAAGCAGTATACAGATTCAATGCAATACCCATCAAAATCCCAACTCAGTTCTTCACAGAGTTAGAAAAAGCAATTCTCAAATTTATCTGGAATAACAAAAAACCCAGGATAGCTATTCTCAACAGTAAAAGAACTTCTGGGGGAATTAGTATCCCAGACCTCAAACAGTACTACAGAGCAATAGTGTTAAAAACTGCCTGGTATTGGCACAGTGACAGGCAAGTGGACCAATGGAATAGAATTGAAGACCCAGAAACGAATCCGCACACCTATGGTCACTTGATCTTTGACAAAGGAGCAGAAAAGATCTAGTGGGAAAAAAGATAGCCTTTTCAACAATTGGTGCTGGTTCAACTCTAGGTCAGCATGCAGGAGAATGCGAATTGATCCATTCTTATCTCCTTGTACTAAGCTCAACTCCAAGTGGATCAAGGACCTCCACATAAAACCAGACACATTGAAACTAATAAAAAGGGAACTGGGGAAAAACCCTTCATGATTTTTCTAAGGTGTAGTTTCCCTCCTTGTGTTGGTATTTTCCACTTGTTATCTTTTGTAGAGCTGGGTTTGTGGAATGATATTATATAAATTTGGTTTTGTTGTGGAATATCTTGTTTTCTATGGTAATTGAGAGCCTTGCTGGGTATAGTAGACTGGGCTGGCATGATTATTCTCTTAGGGTCTGTATGAGATCTGCCCAGGATCTTCTAACTTTCATAGTTCTGCTGAGAAGTCTGGTGTAATTCTGATAGGTCTGCTTTATATGTTACTTGACCTTTTTCCCTTACTGTTTTTTAACATTCTTTCTTCATTTACTGGATTTGGTGTTTTGATTATTATGTGACAGGATGAATTTCTGTTCTGAGTTCAGTCTATTTGGAGTTCTGTAGATTTCTTGTATGATCATGGGTATCTCTTTCTTCAGGTTAGAGAAGTTTTCTTCTATAATTTTGCTGAAGATATTTACTGGCCCTTTAACTTGGGAATCTTCCTTCTCTTCTATACCTTTAGTCCTTAGATTTGGTCTTCTCATTGTGTCCTGGATTTCCTGTATGTTTTGGGTCAGAAGCTTTTTGCATTTTGCATTTTCTTTGACTGTTATGTATATCTCTTCTACAGTATCTGCTACACCTGAGATTCCCTCTTCTATCTCTTGTATTCTATTGACAATTCTTACATCTGTAATTCCTGATCTCTTTTCTAGGTTTTTCCATTTCTAGGTTTGCCTCCATTTGTGTTTTCTTTATTGTTTCTACTTCCACTTTTAGGAGTTGGATCACTTTATTCAATTTCTTCACCTTTTTACCTGTATTTTCCTATATTTCCTTCAATGAGTTATTGATATCCTCCTTAAAGGACTCTATTATTTTCATGAGATAGGATTTTGGGTCAGCTTCCTGGTTTTCAGGTGTGCTGTTGTATTCAGGGCTTACTGTGGTGGGTAAACTGGGATCTGATGATGTCCACACATATTGGCTTCTGTTGCTTATGGTCTTATGCTTGCCTTTTTCCTTTTGCACATAGCTGGTGTTTGTTAGTCTGGATGATTTTCTGGAGTCTGCCTCTTTTGACCCTGGGTTACTTCAGGTCTCCTGGTAGGTCTGTAGCCCTGGCTCTAGCAGACCACCTATAGGGCCTTCCAACAGGGGCTCTTTACAGGTGCAGGGATGGTACTGATCTACCCCTGGCTGCAGTAGATTTACCCCTGGCTGCAGGAGATCTCCTGGGAGGCCTTCAGACTACTGGGTCTACTGCTTTGAGTGCAGCTGCTTCAATTGTTCTCAGTGCAACAGGTTCTCAACTTCTCTGAGTGCAGCAGGTTATCAACTGCTTTGAGTACAGCAAGTTCTCAACTGCTCTGCGTACAGTAGGTTCTCTAAGATGGATCAGGAGATGGTGTCTACTCTGGAGTATGCCAGCCAAGAGTCTGCCCCAGCAGAAAGGAATGAGTGGACTGCAGAAGGCATGTGGGGGACAGAAGAGGAGTGGTATTCAAGAGGGTTTTTGGTGGCTTATGGGTCCCAAGTCCTCCCGGGCCCCCAGTAGCAGCTCTGGGATTCCAGAGGTGGGGAGTGCATTCTTACCAACTGCTCTGAGTGCACCAGGTTCTCTAGGATGGATCAGGAGATAGTGTCTTCACTGGAGCAGACCAGCCAAGAGTCTGTCCCAGCAGAAAGGACCAGGTGGGTGGTGGAAGCCTCAGCAAACATTTAAAAATATTTGTCACATTCCTAAATAACATGTGCTTGTGATTAACAGACTCTACTTCAGAGTAGCAGCACACAGAGTGCTACCATGGATACCTCCTGGTGAAGTAATCTGTAGGAACCTATGCTTATTCTACAAAAGTCCAAGGAAATCTTTCCAAGAGAGAACTGTGTACAATTTCCAAGGGTATCTTGATATAACAAGAGCAAAAGGGCAAATATTTAAGGAGTTCATATTTGTGCCAGGCATGATGATAAGGATAAATCATCATCATATTTTACTTTCACAGGTAGGTTTGTATTATGACTCTTACTCTGTGGGTAGGGAAACACTCTTTAGAGATTACAAACTTGCCTATGTCAATCAATGCTGAAAGCCCTTATTAAACTTGCATGTATAGCCATAATGTAGCAGATTCAATTTTGCTGTCTAGTAAAAGGTTCTGTATTAAAGAAAAAAATCAAAAGTGGATTCCATGTCATTTGTCCTGAAGCAGCCAGAGGAGCACAACAGCAGCAGCACTTGGGTGTGAGTTCTCTTCCTCATTTTTATAGATCATATTTTTCAAACAATTATTTTGTTGCTATAAATTTAGGGTTCCCTGAGACCAGAAATATGTCAACTATCAAATTTTGTAGCCCTGAGACTCCTGAAATAGTATAAAATACATGTCACAAAGCTAAACCTAGGGGTATGATAAAACACAAAACCAAAAGCGAACAGACCTGGTATGCTTCTAAATTCTGTTGGGCAATATATTTGCAAAATGAAGGATAATTGCTGTCACAGGAGCAACCTATCTCTGATAGTGACAGTGACAGCTGTTCTTGTGATTGCCTACAACCATAACGTCACTTATTCATTTCTCACCAAATAGTTTATTTCTCTTTTCTTTATATTATCTCTAGTCATGGATCATACCAGGAGCAGTGAGCAGTAACACAGCACAACCTGGATGCATGCTGTCATGAATTTTTCCCTACCAAATAACTTAGTATGTATTTTTTCATGTAACCCTCACTCAGTATCTCAGGACATGGCAGAAACAGTCAGATCCTTTGTCACAGAGTCACATGAATAGCCTTTCCACCATTCCGGATACAGTGTTTATTCCACATGAATGAAACCTCCTAAGATATAGCTTCTCTCTACATGTGTCTTAGTCAAGATTTCTATTCCTGCACAAACATCATGACCAAGAAGCCAGTTGGGGAGGAAAGGGTTTATTGAGCTTACTCTTCCACATTGCAGTTCATCACTAAAGGAAGTCAGGACTGGAACTCAAGCAGGTCAGGAAGCAGGAGCTGATGCAGAGGCCATGAAGGCATGTTTCTTACTGGCTTGCTTCCCCTGGCTTGCTCAGCCTGCTCTTTTATAGAACCCAAGAGCACCAGCCCAAAGGTGGAACCACCCACAAGGGGCCCTCCCCACTTGATCACTAATTGAGAAAATGCCCCACAACTAAATCTCATGGAGGCACTTCCCCAACTGAAACTCCTTTCTCTGTGATAACTCCAGCCTGTGTCAAGTTGACACACAAAACTAGCCAGTACAACATGTATTTTTTCATTCTTGTGTTCCAAATTCCTACCAGATGACTCATTAAAATTTATTGATAATATTCTAGATATTGTGTATGCAACAGATCTTAACTTTTCTTAAGTTTCCCAATAAACCAGTTCCAAATGTTTGTAATCCACTTGGTCAAGTTGGCATAGCAATAGCCCCAACTCTGGTACCAAGCGTTCTGTACCAAATTCCTTTTTTTTTTCTGTGACAAGAAGCAGGTTAAAAGAGGAGGGTTTTATTTGGCTTGTAGTTTAGAGGGGTTGAGTCCATGCTGGTTATGGGTGGCAGAGGAAGATTGATCAATAGTACTGACCAGTAAGTAGAGAAAGGCAGGGCTTTTCTGCAGTTTTCCTTCTAGTTTTATTCCATCTGAGATCCCATCTACATTCAGGGTGGGGCTTCCCTACCCAGTTAAACATCTCTGAAAATTTCCACAAAGACATATGTGTGGTGATTCCAAATACAGTAGTTGACATTGAAGTCTAACCATATTGTACCTTGTTTTAAAATATTTCCTGCACTCTGCTAAAGCTATAAAACTTTAAAAGTTTACATTTTAACATGCAAATCTAAATATTAAGTCGTGTATAACTATGGGGTATTTTTAGCATATATAGTTCAGTCTTATAATCTTGACATTTCTAATGAAACTCTCAATCTTTTCATTAGATCTACAAACATTTTATTTATTTTTACAGCAATCCTTATCTAATAGCTTAAATGTCTTAATAATATCTGTGTCTAGCCCTGCTGAATACTACATTCAGTAACAACAGGTCATATTTTTTGCCTACTTTGTAGTTCACCATTTCTACCAGATACTAGATATCATGTGTAGGAGACCAGGAGAACCTGCCACTAATATTGTCAATGCACCTTCTCTGTAGCCATTATTAGGAAGAGAGCTGGATGAGTCTATTCAGCATACAGCTAGGTTTGAATATCAATTCTGTTCTTAACTTTGGTGTTCTCATTCTTTGCAAGCTAAAGCTCCTCTGTTTTTGTTTTTGGGTCTGGATTGCTGACCCAGTGTCATTGTCTCACCCTTGACTCTGAGAAGTTTTGCGTGTCTGCACCTTACCATGTGCCTGTCTCCTTACACCTTTCCCCAGCTGCATACTGTTCTGTCTGTCAGTGACTCAGGCTCAGGATTCTGGTCTGGAAAGCATAGTTTTTTGGTTTCTTGTTCTTTTCTTCCCTCGGTCCTAGCCAGGCCCTGGAATCTCAAGAGTGATCTCAAGAGTGAACTTTCTTAGTATTTCTTTCCTGGGTCACCCATATTCCGACTTCCTACACCACAGAACTAGATGTCTGTAACCTGTTCTTGTAGTATCCTGGATGTGAGGACTTTGTTATGGGTGCCATCTCTCATGTCATTTGGGGGGGGACAAAGAGTCTTGGAAGTATGTTTGTGACCTGCCTTCCAGCAGTATCCAGATCCTGGTGGTGGCACCAAGGCATTTTCTGAGGTTCTCCCTGCCCTACCCCTGGTCTTTCTTGGGGTCATTGTTTGCAGGCCTGTGTGAAAGACCTAGAAAATGGGTACCTAATCTTCATGGTTTGAATAAGAATGGCCCCCATAGGTTTATATATTTAAATGCTTATTATCTGAAAGGATTAGGAGGTGTGGCCTTTATGGAGGAAGTATGTCACTAGAGGTGTGTTTTGAGGTTTCAGAAGTCCAAGCCTTATTCTCCCTTCTCACTTCTGACTGATCAAAATAATGGACATTTAGCTCCATATCCAGCACCATGCCTACCTGTGTGTTATCGTGCTTTCCACCATGCTGATAATGGACTAAACCTTTGAAACTGTAAACCAGCTCCAATTGCATAACTCTTTATAAGAGTTACTATAGTCATGGTGTCTCTTCACAGCAGTAGAACAGTGACTAAGATATTAATGGTTTCATGGATTCTAAGTATTTGTGCTGACTCCAAGTCACACATTGCTTGGTATTTCCACTGGTCCCACTTAGCCAGTTTTTCCCCATTTCTCTGCTAAAGGCTAACAGTGTGCTATCTCATTTCTTCTTGGGGAGTTCATGTTATCCCCTGAGATTTAGCCCTCTTGATCAAATTGAATGGCTTTTCAGAAAGTTGTTTTATGGATTATTTTGCTTTTGCTTATTGATTGGGAAGGGACAATGTTTCTATGACTGTTTTGGGTTTTCCTCATAAACTGATTTTGGATGACTTAGTTTTGGCAAATAAGACTGTTTGCCCTCCTCTTTTACTCTGCGTTCTTTACAGTTTACCCACTAACGGTGACTGGTGCACATAAACAGGATGCTCTGTGATTCCCACATCAGTTAGAGTGGAATTCTCCTCTGTGGCTTGTTAGATCTTTCCAGCAACTACTTTTGTTATACTTAAGTCACCAGATTCCTATCAGTTTTCAAATGTGCTCTCCTTGTTTCCAGTCAGAGCTTCTACACATGTTTTCAAGCTGCTTAAAATGTTATGTCTCCATATTCACATACCATCCCCTTAGGGAGAGAACTTCCTATCTCTGTCACTCTCCCTTCTGTTTTCTCTGCTCTCTGCCCTTCCCTCTGTCTCCACATCTCCTTCATTTTATTCTTTTATAACATAGACTTGCTATATAAACCAACTGGATTCACACAGGTGATCAACCTGTCTCAGCCACTTAGATCTGAGATTTGTCTTTATACCATAGAAAATGGCACTTACATTATATTTATTTACTTTGTTTTGGTCTCCTTCACCAGAATGCAATTCACTCAGAATATTTACTTATTTCTGTATCTCTAGCACAGAGTAAGCACTCAATAAAATTGTTGACGGAAAACATGTGTAAAAGACCGTGATATTTTCTCTGATGGATCACATTAGAATATTTTCATAAAAATCCACAGTTTCCCAGGCCATTTTCTCTTTCTGGTTCTGTCATGTATTTGTACTTATTTGTCTTTTAACCAGGCAAATCCACTTGGATCTAGAGTCAGAGGACATCCCAATAGCAGAAGAGGGGGTGCATTTGTGTGTTCTGCTTACCTTAATTCTCTCCTCCACTTTCAAGCCACACTGGTCTGTCAGGGCTTACACTGTCCCAACCTCATTCCCTAGACTGCCTTGCATTCAGTGTCTTCCTACTGAGCACTTTCCCTCACTCCTCTGGTAACTACTAGAGGTATGTTAATGTATACTTCACAGAGAACACACATTTCAGAGCACTAGACTCCACATTTGCCTTCATACTATCTTGTTAAGGCTGTTTTTTTTTGGGGGGGGGTGTTGTTTTTCAGTTATCTTAACTGTTTAATGAATTTAAAAGAAAGGTAATGGAAAGGTCACTTGAAAGGAGGAACTGATCAGAGCTCTGCCTGACTCTCAGGTGGCAGCACACAGGGAGAGGGGATACCCCAATTTTGCTTTCTTGGCTGTGGGTACTGCTTATGCTCTAGGGAATTAGGATGAAATGATGATATTTCCTTTTTACCATGGGCTAAATTTTGTGAAGAGTTGAGGTTACTGCTACTCTGGGTCATTTGTTCCTGTTTTGCTTGCTTAAATCAGATCCAATTTTATTAAAATTAATGCTCATTAGTGCCTGACTCTGATCTAGTGTAGGTTCTCAGCTGTCCTGTGATTTGTATATTTTTCTGTATGGTCTTCTAGGTTTCAATAGAGACTGGTCTGATACTATTTAGAAGGAAATTTTCACTGCCATTTTCTATATAAATAGGTAGAAACATTAACAATGAGAAAATTTCAAATTTTCTTTTAAAATGCTACTAAATTAGAGATATTTTTGTTGTTACCCTATTAAAATAAATACTGAATTTATATTATAATCATCATTATAATATTATAACCAACATTTTATGATTTGAAAAATGTTTCAAACTCTCACAATCTAAATGATATGTTTTTTTCTTCTATAGCACTGTGCCAAAGTTCTGATCATATGTTTCATAATTTAGATTTTTACTACTCCAAAACTTCTTTCATGTCATAACTGTTAATGTAAGTAGCAACTGCTATCTGGTGAGTGGAAGCTTCTAAGAGACACAAAGAAATATAGTTAGAAAATGATTTCAGTGATTGTGGAAGAAGTCAGAAATATAAAATACTGGCTGCCTTGATGTAGGTACTCCTGAATGAACTAAGAAAACGTTAATTAAAACACATTCTGACATTTTAGCCTGCTGCAGTCTTCATAGGACAATAGTCCTGGGCTGTGAGGATGCTGACAGATCTCCCCCTGACTTCTCTGGATGACACCACTTGCTAAGTCAGAAGACTCTGCTATGTCAACATGCTCTTTTTATTTTTTGTTTTGTTTTCAATTCCCCCTTGGAAACAATTCATTTGGGTTCATTATATGGCCATTTATTAGACTGGGACATTATCCTTGTTTGTGACTACAATGAAGTCATAATAGGCTGGGTTGCCTGTAAGTCATCAGGAGGTCTTTCGCCTGCTCAATGAATAGTCAGTGCAGAGGTCACAGTGATATTATTGGCCACAAACTCTTTCCCCAAAGTAATGGTGAATTTTCATGTTAGCCATGAAGAATATTGGTTCAGCTTTGGTTCTCTGACAGCTTGCTGTACATTAATTTCTAAAAAAATTTGTTGAGCTTAATGTTGTCACGCGTGCTAACTGTATGAGTTGAACACACCTGCATAACTAGTACCCACATCAGAAGCAGCATGATAGTTCCACAAAGCTCACCTTGTACCTCCTTCCATTTTCCCATACTTGTTGACACAGGAGAACACTTCCCTGATTTGTTTGGTTTTATGCTTTATGTAGATGGAGATATGCACAGTATTATTTGATATCTGGCTTATTTTATTCTTGCTGCTGTTTAGTATGCATTGCATTTGTTTGTTGTTACTGTTGTGTGGTGTTCCACTCATGAATATAATCTGTTCATTCTACTTTTAACAGACACTTAGATGTTTTCCTTTTCAAATGAGGGCAGCGTTATTCATATTCTGTTATGAAAATGGTCTTGGTTAAAGTATACACATACATACATTTCTGCATACACCATATGTCTTAGTCAGGGTTTTTATTCCTACACAAACATCATGATCAAGAAGCAAGTCGGTGAGGAAAGGGTTTATTCAGCTTACACTTCTGCATTGTTGTTCATCACAAAAGAAAATCAGGACTGGAACTCAAGCAGGTTAGGAAGCAGGAGCTGATGCAGAGGCCATGGAGAGATATTCCTTACTGGCTTGCTTCCCCTGGCTTGCTCAGCCTGCTCTCTTATAGAACCTAAGAATAGCAGCCCAGAGATGGTACCAACCACAAGGGGCCTTCCCCCCTTCATCACTAATTGAGAAAATGCCCCACAGCTGGATCTCATGGAGGCATTTCCCCAACTGAAGCTCCTTTCTCTGTGATAACTCCAACCTGTGTCAAGTTGACACACAAAGCCAGCCATTACACCATACAACTAGGAGTAAGAATTCTGAGTCTGTGTGTATGTTCTTACACACAGTCCTTATGTAAAATGGTGTTCGAGGGTAGTTGTATAGCATTCTGGTGTGCATGTTCTTTACTGTATATAGACATGTATTTTTCCCCTGGTAAAATAGCTTTTCACTCTCTTAAAGGGGTCCATGAATGAGGAGATACTTTTAAATTTTTGCAAAGTCTAAGTTACTACTTTTCTTTATGTTTTTTTTCCGCATCTATTAGGAAACTTGCCTACTTTAAGTTGATGAAGCTGTTTTTCCTAAAGTCATTATCTAGCTCTCTGATCTCTCTGATCTCTCTTTGCATATTATGCGATGCATAGGGACAAGGATATTTTTATATCCAAACGATATTGACATTGTACCACTTTTCTTGGACTTCAGCTTGTTAGAGATGTGCACATACATTTTAGTTCACTAGCATCTATGTGTATGACTTGGCAGTATAGCACTTTTCTGTCACTCATGAGACTTTGGATTTTATCTCTGCCATGAAAGAAGAAGTTTATTTCAGTTCTAGTGAAATCACTTTCATGTTCTGTTTTCTGAAATAAAATTACTAATTTTCCTTTAAATACTATTTAATTTACAGAGATTTCAACTTTATAATATAATCTCTATGTTTCTCTTTTTGCCCTAAAAAGAGATCTCTCTTAAATGTTTTGTTCAATTATATCTAGGTTTTAAGTCTTATTTATTTACATATATCAAAGTAATTCATAATGTAAAAATCACAATAATTTTAAAAATTATTGTTCTCATTTTCATTTAAATTAAATTTGATATGTTTATTATATGTGTTCTAAAATAAATAACCAGTTGAGAATATGGTTGAATTCTTAAGCTCCTTTTTATGTAATTTTTACTTTAAGCCATAAAATTATGAAAAATCAGTTGGCAATAAATTAATTCCCTTAGCAGTCAAGATTATATTATACTGTAATAGTTAAACTGTGTACAATTTTTAGCTTAAACAGAAAGGAGAAGATAGAGAGGAATTTTAATCCAGAAACATAGCTATTCTGGCAAGTGTCAAATCCAAAGACTTGGGCCTATGTGATTCAACTGGAATATAGACACTCCCTTAGTAGACACCTTTATCTCTGTGGCTGGACTACAGACAGGCCTTTAGTACACACCTTTAATCCCAAACTATGACATCTAATTGAAGGGCAGACAAAGTGATCAATCGTAGAAATATCCGATAGAATGAGTCAGAGACAGGGTATGGCCAACACTCATAGGAACAGACAGAAAGAGAGGCTACTTAAGAGCAGTGCTGAGAGAGGAGTCAGGGAAGTTCATTTGAATACAGTTGAGTTCAGTCAAGTTCATGCAGTTCCATTCAGTTTGTGGAGTTCAGGGGTAGTTTTTTCCAAGCAGCACAATTCAGTCAAAATCCAGGAGAAATCGATTGAATTAGGCAGCGTAGAGAGGAGTTTGAGCCAGAACAGCTGACTTCAGCCAGCTACCAGAGTTCAGAAAGAGGTAAAAAGTGAGATTCTTTAACAGGAAGTCTCAGAGTAGGCTGAATCATTCTAGGCCTAGGTTATCAGACAGAGGCTGGAAGCTGAAGCCTTCAAGATCTGGACTTGCAGAAGATCAGATTGTATGGAAGCTAGAAGCATCCAGGCCTCGGCCTATGTATAGTTAGATAGAAATGCTCTGGGCTCAGTTCAAGTGTATTTGTAATGTTTGGGAACAGCTCTCATCTCATCCCTTCCTCTGATGAAATAAAAGCAACATCTATAATATTATTAATAGAAAGGCACAAGGGGAAGACTTTTATCATTCTGAAGATGAACATGGAATTGTACTGTTCTTGTTATACCTAGTTTCCTACTAAGAGCAATATGCGTCTCAGACACATTTTAAGACAAATATATGAATTTTTATCTTACTGTTTGACATACCTGAATGCGTCTTTTTTTAATGTCACTCTTAGTGTTTTCCTCTTTTTTATCATTTATTCTAGGTTGTCCTGGTCAGTGGACATTTGGATAGCTGGGATGTTGGGCAGGGCGCCCTGGATGATGGCGGTGGAGCCTTCATATCATGGGAAGCACTCTCACTTGTTAAAGATCTTGGTAAGTGTTTAGAAAGTCTTACACTAATATGTGGTAATCTCAGTAGTGATATGTCGACTCTATATAGAAATTCCATAATGGAGTCATTTTTGTGGTATGTTCACAGAACTTCCTGTGGTCTATATATTTTTTTTCTCAGTTTATTCCAAGAATAGAATTATTCTTATCTTTAAAGAATAAGACATAACTTATCTCTTAAAGAAATTGTTATTCAATTGTACTCCAGGTATTTAAAGTAAATATTATTCTCATCCATTGGAAAAAATAAACAAGCAAATAAAACCAGAACACATGTAACCATATCAATGGAGATTTTACCAAACCATGCATGGAAAAATGCAGAGAATAACCAACTTCTCCCAAATTATATTCTCCCCTTAAGATAGGAGAAGGCTGAGAGAGTAGTAGAGAAAGGCAATAATTCTTCATGGAAATTAGAAAATGCGTTAATGGTAAAAGAATGATCCTGTAGTCGTGGTAGGAGAAACTTGACCTAGATATGGCTAAGAGGAGCAGACACTGCAAGACATTGCTAATAGCAGCTCCCTTTGATGACCATATTTGCAAATAAATGTACATTTTCTTTTAATATGCCAGTTAAAAGGGTGGATATAGGGGGCAGTTAGAAACAAAAGAATAGCCTGAATCAAGAGTTCATTGTCTGAATCATATAATGGTTGTTTTGACATGGTTCATCTGCAGAATGTCCTGGATGGTAGCTGTTGAACAAATTCTGTTTCAGGTAACATAAAGGTCAAAACATTCATTGCTTAAGTATATATGTCTCCAAGCTCATGATTTCTTGCCACTTCTACAGGGTCTTCTTGTCTTCTTCATAGGTCAATCAAAGATTATTCATCTTAGATACAGCTCAATTAATAGAATGCCGCCTAGCATGTATGAAACTATGGGTTTGATCCCCCAAAATTCATAAAAATGTGTATGGCAGCAGTGCATGCCTATCATTTTAGTAATCAGGTTCATAGTGAGTCCAAAAACAGCCTGGGCTACATGAGACTCCATCACAAAAAGAAAATATTGTTGATCTTTCTAACTGTAGATTGCTGACATGGTCTTGTTTTCAGAAAATCTTTGGTGTGGCATTTTAATTTATATTTGTATAAACTGTGTTTTACTTGTATTTTAAAATATAGAAATAAAAACTGCTTATGTAATAGTTTTATATAGATATTTCTCAACCTTGGCACTATTGGCACTTTTAGATTACAGTTTGGGATTTCATGACATCTTCAGACTCTACCCACTAATTGCCACTCTCATTTACCATTACCACCGAAAAAAATTTAATAGTGGAAATGTTTCTAGATAATGTCAAATGTCCTTGGATGGATGGTAAGAACAATTGCTCTAGTTTGACAGACAAATAAATAAGCTAATAAAATGTCTCTAGGTATTTGACACAGGATCTTATGGAAAATAATTAAACTAGAAATCTCCATTTGCACATTCTTAGCATTCCAGCATTGTTACCCTACATGATAGAAAAGATGCATTGAGTAGATGCTATGCTTTCTATAAAGCCTTTTGTAGAAGCTTGGCACACAGAGAGGTTTAGAGCATGCTCTGTGTTCTAAGAGCTTTGGCACAGAGCTAGAGACCTCCACATTTGCCCACAGACACTGTTGTAAACAGAGAAGTAGTTACAGTGCTGACTTTTACAACTGAGTAAGGTTAAAGAGAGAAATTGCTCAACAACTAAAACCTAAATGTACATACTCAGAGATCTAGATTTTGTGTAATCCTCCCTCCTTTCTGTCTCTTTTTGATCTATTTCTCTCTGAATTATTCCAAAATGAAATGAGTTTTTGGGAAAATATGCAAAAAAAAATCAAACATTTGTCCTTATGGAACACAGATGTTTATTCTGGAAATCAATTTTATTTCATTATGTTTCATCAATTTGATAGAAATGGAGTGGTGGAATAAAAACAGCAAGTAGTTCACCTGACTTTGGTTGTAGGTCACTCTGACTGCTGTCCTGGTCTTGGGCAGGTCATCTGAACATTCTGGACTTCATGCTTCTCATTCCTATTCAATGGTAATCTTCCAGGGTATTTTATTTGCTCTAGATTGAAACAAAAATCAGGTCATCTCTACATATTGAATCTCAGTGCTCTGGTCCTCAACATGAGACCCCAAATTCCTGATAATTGAGTTCAATTCAATTTCAAGGATACATGTCAAATAGCAGGCATAGTGAATGGAGTATCCTACCTCTGAAAACACTGAACTCAGAATTTGCTGTTGTTTGAGTATTTTGTTAGTTTTGGTTTTGTTCCATGTTTTAAATTCACAGCTTTAATCTCTGAAAGATTCATAAGAATTCATATAAAAATACAACTTAAATTGCAAAATAAAAAGTAGCATTTCTTTCAAGTATGTGTTATGAGGCAGCATTGACACAGTATCAAAAACACAGGACACTAAGCTGGACATAGAGGCACATACCTTTAATCCCAGCACTTGGAGAGCAAAGGTAGGCAGAACTCTAAATTAGAGACTATCCTGGTGTGATGGCTTGTGTATGCTTGGCCTAGGGCATGGCATTATTAGGAGATGTTACTATTGGAGTAGGTGTGTCACTATGGGTGTGGGTTTTAATTAATACGCTTGTCCTAGCTTTGCTCAAGCCAGTCTTCTCATAGCAGCTTTCAGAGGAAGGTGTAGAGCTCTCAGCTCCCCCTGCATCATGCCTACCTGGAAACTTCCATGCTCCCACCTTGATGATAATGGACTGAAACTTTCAACCTGTAAGCCAGACCCAATTAAATAGTATCCTTACAAGAGTTTCCTTGGTCATAGTGTCTGCTAATAGCAGTAAAACCCTAACACCTGCTATACACAGCAAGTTCCAGGGCAGCCAGGGTACACAGGGAAAAAAATACTCTTGAAAAACAAACAAAACCAAAAACCAAAAGGAAACAGAGAAACAGAAGCCCACAGGACACTGGCACTAGACCACTTGTTTTATTCATACCTCAGATAAACAACTTCCTAGTTACCTAAACTTAAACTTTGGTAACTTGCTTTGACTCTTTGTTCCTCAGTTTTCCCATCTATGTAATAATGATAATAGTTTCTATCTCTCATGCCTGTTTAGAAAATTAAATGAAGCATTAGCGTAATCTATTTACAACAGGGCCTGATACAACCCAAGTTCTTAATAAATATTATATTTTATAATTTAATAAGCATGACTCTGAAAAAAAATCTAGTACAAGAGAAGATCGTGTTTTCTAACCTATAGCCCCATTACTGACTGCTCTGTCTTCTTAGTGTTTTAGTTATAATAGTGCAACTCTAGAACTAGTGGCTATAGTCACTAACACATTCTTTTCTTTCCATTTGGCACTTAAGAACCCATCCTCCTGTATGATGGAAGCCTAAGAAATCCTTCATACTTTCCATTTTATATAAAACTTATTGAGTCTTAGATATTTTATGATCATTTCCTGTGCAGACATCCTGTTGAAAGAATAAACATCATAGAATTCTAAAATTGAATTTAAGTTTCTGTTAGATTATCTATGTATTTTAACATGAAGGTCTGGATCCAGCGTGTGACTTACTAGTTCTGTATGAGCACCTGTAATTCTAGATGAGCTTGGAGAATGAGAAGAGTTCAGTATTAGAACATGTACTTAGTATCCTGAGTTTGATATTCAACACCACTAAAAAGAAAGAAAACAGAAGTAAAAATATGACACAAAAGAAGAAGAAAACAAAAGAAGGATTCATAATTATATTACTTAATCATATTGAGCCTAAACTGTTTAACTGGTAAATCATGAAAGCTCTGTGGAAATCTTTTTCCGAGAAAATGACACTCCTCTTGGATGCTCGCCCTTGGATGAGATGTTGGGCAGCTTGAACATCGGAGTCCCTCAACGGCTTGTTAATTTGAAGTGTTGGTCCACTGGGGATCTCTGATACTTGAGAATCGTTGTTTAAGATTTCGTCTTCTACTGTCCTGTCCTTTGTCTTCCTACTTTTTTTTTCTTTTTTTTTAAATTTTTTTATTCGATATAATTTATTTACATTTCAAATGATTTCCCCTTTTCTAGCCCCCCCCACTCCCTAAAGTCCCGTAAGCCCCCTACTTTACAACTCTTACAGATTCACTCTTTTTCCCAAGCCATCAGCTTAAATTATATTCAATTAGTCTAATGACATTTGCATTTTATAAGTGTAATCAGTCATTCCTAAGTAACTGTCAATAGCAGGGGATTTGTTGTGGAGTGCTATTGAATCCTGTGTGTGTGTGTGTGTGTGTGTGTGTGTGTGTGTGTGTGTGTGTGTGTATGTGTGAGTGTGTTTTACTGGATGTGACACTGTTTATTTGAGATGTCATCTTGTCATCTCCTGGAACATTCTGGTGTCAGTGGAGAAAGCCTGTGGCCAAAACTGCTATAATTCACAGTTTGTTAGTCAAAAAATAAACCACCTTCTATTCCAAAATTCTTCCAGTTTTATCACTTTTTATGAAGATAGAATTCGTGAGTTTTGATTCTAGAGAAATGAAAGAAAAAGGAGGAGCATTGCCTGGATCTTGAAATGTGGGACATAGGAAAGATGTATTGGGTAAACATTATGAAAGAGTACGGTCCCACCAGGCCTCTGCACCAAGTCCCGGTGGGTCTCACTCAGGCCAGCTCTCACTGTTGCAGCTGAGCCAATCTTTCCCAGCCTGCTCTCACAGCATCCCATCTGTGTTTCCTCTCTGCCACAGACTCTGTAAACAGTGGGAGTCCCACGCTTCTGCCCAGCACCCACTCCTTCCAAGTATCCGGTAAAGCATGACTCTTAAACTTGAATAGTTAACCAAATATATTTATGTATAAGAAACTCCCAATTTCATAATGCCAATTTACAGTAGTCTTATCCCAATATTTCTAACCTCTCCAAAACACCAGAAAAACATCTGAAGCCATCTGGATATCCAGGTCTCCCTCTCTGCCTAGTCTCTCTCTCTCTCTCTCTCTCTCTCTCTCTCTCTCTCTCTCTCTCTCTCTCTCTCTTCCTCTCATTTCTCTTAGCTCCTCCTCTTTTCTCCCCTCCAATCACTGGCTTCTCACTGCCTCCATGCGAATGGTTAAGAAATGTCTTACAACAGAAAGGTATTTCTAAAAACGTGAAATGTGAGCTTCCCCATTGTGATTATTATCAAGTGTGAGAATCTGTTTCTTTGACTACTTTGTGGCTTCTTTTTTCTTCCTCCCTTTTCCGCCCTTTCTCTACCCTTTCAACCCCCTAATACTAGATAGGAGAGAAAAAAGATTGAAGGGGGAAGAAAAGAGCTCTCTGAATAAAGTCAGGGGTCAGAATGGGGATTACATTATCCCTTGACTGTTTCCTCCTGATTAGAGGAGTTGAGTTCCTTGGGGCAAGTTTGATCTTCACTGTCAGGATTTCTAATTTTCCCTTCACCAGTGCCACCTTCTTGTTGTTCTTCTTGTTCTTGTTCCTCTGTCTCTTCCTCTTCCTCTTCCTCCTCCTCCTCCTCTTCCTTCTCTTCTTCCTCCTCCTCTTCTTGTTCTTCATAACTACTACTTAACAAATCACAATCAATAACAGCCAACAACCCACCTCACCTCTTGGAACCCTATCATTTATATATTCTCTGAAAAGTCCCCAGAATTCCAAATGTCACATAATCACAGAAACTATCTGCAGCTGGCAAATCTTACTCAATGGACAATTTGAAGCAGTCCCATATCCCACACCTGGGATTTAAATGAAAACATATTCTTACACTACTGATGTGGTTTTTCAAGAAATCAAAGTCCCCAAATTGTCACCACAGTTTCATAAGAGATATTTATTTGCATGCTTCTTTCCTCACTCATTCAAGCATTTGATGTGTTAATAAAATATCTGTATCCTAGATGCCTAGACCAACAAGAAGTAGCCATAGACTTTGACATCTTTGAAACAGAAGAGATGTTTGATTCAAAATCATCTATAAAATTGCTGCAAATGCTCCATAACTGTGACATGTTCAGTTTACTTTGGGTACCTGTTGAGGGAAGGCTGTATGTAGTTTGGCTGGGTGAGGCAAACTACATGCTGATTCTTGAGTGCTCGAGGTTTGTTTAAAGATAAATAGGAGTTCCTGCAATACAAGAAGACAAAATGTGGAATTCTCAGCAGTGCATATATTATAAAAGAGAAACCTGGTGTCAGGAATATTCCTGGATAGCAGCTGAAGGTTGTAGAGTGGTTTGATCTGTCAGTGTCAGGTTCTTGTATAATAAGTACATTTTACTTTTATAAAGACAAAAGTGTTCCCAACATCCTCCTCTTGAAAACAAATAAACAGAAGAAAGATAAAAAGACAGGGAAAATTCTGATATTACTATTAGAATGAGTACTTTGTTGACATAACTAGCAGGCAGAAGTAAGAAGTGGGGAGACTTATAGAAAAATCACCAGGCCTTCCTGATCCAGAATATTCCAGTGAAGATAGTCAAATATATATCAAGGTGTTCATTCTGTTAAAGCCTTATGCAGTCATCTCCTGTGCAAGGGCTCTTACATGGAAATGAAGACAAAGATGACAAAGTGTTTTTGTCCAAGTTCTTCTCAGATCTGCCTTGGAAAATCACTAGGAAATGCAATTCAGTATAACTGATATACAGAAACAGTCATCAGCTTCCAATGAAGTCATTTAAACTGTAGGACTAGAGGTTCTAGGGGCCCTGAGCCCATATGGGGACTGGCTAACACCAGAGAAGAGAGATTGCACTTTGAATGACACTCATCCTAAACTGTCAGACCTCTGACTGTACTAAATGTACCAATTGTGTCTGCTTATGATGTGATGTGCTAAATCCTCCAGTGTAGACATAATCATTTCTTCCTGTTAATAGCCTCAAGCAGCAGATATAACTGTTGTGACAGTCACTGTACAGAAGAAAGCAAAGCAGAAGAAAGTCACATGCCCTGTCTGTCCAGTGGAAAATTTAAATCAAGCCTATTGACTCCAACCCTAGTACTCCTGATAGACCCCCTTGAATGTTGTTTCACTGGACTATCATTCTCAGTCTGACTCCAAAAAAAGCCTCTTTCTAAACCTATCAAGAGATAGTATACAGAAAAGAAAAAAATATATACTATAAACAGATTGGTTTACAAACTGCCTCTTAGTAATTTCTTTGTAAAGAAATATATTTGTTAAAAGAATGGGCATTTGAACACTGTCCTGGGACTTTTTGAGATAAAAATAAAGAAGACTCTACAAGCAATCACAAAATGGACTTCACTGTGTAAATCCCAAGGCATTTAGATCTATTTTCATTCTAAATTGCCTGGCTACTACCTTCAGGACCATGTAGTGGTTCCATAATTGACCTATAGAGGCCATGCTTAAGGATCATTTATATTAACTTAGAGAAAACTTTACCTGATAACTCCTTTTCCATACTTTCCTAGTCTGTTTTATTCAAAATAAATGGAATAGTTAAAATATAGGCCAGGCGGTGCTGGCACATGCCTTTAATCCCAGCACGTGGGAGGCAGAGGCAGGTGGATTTCTGAGCTGGAGGCCATCCTGGTCTATAGAGTGAGTTCCATGGCAGCCAGGGCTACGCAGAGAAACCCTGTCTCAAAAAAATAAAATAAATAAATAAATAAAAAATTATGTCTTCCATCTGCTATGTTTTTCTATAATCTGATTTTTTTCTACAGGAAAGTTTTATCTTAAAACAGTTTAGGAACCCTGTTCACTCTGTCCTACTTTGAAATCTTCCCTCACAATTATTTTACAAACACAAGATGGGAAACTAATAACCCTCGATCAAGAAGTCACTAATCTTCACTACTTTCAGAGCGTAATACAGTCACTTGTAATCCTGTACAGGAAATCAAGTTCTTTAAGGTATTTAAATGTTCCCTCACCTTACAGTTTAATTTTCATTAATTTAAAATTTAATGTGTAAGTGGTGGTTTGTATTTATTTTTTTCTGAGAAAATTTTGATCTTGTCTTTTCATAACTGCCTAATGTGAAGCAAATGCCTGTAATGACTGAGGAATTAGAAATGTCAAAACTACATTCATCCTTTTTCTTGTTTCCCCTTCTTGCTCACTTCTGAAAGAGAATCTATGGTCATGGGCATTTGTGGCCCTTTCTCATGTCCATTAGAGGGATCTTCTCATGTTTTCATTCAAATATGTCGTTCCTAGTTTGATAAGTTATATAGTGTCTAGCTTTCAAGGAAAACATTTTTTAAGACTATAAATTGCTGAGAACTTATTCTGAGATTCAAATTCATTTGTAAGCTTTAGTAACACACTTGACATCCTTACATCTCATTCAGCTGACATAGGCATTTCTGCTGACATATATAGAAGGCAACTTGTGTATAAAATGATCTGTATAGAATGTCTATGAGATAAAATAAGATTTGTCAAAAATGACACTCTTAAACTGATTTGCCTTGTAATTTGGATGTGGTATGGGAGAATCTGTAGTCATTTTAGAGCTAGAGGCTATTTGAATGTTGTGGTTACTATTTTATCGTTTGATTAGAATGTACCATTTTAGTGTACAACATAACAGAGGCCTCCAATTCTGGTTATCACTTTCTGATAACCAATGGGGAAGGTCATGAATGCTAAGAGAGGATCAGTCCCATTGATCTTCATTTTCTATAATTGGCAGTGGTGAGTAAAGCAATAGATTCTTGGAGAAGAGGGACCATAACATACAACAATTCAGGGTGGGTGTCTGAATGAATTTCCTACACTCAAGTATAGAGACCATGCAAGCCCAGGGTAAATATGTGTGGAAGAACTAGACACCTCACTGAAGCAGCATCACTGGGGTCCAGTGTGGCGGCTTACAAGGAGGATATTGTACGTCAGTAAGTGACCATGTCATAACTTGCAAATTAAATGGAGAAATACAGTTCCTTCTGCCAAGAGCTCGTGGTCTGGGAGCCTCACATAGGCAAGGACATTTAAGCCAAACCTCAAAAATGTACGTGGTAGCAGAACAAAGAAAAACAGCAGAATTGTGGATGTCTGTAGTTTAAGGAACAGAGGATATTTTTGTAAATCTGAAGAAATGGCTGAGTAAGATGTGGTAGGAAGTGGATCAAATAAAAAATGACAACTTGTGAAGTGGCTATATGCAAAGTGTGAAGATGCTGTAGGAAGTAGGAGCCATTAAAGATTTTAAAGTATGAGATGACATGATAGTACTTCTTTCTGAAATGAAAATTCAGGTAAATTATGTTTAAACTTCTAAAATGGTGTGATCAACACCACAAAGATATTGAGGAACTGAGCATGGAGATTCCAACTATTTTAAGACACAGTTTCTGAGTTACTAAGTATAGCTTATTGTCATATGCTAAGTTAGTCAGCTTCTACCTCACTAAGCTAAATACATCAAAGAGGAAGTGATAGTATTCCTGGGGTGCCATTTTCTGCCTCCACACTTTCTACATCATGCTAACTTTGCACTTTCAAAAGCTGTGGTTTCACCATCTTCCAGGGAGTTCTCTTCCAGTAAACTTTTCTAAACATACACTTTAGATTTAGGTTCACAGATCTTATTGAAGATGGTGAAATGTCAAGGTTTCAACCTTCAAGGTTGAAAATCATCTGCAAACATAGAAGTAGCATCTTTCCCTGTAAATCTGTAATCATTCTCATATGCAAGCAATGTGAACAAAGAGTATTTAGTCGGTATGTAATCATTGTCTAAAGTGTTGAAAGATGTGGACTAATATTAGATGGCTTGTTTTTAATATTGCCAATGTTCTCATGTTAAATCAACATCACCAATTAGCTAATGGTCAGCCCATATTCTTACCTGACACCAGCATCTCTAGAACTTATGAGATGACCAGTTATCTTGGACTTTTCAATCCTTCAGCCCCACTTCCCAAAATTTGAAGGTACATGAGTGGCAGCCTGCATAGTCAGAAAATCATGCCCTCAGTCTTACAATCTCTTGGATTCAAAGCCTATGGTGGTAATGGCTATATTATCTTAGATAAATGATTCTGGTTCCTATAGTTCTGGTTTCTTGTTGTTGTTACTGTTGTTTACAATGAGAACAATTTATCTTGAATAGTTGATAGGATGATTTGAAATAATTCAGATGGTGACTAGCCTTTTCTAAGTCATTAAGAGTAATAGTAGTAGTAGTAGTAATAGTAGTAGTAGTAGTAGTAACAGATGCAGGTGGTCCAGCAGAAAAAGTAACCTCACCAACAGTTCAACTTTCAATTTTCCATGTTCATAGACCATTACCAATTCAGCATGACCTGGGCCCAAGCCCATAGCAAAAATACAATTTAAATAAGAGAAGAATGGCTGGTCCTGAACAAAGTCCTCCATGGCTGTACATAAAATTAATATAGGAGTAGGTTTTCACTTGTTGCTATGGTGAAGAATGTGTAAAAGATATCTTGTAAATGTGATATGGAATTAAAATGACATCCTGTAACTTGATGAAGGGGAGACTATTCTCTTTTCTTATCCTTTCCTCTGTCAATGGCATCCACATAAGTAATATTTTATATAGGAAGTTTCTATATTCTTGTGGGAAAGAAAGAATAGGGTGAAACTACAAAGGGCTATGCAACTTATTGCTAAGTCAGTTGTTAAAGTTAGAAAAAAAAACACCAACTCAGAGAAGACAGAGATTTTTGTGCTGTCTATAGTATATTTGATGACCAAATTCTCAAGGATTCTTGGCTTTTAGTAATATCAAGTATCCACAGACTCAGGAGGTTCTCAGAATGTCTTCATGCAAAGAATCCCAAGGAATTATGCTTGTATTACTGGGTTTGTTGTTGTTGTTGTTGTTGTTGTTGTTATAATGGCATCTTTTGAAAGGAATATATTTGGAGTGCAATTTAAACTATTCAGACATGTACTATAATGAATGTATATGGGAAAATATAATGTACATACCTGTTACATTCTCTATGGATAATATATCTATTGAGCCATCCCATTTCAAGTGAACATTAGAACAAAGAAATATTTTGTGAATATCTTTATATTAGAATAACTCTTTGTGGCCGGGCGGTGGTGGCATATGCCTGTAATCCCAGCACTCTGGTAGGCACAGGCAGGCGGATTTCTGAGTTTGAGGCTAGTCTGGTCTACAGAATGAGTTCCCAGACAGCCAGGGCTACACAGAGAATTCCTGTCTCAAAAAAAAAAAAAAAAAAAAAAAAAAAAAAAAAAAAAAACCCAAATCCAAAAAACCAAAAAAAAAAAAAAAACCCAGAATTACTCTTTGTGAAGAAAAGAATATATGGTTTCATATTTTATACTTGGATGATTTTAAGTGGAGTAATTTACATATAATTGTTGTTCATATAAAAATTTTATAGAAAAAGTTTTCAAATAATATTGTTTGTGTTTATAAAATCTAAAATTTTTATTTAAAAACGCCATTTCTGTTGTTCTCATTGAGCATGGTGGAGTATACAATTAATTACTGAATATATCCTGTGTGCCTACTACGTATTTTCTTACCTCTGGAAGATCACTGGAACTCAGATCATTATCAAAAGAAATGGATGACATGAAACATGATGTGAACAAAACATATGTCTATGAGAGTTTCAGAAATGGCAAATTCAATGGTGACAGAATGTTGGTGTGCATGGCAGTGGCTATGCCCTCATAGTGATGATCACTTTGGAGTTCACTAAAGACTGTGAAGTTTTGTAAACAGTGGAGTTTTGTAAACAGTGATTCTCAATCACCAATAGCATATGCTCTAAAATCAAGAATTCACAAGTGGAACCTCATAAAATTACAAAGTTTCTGTAAGGCAAAGGACACCAACAAAAGGACAAATCGGCAGCCAACAAGTTGGGAAAAGATCTTCACCAACCCTACATCTGACAGAGGGCTAATATCCAATATATATAAAGAACTCAAGAAGTTAGACCCCAGAAAACCAAATAACCCTATTAAAAAATGAGGTACAGAGCTAAACAAAGAATTTTCACCTAAAGAACTTCAGATGGCTGAGAAGTACCTTAAGTGTTCAATATCATTAATCATTAGGGAAATGCAAATCAAAACAACCCTGATATTTCACCTCACACCAGTTAGAATGGTTAAGATTAAAAACTCAGGAGACAGCAGGTGTTGGTGAGGATGTGGAGAAAGAGGAATACTCTTCCACTGCTGGTGGGATTGCAAACTGGTACATCCACACTGGAAATCAGTCTGGCGGTTCCTCAGAAAACTGGGCACCACTCTTCTGGAGGACCCTGCTTTACCACCCCTGGGCATTACCACCCCTGGGCATATACCCAGAGGATTCCCCAGCATGTAGCAAGGACACATGCTCCACTATGTTCATAGCAGCCCTATTTATAATAGCCAGAAGCTGGAAAGAACCCAGATGTTCCTCAACAAAGGAATGGACACAAAAAATGTGGTATATATACACAATGGAATACTATTCAGCCATTAGAAACAATGAATTCATGAAATTCTTAGACAAATGGTTGGAACTGGAGAACATCATCCTAAGTGAAGTAACCCAGTCTCAAAAGAATTCTCATGGTATGCACTCATTGAAAAGGGACTATTAGCCTAAGACACAATCCACATATCAAATGATGTCCAAGAAGAATGAAGGAGTGGCCCCCGGTCCTTGAAAAGCTCAGTGCAGCAGTGTAGGGGAATACCAGAACAGGGAAGTGGGAAGGGGTGGATGGGGGAACAGGGGGAGTGAAGGGGGCTTATAGGACTTGTGGGAAGTGGGGATCAAGGAAAGGAGAAATCATTTGAAATGTAAATAAATAATATATCGAATAAAAAAAGAAAAAATGGCAGAGGAAAATAAACAACCACATTGGCTTAAATTTCATAAGTGCTAAAATTTGCAATGTGTGTTTCAGATCCTTGCTGTAGAAGAGATAAAACATTATAGTCATGGTTGACATCTAGTTTGGACATTTCTACCTACTGTCCCCTCTTCTCTTCAGTTGTAACTCACAGTTGCCTGTAGTCTGTGGTTGTTTTCACATTACTCTATAAGTATAAACAAAATATTATCACATGGTATTATGATTTGAACTTACATAAATGATATTTGTAGTCAGACTTATTCTGTTTTACTTCTGCCTTCTTGAGGTACACTTAGTTACCCAATAACTTGGTCTTTGTCTTCTAACATATACACTTGTGTCCATAAGTACCTCTGAGCATTGGGTTGACTTCTCACAAGTTCTGAATAGAATAGTCATTAAATTAAAATATGGAGAATTTTCTTTATGATTCCTTCTTTAACTCTAATTATTGCAATTTTCCTTAAATTTCTAATAACACAGTGTGTCTGAGTTATTGAATTCCACTTCTGTTGGATAAGGGACATAACATAGTCTCTAGAATATTAATTCTTTGGTATTTGTTGAGAGTTTATTTTGGTTTATTACCTAGTCTCTTTTTCAAAACTGGGTTGTGTTAACTTAGTAAAGATGATGTGTTAACCTCCCCTTTCACAGAATAGGTTTAATATTAGTTTTATTGCAGCAAACCTAATACCATCATTTAATAAACTCATGTATGATGATAAAGAAAGTAGAGCTTTCTTTATCAGATCCTGGAATACTTGTATTAAAAGTTCCCATAAGAACTGAGATTTTATAAATTTCTCCCTTGCATTTTCCACAGCTTTGCATTTCATGTGGTTTGAGACTTCATTGCTTCATGCATTTGACTCTATAGCTCTTCTTTACTCTTAGACATGTCATCCTCTGCAGGTTTGCTTTCACTTCTATATATATCACAGGACTAGCACTCTCTTCTAAATAGCCTTTCTTTTTCTGCTCTAGCTTCAATTTTTCAAGGTCATTGTTCTCTAGTTGACTTTGTGGTAAAAAGTATCAAGTTAGATTTTAAAGCTCTCCAACCTGACCATATCAGATGTTGGGAAATTTGTTCTGTTTACCCTCTTTGTGCTTACTGATTTTGTAATTTTCCAAAAATTTTCATATTGACGTATTTTTATTTTCCTCTTTCTTTCTTTTCACTTTCTACTAAATTACCTGGTTTACTTACCCCATCCTTTATTTTCATGCTACTATTTAGAAATGTATTTATCCTTCTTGTGCTTTTCTCAAAATATGTAAATATTTGTGTTGATGAGGGTCTTGATGAAATGAGATAATAGTTACAGATTGTCTGAGTCAGGATTTCTATTCCTGCACAAACATCAGGTCCTAGATGCAAGTTGGGGAGGAAAGGGTTTATTCAGCTTATACTTCTATATTTGCTGATGATCACCAAAAGAAGTCAGGACTGGAACTCAAGCAGGTCAGGAAGTAGGCCCTGATGCAGAGGCCACGGAGGGATGTTCCTTACTGGCTTGTTTCCCCTGGCTTGCTCAGCCTGCTCTCTTATAGAACCCAAGAATACCAGCCCAGAGATGGTACCATCCATAAGGGCCCCTCCCTCTTTGATTACTAATTAAGAAAATGCCCCACAGTTGGATCTCATGGAGGCACTTCCCCAGCTGAAGCTCCTTTCTCTGCGATAACTCCAGCCTATGTCAAGTTGACACACAAAAGCAGCCAGTATACAGATTGTTTCAGTATATGCTCTTCAAATGCAAACACAAACACAAACACACACACACACAAATAAACACACACACACACACACACACACACACATTTCTCACCATATATACCACTATAAACTAGGGATTTACTTAGGCCTATGTCTAAGCCCTCCACAGACACATTATTACTTGGTTAGCATGAAGGGTTTTTTTTTCTTTATCCTTTTTGAACTGTTTCTTTGTAATTTTTAATTGTCCTTTGCCTTTGTTTCCTCATTTCTTAATTAGAATTATTTTTAATGCTGTGTAATCAGGTGTGACAATACAGATAAGAGTTGCTTTTTTCTAGAACTAGGATGATACTATACCTCTGTGCCCTAGACTTGTTATTGCAAATCTAATCACACGATAGTTGGCACTTTCACTAGGATTTATTTGAGGGCACATTTGTTTGTTTTCCCTTTGTT
Organism: Apodemus sylvaticus; assembly: GCF_947179515.1. Classification (NCBI taxonomy): domain Eukaryota; kingdom Metazoa; phylum Chordata; class Mammalia; order Rodentia; family Muridae; genus Apodemus; species Apodemus sylvaticus. The sequence continues at coordinate 1,383,078 of NC_067488.1, forward strand.
CTGATTTATGTTGGTACTTCCATCTGACAGAACAAAAAGAAGCTGAAACACCCAAGAGGAGTCAAAGGTAGGAAATCATCAAACTCAGGGCTGAAATCAATCAAGTTGAAACAAAAAGAACTATACAAAGAATCAACAAGACCAGGAACTGGTTCTTTGAGAAAATCAAGATAGATAAACCTTTAGCCAGACTAACAAGAGAGCACAGAGACAGTGTCCAAATTAACAAAATCAGAAATGAAAAGGGAGATATAACAACATATACTGAGGAAATTAAAAAAATCATTAGATCCTACTACAAAAGCCTATACTCAACACAACTGGAAAATCTGGATGAAATGGACAATTTCCTAGACAGATACCAAATACCAAAGTTAAATCAGGATCAGATAGACCATCTAAACAGTCGCATAGCCCCTAAAGAAATAGAAGCAATAATTGACAGTCTCCCAACCAAAAATAAAGCACAGGACCAGACGGTTTTAGTGCAGAATTCTATCAGACCTTCAAAGAATACCCAACGCCAACACTCTTCAAACTATTCCACAAAATAGAAATACAAGGAACAATACCCAACTTCTTCTATGAAGCCACAATTACATTGATACCAAAACCGCACAAAGATCGAACAAAGAAAGAAAACTTCAGACCAATTTCCCTTGTGAATATCAAAGCAAAAATACTCAATAAAATTCTTGCCAATCGAATCCAAAAATACATCAAAATGATCATTTTCCATGATCAAGTAGGCTTCATCCCAGGGATGCAGGGATGGTTCAATATATGGAAATACATTGTACTGGCTGGTTTTGAGTATCAACTTGACACAGGCTGGAGTTATCACAGAGAAAGGAGTTTCAGTTGGGGAAGTGCCTCCATGAGATCCTACTGTGGGGCATTTTCTCAATTAGTGATCAAGTGGGGAGGGCCCCTTGTGGGTGGTGCCATCTCTTGGGCTGTATTCTTGGGTTCTATAAGAGAGCAGGCTGAGCAAGCCAGTAAGAAACATCCCTCCATGGCCTCTACATCAGCTCCTGCTTCCTGACCTGCTTGAGTTCCAGTCCTAACTTCCTTTAGTGATGAACTTCAACATGGAAGTGTAATCTCAATAAACCCTTTCCTCCCCAACTTGCTTCTTGGTCATGATGTTTGTGCAGGAATAGAAACCCTGACTAAGACATACATCAATGTAATCCACTACATAAACAAACACACAGAAAAAAACTACATTATCATTTCATTAGATACAGAAAAAACATTTGTCAAAACTCAACATCCTTTCATGTTAGAAGTCTTAGAAAGAATAGGAATTCAAGGCCCATATCTAAACATAGTAAAAAAGCAATATATAGCAAACCAGTAGCCAATATCAAAGTAAGTGGAGATAAACTTGAAGCGATCCCACTAAAATCAGAGACTAGACAAGGCTGTCCTCTCTCTCCATATTTATTCAATATAGTACTTGAAGTTCTAACTAGAGCAATTAGGCAACATAAGGAGGTGAAAGGGATACAAATTGTAAAGGAAGAAGTCAAATTATCACTATTTGCAGATGATATGATAGTATACTTAAGCAATCCAAAAATCTCCACCAGAGAACTGCTACAGCTGAAAAACAACTTCACCAAAGTGGCCAGCTGTAAAATTAACTCAAACAAATCAGTAGACTTCCTATATGCAAGGGATAAACAGGCTGAGAAAGAAATTGGGGAAATGACACCCTTCACAATAGTCACAAACAATATAAAGTAACTTGGTGTAACTCTAACCAAACAAGTGAAAAATCTATATGACAAGAACTTCAAATCTTTGAAGAAAGAAATCGAAGAAGACCTCAGAAGATGAAAAGATGTCCCATGCTCGTGGATTGCAAGATTAATATAGTAAAAATGGCCATCTTGTCAAAAGCAATATACAGATTCAATGCAATCCCCATCAAAATCCCAACTCAGTTCTTCACAGAGTTAGAAAAAGCAATTCTCAAATTTATCTGGAATAACAAAAAAGCCAGGAGAGCTAGAACTATTCTCAATAGTAAAGAAACTTCTGGGGGAATCAGTATCCCAGACCTCAAGCAATACTACAGAGCAATAGTGTTAAAAAACTGAATGGTATTGGTACAGTGACAGGCAGGTAAATAAATGGAATAGAATTGAAGACCCAGAAATGAACCCACACACCTATGATCACGTGATATTTGACAAAGGAGCTACAAACATCCAGTGGAAAAAGGATAGCCTCTTCAGCAAATCGTGCTGGTTCAACTGGAAGTCAGCATGCAGAAGAATGCAAATCAATCCTTTCTTATCTCCTTGCTCTAAGCTCAATTCCAAGTGGATAAAGGATCTCCACATAAAACCAGACACACTGAAACTAATAGAAAGGAAACTGGGGAAAAACCTTGAGCATATGAGCACAGGGGAAAATTTCCTGAACAAAACACCAATAGCTTATGCTCTAAGAATAAGAATCAACAAATAAGACTTCATAAAATTGCAAAGCTTCTGTAAGGCAAAGGTCACTGTCAATAGGATAAAATGGCAACCAACAAATTGGGAAAAGGTCTTCACCAACCCTACATCAGGCCGAGGGCTAATATCCAATATATACAAAGATCTCAAGAAGTTAGACACTAGAGATCCAAATAACCCTATTAAAATGGGGTACAGAGCTAAACAAAGAATTTTTACCTGAGGAATATTGAAAGGCTGAGAAGCACCTAAAGAACTGTTCAACATCCTTATTCATCAGGGAAATGCAAATCAAAACAACCCTAAGATTTCACCTCACATCCAGTCAGAATGGCTAAGCTCAAAAACTCAGGGGACAGCAGGTGCTCTTGAAGATGTGAAGAAAGAGGAACACTCCTCCACTGCTGATGGGATTGCAAGCTGGTACAAACTACTCTGGAAATCCATCTGGCTGTTCCTCAGAAAACTGGGCATGATACTACCGGAGGACCCTGTTATACCACTTGTGGGCATATACCCAGTTAATTCCCCAGCATGTAATAAGGACTCATGCTCCACTATGTTCATAGCAGCCCTATTTAAAATATCCAGAAGCTAGAAAGAACCCATATGTCCCTCCACGGAAGAATGGATATAGAAAATGTGGTATATTTACACAATGGAATATACTACTCAGCTATTAAAAGCAATAAATTCATGAAATTGTTAGGCAAATGGGTGGAACTGGAAAATATCATCCTAAATGAGGTAGCCCCATCACAAAAGAAAACACATGGAATGCACTCACTGATAAGTGAATAATAGCCCAGAAGCTTGGAATACCCAAGACATAATTCATATATCACATGATGCCCAACAAGAAGGAAGAACAAAGTATGGATACTCTGGTCCTTCTTAGAAGGGGGAACAAAGTACCCACAGAAGGAGATACAAAGTGTGGAGCAGAGACTGAGGGAAAAAACATCCAGAGACTGCCCCACCAGTGATCTATCCATATACAGTTTCAAAACCCAGACACTATTATTGATGCCCACGAGTATTTGCTGCCTGGAGCCTGATATAGCTGTAACATGGGAGGTTCTGCTAGTGCATGACAAATCTAGAGGGGGACACTCTCAACCAGCCATTTAAAGGAGCACAGTGTCCCAAATGGGGGAGCTAGAGAAAGGACCCAAGGAACTGAAGGGGTTTGCAGCACCATAGGCGGAACAAAGTAATGAGCCACCCAGTACTCCCAGAGCTCCCAGGGACAAAAACATCAACCAGAGAGTACACATGGAGTTACCCATGGCTCCAGACACATAGGCAGCAGAGGATGGCCTTGTTGGACATCAAAGGGAGGAGAGGCCCCTGGTCCTGGAAAGGTTCAATGCAGCAGTGTAGGGGAATACCAGGCCAGGGAAGCAGGAGGTGGTTGATTGGAACAGGGGAAGGGGAGATGGCTTATAGGACTTTTGGACACAGGGATAGGGGGGAGGGGGCCTGGGGGACTAGGAACAGGGAAATCATTTGAAATGCAAATAAAGAATATATCTAATAAAAAGGAAAACAAACAAATGTAAAAGAGCCAAAGAAGGATAAGAAACAGATACAGACACAGAAGTCCCAGGAAAAACTGCAAGCCATAATATATATGCATATGTTTAATTAAAAAACAACCCAAATACAGCAGTATGAGACAAGGAGCATCCAAAGATACTGAATTTCTGTTGGTTGTCTGCTGCTGGGCATGGGGCCTACCCTTAAGAGTGATGTGTTTCCCCAGTAAGACTATGCTGGAAAACTAATTTTTCATTTGCAAGTAGTTATCAATTGAAGATAGCTTTTAGGCTTAGGGATGTAGATGTATGTCTACATCTTTCAACTACATGACCCATTATGGTAGCCCCATGAAGGCCCTGTGCATCTGCCCATGTCCCTGAAGGTTTCTGTGTGAGTCAGCTTGCTGTGTTTAGAGGCCTTGTCTCTGCGCAGGTTACTGTGTCACCAACTATCACTTTCTACTCTAGAATCTGGGAATTTCTTCTCCTTGTCTGGTTTCCCCCTCTTCTTTGCCTTTTTCTCACCTTCCTTTATCTTTGTGGGACTGTGAAAGGTATCTTGGTTCCCAGTTGAGCTAAGGCTCAAAAGCCTGGAAATCCTGAAGGGATAGTAGGCATTTCGCCTGTTCAGGTAGCCCCTGCCACTAGCCACAGTCCCCAATAGATTTGTGGCTGTCAGTCACAAAAGGGCAATACCTCAAGCCCCTTCACAGATAGAGGACATGTGATTGCATTGGCTCAAGTCAGATCTCTATTTAATGAGGTACCTGAAGGACTGGGGGGCTTAGCCAATAAGCTTTCCTTTCCAGACACCCCTCCCTGCAAAAAGTTTTTAACCTCAGGCCCACCCTGAGAAGTAGGGTATGGTTTTACTCATCTACTTTCTGCCATAACAATAAATGACAATAAATGCCTTAAAACCATGGCTGCCTCTTTCATCAGGATCCATCATGGAGCCATGGAGGAGACCTTTACCTATAGAGCTTTCTAATCTCCCAGAGAAGGCCTCTCTTGGCTCCCAGCCACAGCAACTACCAAGCCAAGGCCAAGCCCAAGACTTCTCTACCACCACACAGCCAAGAACTCTCCTTATGGGACCAACTGGAGCTCACCCCCTGGCCCCAGCCTAGATCCAGCCTAGATCCAGCCCAAAGGCCCCCCACTCCCTTCGCAGTTATTCCTTCTGTGGATCCCAGTGGCCCCTGGGTGTCCGAGAGCCTGAGGACCAGATGGGCTGTCCAGCACCTCAGACTGTGCTTCCCCACCCACAGAGCGATATCCCAGGGATGCCCTATGTCTCAACACCTGGCCAACGAGGGTGTTGGGTAAGCATGGTCAACTTGTGTGGCAGAGCAGACGTGGGACCCTCAACCCTCATTTCTTTTTTCTTTTCATGTAATGTTTTGAATAATAAGAGTTTGGAATTTTATAAGTATGAAAATTTGTAAGTATTTCCACATTTTTTTTTTTTTTGGCCATAGGGCTCCCTGTTTCTGTATCAGCTCAATCGGCCAGATGAACACATCCTGTTTCAAAACTCCAATGAATGTATCTGAAAAATTAGGACAGGCTGTCTTCAGTGTCACAGCCTTACTCAGTGTGTGACAGCAAGGACAGGGCTAAGGAAGGCTGATAACAGTGACACTAAAAGGACCAGCAGTCCCTAACCAATTACCATCTGCTCTCACTTGTATTTTTAGATTTTTCATGTATACTTTACATGATCGTTTAAAATTAGAAATATAAATATGTTAACTAGCAATAATTTATTGCCACATATCTAATCATAAAAATTTATAACAATTACAATCTCAAATATCACGTGGTGATAGTTATTACAGTAGCAAGTTGATATTCTTCTAATCAAAACTAAATTAAATTGAGCAATTAGTGTTCACAGAACTCTTATAACTCATAAAGAACTGATTTTTCTGTATCTTATTTTAGATTATTTGAAATGGATTCCTTCATTCTCCCTAATGATCCCTGCTTTGGAAATGCTATCCTAAAGATACCAATTAAAGCCCTAGAAAGAGGAATGCTTGTCATCCTCTTTCCTGGTAAGGCTTAGCTACTGGTGACTGGTGGTCTCTATTCTCTCCCTCTTGGACCTGGCCGTAGCATCTATAGAGGAAGATGATGCAGTTCCTAAGAAGTCTAGGTTTGGGCATTGAGTAACATCTAAATAATGCTGTTAAAACCAACAAGAGAGAATCATATAAAATCACTTTGTTGCTACCCTTGACAAATAATCCTAATTTTATTTTTGTGTCACATTACAAAGTCCCAGATCACCAAAGCAAGTGTGTTCTTTTATGGTGTATCAGTAATTCTGCCTCTCTTTGGTAATTGAACCTTAAGCAGTCAGTTTTCAGTTCACTTATTTCACTGTGGTTTTTATTTATTCTTTTGTCATATAATATTTCCAGACTGCTTTCCTCCCCCTGCCCCTGCTCAATTTCTTCCAGTTCCTTTCTACAACCTGCTCTTTCCCCCAGATCCACTTCTTCTCCATTTTACTTTAGAAAACAGTAGGCATCCTATGTATAGCAACCAAATATAGTATAAAAAGATGCAATAAAACTAGGCATAAACTCTCATATCAAGGCTAGACAAGACAACTCAGCAAGAAGAAAGGGGTTCCAAAAGTATACAAAAGAATCAGAGACACCCCTAGTCCCACTGTTAGGAGTCTCAAAAAAAAAAAAAAAAAAAAAAAAAAAAAAAAAAAAAAAAAAAAAAACCCAAGCTAAACAACTACAGTATATTTGCAGAGGACTAAGCTCAGACCTATGCAGGCCCTACTTCAGTCTCTGTGAGCTCCTATGAGCTCCACTTAGTTGATTCTATGGGCAATATTTTCCTGGTATCCTTAACTCCTCTGGCTCTTACAACCCTTCTTCTCCCTTTTCTGTGGGGTTCTCTGAGTTCCACCTAATTTTTGGCCATCGGTCTCTGCATCTGTTCCCATCTGTGGCAGGGTGATGCCTCTCTTATGATGACTGGACAAGGCACTGATCTATGAGCATGGCAGAATCTCATTTTATTGATTTTTTTTTTCTGGACAGTCCTCTTTGATTCTATTCCAGGTCTTTGGGCTATCCAGTTTCTGGTTCCTGGCCATCTCCCTTTCATGGAGTTGACCTTTTGCTTATTGCACAAACATATCATAGAAAAATTTACCCAGTATTCTTTTGTTTTCAAGATTTTAGTTTATTTTTAGTCAGTGGTTATGTGTGTATGTGTGTATAGCTATGTATACATGAGTGTAGGTGTTTACAGGAGCCAGAAGCGAGCATTAAATCTCTTACAGCTTGAGTTACAGGCACTGAGTTGTCTGACATGGGAATTAGAAACTGAACTTGAGTCTTCTTTGATAGCAGTTTGCCCTCTTAACTGGTGTTTCTTAAGATGCCTGATTAATTCTTGCCACCCTCTTTCTCTTAAATGGAATGCTCAACGGATACCCAAAACACAATTAACTTATCAAATGATTCCCAAGAAGGTAGGAAGGAGAGGGCCCTGGTCCTGGAAAGGCTTGATGCAGCAGTGTAGGGGAATACCAGGACAGAGAAGTGGGAGGGGGTTGATTGGGGAATGGGCAGAGGGAAGAGGGCTTATGGGACTTATGGGGAGGGGGAACCAGGAAAGGGGAAATCATTTGCAATGTAAACAAAGAATGTAGAAAAGAAAAAAGAAAAAAAAAGAAAAAAAGAGAAAAAAAAAGAAGCAAATCTTTAGTTCCAGACCTAACTTACTTATGCCACTCACCTTTGGTCTTACTCTGAAGCCAGGCTGGCAACAAAGGGCAGGCAGTGCGAAGAATGTGAATCCCAAAAGGTCTATAGAGACAGAGAGAGCTAGCTAGGAAACAATCAAGTGATGAGTCTTCTCTTTGTTTCCGTATTTAGAGCTTAGTTTTAAAATGGACTTTGCTAGAGGGGATGAACAATATAGCTCTTGTTACATAGGTCTTTGAATCATATTTCTATACTTGTCTTTATATGTGCTACCTGAAAGGAAATATTAATTTATGTGAATGAAGATTTTAGAGTCACTTTCAAATAAAGACAATGGTATGGGTGTGATGGTGACCATGGCTGATTCTGTGCTTTCTGAAGGGTTAGAGTAGGCACAGGAGGATGTCATATGAGAAAGAAACCCATGGAAATGTGCAGAATCCTCGTCTTGGGGCTGCTATTTGCTTTGTGCATGACAGGACATTTTGTGTTCCACTAAATCTGCCACACTGCTGCCCACTGCTTACTCACCACACTGCTGCCCACTGCTTACTCACCGCACTGCTGCCCACTGCTTACTCACCACACTGTTGCCCACTGCTTACTCACCACACTGCTGCCCACTGCTTACTCACCGCACTGCTGCCCACTGCTTACTCACCACACTGTTGCCCACTGCTTACTCACCACACTGCTGCCCACTGCTTACTCACCGCACTGTTGCCCACTGCTTACTCACCGCACTGCTGCCCACTGCTTACTCACCACACTGCTGCCCACTGCTTACTCACCACACTGCTGCCCACTGCTTACTCACCACACTGCTGCCCACTGCTTACTCACCGCACTGCTGCCCACTGCTTACTCACCACACTGCTGCCCACTGCTTACTCACCACACTGCTGCCCACTGCTTACTCACCGCACTGCTGCCCACTGCTTACTCACCGCACTGCTGCCCACTGCTTACTCACCACACTGCTGCCCACTGCTTACTCACCACACTGCTGCCCACTGCTTACTCACCGCACTGCTGCCCACTGCTTACTCACCACACTGTTGCCCACTGCTTACTCACCACACTGCTGCCCACTGCTTACTCACCACACTGTTGCCCACTGCTTACTCACCACACTGTTGCCCACTGCTTACTCACCACACTGCTGCCCACTGCTTACTCACCGCACTGCTGCCCACTGCTTACTCACCACACTGTTGCCCACTGCTTACTCACCACACTGCTGCCCACTGCTTACTCACCGCACTGCTGCCCACTGCTTACTCACCACACTGTTGCCCACTGCTTACTCACCACACTGTTGCCCACTGCTTACTCACCACACTGCTGCCCACTGCTTACTCACCGCACTGCTGCCCACTGCTTACTCACCACACTGTTGCCCACTGCTTACTCACCACACTGCTGCCCACTGCTTACTCACCGCACTGCTGCCCACTGCTTACTCACCACACTGCTGCCCACTGCTTACTCACCGCACTGCTGCCCACTGCTTACTCACCACACTGCTGCCCACTGCTTACTCACCACACTGTTGCCCACTGCCTACTCACCACACTGCTGCCCACTGCTTACTCACCGCACTGCTGCCCACTGCTTACTCACCGCACTGCTGCCCACTGCTTACTCACCACACTGTTGCCCACTGCTTACTCACCGCACTGCTGCCCACTGCTTACTCACCGCACTGTTGCCCACTGCTTACTCACCGCACTGTTGCCCACTGCTTACTCACCGCACTGCTGCCCACTGCTTACTCACCGCACTGCTGCCCACTGCTTACTCACCATGTCTCTGATGCACTGCTTCGTGTGTGCTCCTTTCCATCATGACATATGAACTTTCAGATATGTTTAATTCTTGCATGCCTATACCCAACAAAATGTAAAACTCAAGATTGTCAGATATACTAGAACTGACCCTACACAGGTGCTTTAGGATGGGTGCATAAGGCAGAGCATGAAAAATTCTTGCTGTAGGGAGTACAGGAGCTAGCCAACAAGGGGGTTTAGTCCCTTACTTACACAAAAACAATTAGTAAGAATGAGTTTCTTTGACCAAAGGAGAGTTAGTAAGAATGTAAAATGACACACAGCCAAGGACCACAGAACCAGGCTCAGGGAAGCACACATATGTGGAGAGACAGGATGCAGTTCCATATTTAAACTGTTTTGAACTCTGCTTTTTTTTTAATTGTTTGATCATTTAGTCTTCATTTTTCCTACCTTGGTTCCATCTTAAGCGCCACACACAGGTGTTAACTGAAAACTTTCAGGGAGTTACCAGGTGCTAAAGTGGTAATTATTTCCTCTTATCTCATTTAATTTCCACATATCTCATTTAATAGTTTGTCAATATGGGAATGAGCAATGATAGTGGTGGTGGGTTTTCATAATTCTCTGAGAGCTATAACAAGTAATCCAGTGGCATGGAGTGAATTCCCGGAAGGAGCCATCCTGTCAATGCAAATTGCTGTGATCACCTTCAAGTGCTATTTCTTTCCACCTTTCCACACTGTCTAACAACTGTATAGGGATTCCTTTAGATTTTAAAAACATGTGCAAGTAGTTGATATATAGTCAGAGAATTCCAGATTTGTTGTTGTTCTAGGTCTGACTACTTCAGCCTTAGGGTAATTTGTGCTTTTCTGTGCTAAAAGTCAGATGTGTTTTTTTTTAAACCAGGTCATTTTTCTTACCTTTTACTTCCTGAAGGATAGAAGCAGAAGAAAACAATCTTTAACGTCTCCATAGTGAGACCAACTTCATTGGATTCATTCATCCTCAGCTCAGTGCAGATCTTCTTTCTAGGGCTTCTGATATGTCTAGAGCTTTTATTTTCTTTCCATATCTTCCAGACTGGAAACAATGTACTATGTGTGAGAAGATGAGCTGATTTGAAGAAATGCCCTTCTGCTTTCCTTACCCTGTTCTTTACTGCCTGAAACCTCAAGAAATGTCTAGCTTTGACCACACTTTACTCATTGACATCACAACTTAGGAAGATTTATCTCATGTGATTTAGGGCAGAGTTAGTCCTGTCAATAGTTCAAGCCCTCAGAGTACCAGGAGAAGAAAGTTGGACTCACCCACCTACCTGTCAAGAGGATCTGGCATTCCTAAAAGACACTTGTTAGATGAGAGGAGACAGCAGAGACACTTTGCAGATGAATATACAACAAGGACATGGCATAGCGGTCCTCAAAGCGTGCCTTAGGAAATTTCATTTTATAAATGTATATGGGTATCTTCAGACTTTGAAGATGAATTTATTCACTTATATCAAAGTTCTTTGTGAAATATTGGCTTTGTGTAACTGCATATTTACTAAACAATAATGTTTGCTTGGGTGTTGATGAGACTTAGGCACAGTATGTGCTGTGTGAATTATATCCATGATAGGTACATGCCATGGTTTCTGCATACCAATTCCTTTCATGTTCCAGGATATACAGGTGACAGTTATAGAAGACAGGCTCTCTGAGTCTCTAAATGAAGACTGCAAGAATGAGCATCAAGTGTGGGTAATTAGTTTTATTGGGCATGATGTTGATGTAACTAGAAGTATATCTTATATTAAAAGCATATGCAGTAGAGAGGGGAGAAGCAGGTATGGGAACTGAGTTTTCTCAATCTTCAACATTACAATTTCAAGGCGAGAAGATTCCCCAGAAGCCAGCTATCTAAAGGCTTGCTACCCAGGATGGTTCTACTGAAGGGAGACAGAACACTGAACAAGAAGAATCTAGTAGGAGATAATGTGGACATGGGGGAAGGAAGGGAAGGGAGCCTAGGACTATTCTTGTTGTTTGTTTGTTTGTTTGTTTTGTTTTGATACCTGTTCACACTCACTCTCAATAACATCTGGCCCACCCAGCAGAGACACAACTCAATGGATCCACGTGGGATTATGATCCCAGTTTTTAGCTAACCTTTCTTCCATATAAATTATCATTTTATCTGTTAATTATTGTTTTTTGTTTTGTTTTGCCTTTTAGTGAAGGTAAGCTGTTATTTACATTCACTATCCTTCAATGGCAAGTCTTGGGGTTAAAATAAAATACCAGAGGCCCTTTGTATCTAATAGTAATCCACCCAGCTTTTTGACTCTGGATTTCAGGAATTTTAGCAAGCTGAAATTAATAGGATGGAATTCTATTTGCTCTGTGAGTTGTTTCCTGCTTCCTCTTGAACCTTTAACCAGAAAGATATATCCTCTTGTTCCTGATAAATCTGAAGTCAAAGCAGTTTCAGTTGACAGAGGTGAAAGGAAGTCTCAAGATCATCTACAGGAGAATTTTTTTGACTTATAATACGGGACGCCCTGTAGTCCACCATACTAACTCAGTTCCATTTCCCTGCTGGATAATTTTCTCCAAATAGGTCTTCTCATTCCATCTTCCAGGAGTTACCTACAAGAACAACCATTTTGTCTTATCTCTTCTGTGGATACAGAGCAAGGAATACTTTCTCTTAATGTTGGAAGAAATCTTTAAAGATCTTACTGATACTGGCTTTGTCTGAATCTCTTCTTTAAAGAAAGGTAGAACATTCAACTCACACATCTACTGTCTGGTGTTAGCTGACCCTTAAGATAACCAAGTGTTCTAATGAGGATCACAATTTTTTCCAACCAAACAAATATCTATGACTCACAGAACAAGGTAACCAATATACACAACAAACTCATAAGTTAAGTCCAAGGAAGGAAGATTCCAAGGCTACTAGCCTCAATATAATCATAGAATCAATGATAATGGATTTAGTCTTTTCACACCCTAAATATTCACCACATTCAGCTGAGCAGTAGAGCTGTATCAAAAGAACCCTTGATTTGAACTGCATGGATGAATGCCCAGATGGCTGGATCTGGTGTGCTATCTACGGTCTTAAAAACTTTGAAAAACTCTGACCAATCCCAGCTTCAGTCTTCTCATCCATTAAATATTATTAATAATACTAAGGCTATTCTCTACACAATGATTTAACATTTGGATTACCATATTTGTGACAGTGGGGGCCTTATTCATTATTACATCTCCAGAACTGGGCCTTCAAGATGGCATGCACCGTGTTTATTGGGGATGACAAAGTTACAGAAGTTTAGAGAATGTATGAACTGTTATTGATTCTTAACATCTTTAATACTCCTATTCTGTTTCCTTAGAGCAGTGATTCTCAACATTTCTAATGGTGTGACTCTTTAATACAGTTCCTCATGTTGCAGTGACCCCCTCCAGAATAAACTTATTTTTGTTTTTACTTCATAACTGTACATTTGCTGTTATGAATTATAATGTACATATTTGTAGTTTTTGATGTCTTATGTGACTCTGAAAGAGTCACTTGACTTCCCCCACCTACTACCCCCCCCCCCAGAATTCATAAGCAACCCACTGGTTGAGAACTGCTAGCCCTAAAGTATGAGTTAGTCTGGATTGACATTTTCCACTCTGTTTCCCTAGGACGAAACAGAGGGAAGAAAAGTCCCTAGAGTGAATAGTGACCAACCACTAACCCTGGTCATAAATGAGTGACTTCCAAAGTTTATGCTACTTCCTTGTAGATCCTTCTTTGGTCTCAGTACCTGGCACACAAAGTGAATGGGTTTGGCCTTTACATAGGTGTATTCTGTGTCACTTGATGAGTGTGTTTCAGCAATCATCAATAGCAAGCTGAACTCTAGTATTATCACTGGTCACTCTTTGGCCTTTCATAGGAGTAATGTTAGTGGCAAAAATGTATTTCTCAAAGTACTATGTGAAGTGTAGCTTCTTTCTTTAGATATGCAGTATCTGACAAGGTCTGGATTGTGCAGATTGACTCTTATTTTAAAGCCCATCACTACAGACTCTGAGAGCCAAACTAAAGTATGGGATCTTGACACAAGATATGTCTATTTTTGCTAATCTATTCAGGAAAGAAAACTCTGAGAAGAATTACATGTATAAGGAAAGCCTAGATGCAGGCAAAATTGTATTGGTCACAATTCACAAATGGGGATATTGAGTTTGAGAAGGACAAGAAGCTTTTCTCAGGTTTTGATACAGAAAGATATAATCAATTCTGCTTATTGTATAATGGAGATAATTATATTGCCATCCTCAAGAGCTGCTGTGATGAATCAGAAAGAATATACATTCAGAATTGGGGAGCATAAAATCCAACCACGTGTACTCCAGTGAAGGTGAGTTTCTACTGACTTTCATTTCCTTTCCTTTCTTTAATGAAAATTAAAATGTGATGAAAAGCAAACTTATAGACTCTAGCCTCATACTGGCTCATTTTAAGTGCATCATGTCATGCACATCTAGCCTTCAGGTAGCCTGTTGTATGCACAGCTCCTGTTAACACAAATTGTAGGGAGTAACATGACCTTCATTTGTTGACACTGACATGAGTAGGCAGAGCACAATGATGAATGCCTCAATTCAGGCAGGAATTGAATCTCTATAGGATAGGATGGCTAGGCTACCTGAGTTGACCATACATCATCCCCAGAAATTAATTCATCTCCACCACCGTCATTAACATGGAAATATTTCTGTCTATCTAAAATCACCTTCAGATGGGAAGAATGAAGGTCCTACAAAGTATCCGTGGCACATACATTTCTATAATGACATAATATTGTTTGTATTATTCTAACTTTGGCACTTAGCTTTAAGATACTTTTATTGCATGAATGTGTCTCCATAAATATCTGTTTCTTAAATTAGAGTTGAACAGAAGCTAATAGTTTCATAGCTAAATATAATGATTTCCAAATTCAATGGTCACTCTTGTTCAGTGTATTATGACTTTGCAGGTCATCAAGTATGTTAAATACAAAAATAATAATATTGATTCTGTCCTTTAGAGCCCACATGGGTAAGAATATTATACTTTTAGAATCTCAAAAATATTATCCATCACTGAAAAATATAGATAATTTTAGTTTAAAACAAAAATGGGGATCCAGAACAGCCTGGGCTGCAACACCACAATTCCAGGTCTTGCAAGAGGCAAGAGGGGCACCCAGGAGGCTGGCTGGGAGGTGTCAGTGTGCTCTGGTGAGTCCAGTGGGCCCCTGCAGGAGCCTTCAGGTGTCTGCTTTGGGTTCTGAACAGCCTGGGCCACTGCACTCGGTCTCCAGGAAGTGCAGGAGACATGGTTTGCACCCAGAAGCTGACTGGGAGCGCACAGCTTGCTCCAGCTGGACTGAGCTTAGGTTCCAGTCCTAAGGCCTCTGGCAGGAGCCCTCGGATCTCCGCTTCTGGATCCAGAACAGCCTGGGCTGCAAGACCACATCTCCAGGTCCTGCAAGAGGCAAGAGAGGCATCCGGGAGGCTGGCTGGGAGGAGTCAGTGTGCTCTAGTGAGTCTAGCAGGCCCCTGGGGGGCCTTCAGGTGTCTGCTTCAGGATCTGAACAGCCTGGGCCACAGCACCCTGTCTCCAGGCAGTGCAGGAGGTCAGCTGTGCACCAGAGGCCACCTGGGAAGAGGCAGCTTGCACTGGTGAGTCCAGCATTGACAAGACCAACTAACACCAGTGAGAACTAGATGGCAAAAGGCAAACACAGGAACATCACTAACAGAAACAAGGCAACATGGCAGCGTCTGAACCCAATTCTCCTTTAACAGCATGTCCTGGCTACCCCATCACACCAGTAAAACAAGATTTGGATTTAAAATCACTGGTCATGATGCTGGTACAGGAACACATGAAGGACATGCTTAAAGAAATTCAGGAGAAAATGGATCAAAAGTTAGAAGCCCTTACAAGGGAAACACAAAAATCATTGAAAGAAATTCAGGAGAATACAAAAGCCAATAAGGAGGAAATGCAAAAATCACTTAAAGAAATACAGGAAAACTTTGGTCAACAGGCCGAGTTCATGAAAGAGGAAACACAAAAATCTCTTAAAGAATTATAGGAAAGCACAAACAAGCAAGTGAAAGAGCTAAGCAAAACCATCCAGGATCTAAAATCAGAAGTAGAAACAACTAAGAAAACTCAAAGGGAGATAACTTTGGAGATAGAAAGCCTTGGGAAGAAATCAGGGGACATAGATGCAAATATCAACAACAGAATACAAGAGATAGAAGAAAGAATCTCAGATGCTGAAGATACCATAGAAACCATGGACTCAACAGTTAAAGAAAATGCAAAATGCAAAAAGGTTGTAACCCAAAATATCCAGGAAATCCAGGACACAATGAGAAGACCAAACCTAAGGATTATAGGCATAGATGAGAGTGAAGATTTACAACTTAAAGGGCCAGCAAATATCTTCAATAAAATTATGGAAGAAAACTTCCCTAACCTAAAGAGAGAGATGCCCATGAATATACAAGAAGCCTACAGAACTCCAAACAGACTGGACCAGAACAGAAATATCTCCTGTCACATAATAATCAAAACACCAAATGTACTAAACAAAGAAAGGCAGTAAGAGAAAAAGGCCAAGTAACATATAAAGGAAGACCTATCAGAATCACACCAGACTTTTCACCTGAGACTATGAAAGCTAGAAGATCCTGGGCAGATCTCATGCAGACTCTAAGAGAGCACAAATGCCAGCCAAAACTACTATATCCAGCAAAACTCTCAATCACCATAGATGGAGAAACTAAGATATTCCATGACAAAACCAAGTTTACCCAATATCTATCCACAAACTCAACCCTACAAAGGATAATAGGAGGAAAACACCAATACAAGGAGGGAAACTTCACCTGGAAAAAGCAAGATAGTAACCTTCTCTCATCAAACCCAAAAGAAGTTAACCAATCAATTGTAAAAAATAACATCAAAAATGACAGGAAGTAACAATCCCTATTCCTTAATCTCTTTTAACATCAATGGACTCAATTCCCCAATAAAAAGACATAGACTAACAGACTGGATACGTAAACAGGACCCTACATTTTGCTGCATACAGGAAACACACCTCAGGGTCAAAGACAAACACTACCTTAGAGTAAAAGGCTGGAAGACAATTTTACAAGCAAATGGTCTCAGGAAACAAGCTGGAGTAGCCATTCTAATATAAAATAAAATTGACTTTCAACCCAAAGCCATCAAAAGAGACTCTGAGGGACACTTCTTGCTGGTCAAAGGAAAAATACAACAAGAAGAACTCTCAATCCTAAACATCTAAGCTCCAAATGCAAGGGCACCCTCATTCATAAAAGAAACTTTATTAAGGCTCAAAGCACACATTGCACCTAACACAATAATTGTGGGTGACTTCAACACTGCACTTTCCTCAATGGACTGATCAGGAAAACAGAAACTGAACAGGGACACAAAGAGACTAATTGAAGCTTTGGACGAATTAGATTTAACATATATATATATATATATATATATATATATATATAATTGGTTACAAGACAGACCTCAAGAAATTAAGAAGATCTAACTAATCGCATGCCTCCTATCAGATCACTATGGAGTAAAAGTGGTCTTCAATAGCAACAAAAAAACAACGGAAAACCCACATACACGTGGAGACTAAACAATATTCTATTCAATGGTACCTTGGTCAAGGAAGAAATAAAGAAAGAAATTAAAGACTTTTTAGAACTTAATGAAAATGAAATCAAAGAAGACCTCAGAAAATGGAAAAATCTGCCATGCTCGTGGATCGGCAGGATTAATATAGTTAAAACTGCCATCTTCCCAAAAGCAATCTACAGATTCAATGCAATCCCCATCAAAATCCCAACTCAGTTCTTCACAGAGTTAGGAAAAGCAATTATCAAATTCATCTGGAAAAACAAAAATCCCAGGATAGCTAAAACTATTCTCAACAACAACAAAAAAATTCTGGGGGAATCAGTATCCCTGACTTCAAGCAATACTACAGAGCAATAGTATTAAAAACTGCATGGTATTGGCACAGTGAGAGACAAGTGGACCAATGGAATAGAATTGAAGATCCAGAACTGAACCCACACACCTATGGTCACTTGATCTTCGACAAAGGTGCCAAAAACATCCAGTGGAAAAAAGATAGCCTTTTCAACAAATGGTGCTGGTTCAGTTGGAGGTCAGCATGCAGAAGAATGCTAATTGATCCATTCTTATCTCCATGTACTAAACTGCACTCCAAGTGGATCAAGGACCTCTATGTAAAACCAGACACACTGAAACTAATAGAAAAGAAACTGGGGAAGACCCTAGAGCACATGGGCATGGGGGAAAAGTTCCTGAACAGATCACTAATAGCTTATGCTCTAAGATCAAGAATTGACAAATGGGACCTCATAAAATTACAAAGTTTCTGTAAGGCAAAGGACACTGTTAAAGGACAAAACGGCAACCATCAAATTGGGAAAGGATATTCACCAACCCTACATCTGATAGAGGGCTAATATCCAATATATACAAAGAACTCAAGAAGTTAGACCCCAGGGAACCAAATAACCCTATTTAAAAATGGGGTACAGATCTAAACAAAGAATTTTCACCTTAAGAAATTTGGATCACCAAGAGGCACCTTAAGAAGTGCTCAACATTAGGGAAATGCACATCAAAACAACCCTGAGATTTCACCTTACACCAGTCAGAATGGCTAAGGTCAAAAACTCAGGAGACAGCAGGTGTTGGCAAGGATGTGGAGAAAGAGGAACACTCCTCCACTGCTGGTGTGGCTGTAAGATGGTACAACCACTTTGGAAATCAGTCTGGTGGTTCCTAAGAAAATTGGACATGACACTTCCGGAGGACCCTGCTATACCTCTCCTGGGCATATACCCAAAGGATTCCCCGGCATGCAATAAAGACACATGCTCTATTATGTTCATAGCAGCCTTATTTATAATCGCCAGAAGCTGGAAAGAACCCAGATGCCCCTCAAAGGAGGAATGGATACAGAAAATGTGGTATATTTATACCATGGAATACTACTCAGCAATTAGAAACAATGAATTCACAAAAATTTTAGGCAAATGGTTTGATCTGGAAAATATCATCCTAAGTGAGATAACCCAGTCACAAAAGAATACACATGGAATGCAATCTCTGATAAGTGGATTTTAATTAGCCCACAAGCCCTAAATACCCAAGGCACAAATCGCATAACAAATGACTCCCATGAAGAAGTATGGAGAAGGTCCTGATCCTGGAAAGGATTTATCTAGCATTGGAGGGGACTATAAGGACAGAGAATAAAAGGAGGGAGGTGATTGGAGAATGGATGGAGAGAAGAAGGTTTATGGGACATATGGGGAGGGGGGATCCAGGAAAGGGGAAATCATTTGGAATGTAAACAAAGAATATAGAAAATAAAAATATTAAAAAAAAACAAAAATAAATTTTTTCACAAATGGGTTCTATACCAACAAAATTTTGTTTTTCTCTTGTTGTTAAAGACAATAATGCTACTTTAAACTTTACTCTCACATTTGTTATTTCAAGTAATATTAGTCAGTAGGTATATAAACCAAACACTAAGTCTAGACATCAAAATTATATAAAATAATATTTGTTCATATCAAGTTGTTTTAGTTTGGGTTCTATTGCTGCTCAGAGTCACCATGAATACAAAAATTCTTGTAAAGAAAAACACTTAATTTGAGTCTGACTTACAGTGAAGGCAGACACAGTACTAGAGGAGCCAAGTGTTCTACATCCTAATTGGAAGGCAACAGGTAGAGACTATCCCATTTGGGCATGGTTTGAGTGTATTTTAGACCCCAAATCCCACCTCCACACTGACACACTGTCTCTAACAAGGCCCTTCCTCCTAAAATAGAGCCTGTGACTTTAATATTGCAAACCTTATTTTTAATGATGGTTCTTAAACTCTTTAGCCTCTCTTGTAGTCTGCCACCCACCAGAAGTGATAGAAAAGAAAGGATATGGGGGAAATAGACCTGTTTAGAAAGGTTCTTTGGACCAATGCCTGTCTGTGTTGTCTGGAAATTTGCAGTTCAGTTCACAGGTTAGCAGGTAGCAGCAGCTCGATCCACTCACAAACACTTCATGGATATACCAATAATCCAGTTCAGTAGAATTGGGTAGCAGTGGCACAGCATAGCAGAGACAGCTAGGCCTCAGTCTCAGCCCTTTTCTGCAGGGGGGTGGGGGGGGGCGATCAGCAGGAATACCAAGAGAAGCTCTCCACTGTGCCTCTCTCAAAGCAAAGATCAGCTAAGACTCGAGACCCATAAGCATTGCACAGCTAGCTGTACCAGCAAGCCAGACTGTCTCAATCACTCTGTCTAGTCCTATGTATACCCTCTAAATATGGCCATGTCCTTCATGTGCCTTGCCTCAGCATGGGTCTTGTCTCAGCACGTGGATCCAATCAGCCCAAGTCTGCCAAGTCCCAACAAATGAAGCTCAACTAAGCGATGTATATTGTTGGCAAAGAATCCTTCATCATGTGTTACTTTGTGTTTGCTTTAGCAGTACATCCTCTCTCCTGTGTCTGCTTCAGTGAAACATTTTTTTGTGAGTCTGCTTACCTATGTCCACTTCAGGAAAACATTCCTTCATGTGTTTGCTCCAGCCAAACACCACCCAACACAACTGACTCTCCAAAGAACCCTTAAGTTTCCACTTCAAGTGCCACTTCCAAGCATTCAAACACATGAGCCTATTGGGGCCATACTTATTCAAACCACCACAGTAGTAAAACCAATATTTATACACTAAGTATATAAACATAGATAATGTGTATCTTCTTTATAATTATTATGCTTAGGTTATAGAATTATTATCTAAAAGTGAATCAATAAGAGCAATATAAACTAGTCTAGCTATTTCAAGCAAAGAGGTGTTTAGTTTAGGTAATCAAAATCCATGAAAATAAATTATCAATAGTTCGTAAACATTCTATTTTTCTCTCATTTTCTATTTCTGTTAGTTTGAGGGCTGATGGTGATCTCAAACCATGAGGTAGGTGAAGTGGCACTTCCTAAGACCAGACTAACTAGGGCTATATTCTTCTTCTAAGCCTCACAAACCTTGGAAACAACTTTGTGAGTTAATATATAAAATAAAGGATTGGAGGAGTGTGAGCTGGAGTATGAATGAAAGACAATGTAATAGAAAGTATTCAATGCCCAACCTATACTGGGTTTTTCATGAGAAAAAGTCAAGTTTATTGAAATAAAATAGAGATTTGCAAGTTCTGACAATTGAAGCAGCAGTTATGATCTAATACCTTAGAAATCTTTATAAAAATGCTGGAAAGACTCAGAAAACACCTGTGTTCAAAAAGCCATGAAGTACAGAAACTACAGGAAGTAATCAGCCAAGTGCTAATCATTGTGCTAAGTTCCAAGCACTAGAGTGCACAAACTATACTTATTCTGATCTTCATAAAGCTTAGAATCTAGTCTTAGTGGATAAACAGACGTACATAAGCCAGAAAGTACTGAGATGCTACAGAGGAGACTTATTTGGAAAAGGCTGAGGAATCAAGTTGTATTGGTCTTGATAATTAGCACAGTGGATAAGACTGTTAAACACCCTTGGGTTTGAAAATGAGCTTCATGTTCTAGAGCAATGGTTCTTAACCTTTCCAAAGCTGTGACCCTTTAATATAGTTCCCCGAGTTGTAGTGACTCCCAACAATACATTTATTTTGTTGGAACTTCATAACTAATTCTGCTAGTTATAAATTATAATGTAAATATTTTTGGAGATAGAAGTTGGACAAAGAGGAAGTAACCCACAGGTTGAGAACCACTGTTCTAGAACTTACACTATCAGGATTAAGACTGGGACAACATGACTCTTTTTTGATTACTCCAAGAAGTAACTAATCTATGCTTCCATTTACTTCCACTTTAAGAGGAGAGTGTGATGGTACTTCTAAGAGTTCCTAAAATAATACTTATAAGATTATCATAAAAATTAACTGCAGCAAATATATATATATGTATATGTATGTGTATGTGTATGTGTATGTGTATGTGTATGTGTGTGTGTGTGTGTGTGTATGTGTATGTGTATGTGTATATGTATATATATCTTATGAGTGCTTAACATATAATAAATACTTGGCAAACATATGTAAAAGAGAACACTCATTGGTGTTAATTATTTGTAATATCTGACTGAGAGAAGCTTTGAAGCAACTCTAAGGTTTCTGACTTGATGTCTTGATGGACAGTTAAGTAAAATAGTAAATGCAAAAAGAACTATATTGGGGAAAAATTCATTTACTTAAATTAATAAAGAATAAACACAAATTTTAAAAGTTCAAATGGATAAAACAAATTTGGTTTGGTTATGTGGAATATGAAATGTCTCAATGTCTCATAAACAAATCAATACCTGAATTTGGGGCTCAGATTTCTGACCATCTCATAATACACAATGTATTCAAATTAATTTAAAAAATCCCCCTAGTTTTTAAAACTTTCAAACCTGTTTAAAGCCAGAAGTCTAAGTCTCTTTTTCAGACCCAGGCAAGGTCTTAACTGTAAGCCTCTATAAAATAAATCTGCAACATCACAGAATAAACATTCCCATTCCAAAAGGAATGCTTGACATGCTTAAATCAAAGAAAGACTGAACCCCAGCAGAGCAGATGCCAGATCCTGCAGCTGTGTCCAATGTCTGAGCCTTGTGAAAAAATGACCAAGTCTCAAAGGGATTGGGTAGTCGCTTTTCCCATTTCTGCTGGTACAGCATACAGAACCTTTCTCTTGTGTAGGCTCTTCTCCTTATATTCAGCATTTTCAGCAGGAATCCCATAGTTCTACCATCTCCAATGTCCTGGAGGTCTCCATTGCAACTTACGCTTCATCTTTACATGTGAAGGACCGGTCTCGGGTTGGAGGCTATTATGAGTACAGGTGTCTGAGAGCAGCAAAAACTAAAAACTAAGGACTCGAAGTCAAATTGTGAGTCCAAGCTGGCAGCCTATGTTCTCCTGGAGACAGCATTCCAGCCTGCCTTCTCTGTGTTATGCTTTCTTTCTTTCTCTGATCTGCTTTCTCTGCAGATCTCTAAACAGCTCTATGTTGTGCTGAAGACAGTTTCTCTCTCTCTCTCTCTCTCCCTCTCTCTCTCTCTCTCTCTCTCTCTCTCTCTCTCTCTCTCTCTCTCTCTCTCTCTCTCTCTCTCTCTCTTTTTCCGAGACAGGGTTTCTCTGTATAGCCCTGGCTGTCCTGAAATTCACTCTGTAGACCAGGCTGGCCTAGAACTCAGAAATCCACCTGCCTCTGCCTCCCAAGTGCTGGGATTAAAGGCGTGTACCACCACCACCCAGTTTGGAGACAGTTCTCTAAGCAGTTCTCTTTTGCTATTTTAAAAAATTCTCGCTGGGCAGTGGTTGAGCATGCCTGTAATCCCAGCACTCTGGGAGGCAGAGGCAGGTGGATTTCTGAGTTCCAGGCCAGCCTGGTCTACAGAGTGAGTTCCAGGACGGCCAGGACTATACAGAGAAACCCTGTCTCGAAAAAACCAAAATCAAAAAAAAAAAAAAAATTGTCTGGATAGCTCATTTCCCGCAGATCATAGGGCCAGTCTTTCATTTTTCCTATCAATCTAGTCATTTATTTCATATTTCCTTTTTATTACCTGATGAATCAGCATCCTGTTATTTCAGCCCCTTAATTCTTAGAAGAGAGCAAACACAAATGTTCTTTTAACTTTGCAAAATAATTTAGAAATTTTCCTGCCTCTGTTAAATACAGAAGATAAACTAGCTGGTTGGGACCCAGTTCTGAAATTAGCATTTCTACTCACTGTGTCCTAGACTGACCTTGAACTCAGAAATCTGCTTGCATTTGTATCTGCCTGTCTTTGTATGTTTCTGACACTCTGCTCATTAATGCAGCTGCCTCTGTTCCTTTAGATTCATAAAGCTTCTCATAATTCATATTGCATCCTTATTTTTGCATAGTTGAAAAATGATATATTTTGAAACTCATGTTTCTAGAGTTCTTTGCCACAGCCTTAAGGGCTGTCCTGAAGGTCCCAGTGTTTACCATTTTGCTGAGACATTAGCCACACCTTCACTTCCTGGACTGATCCTATCTAATTATCATGGAGTCACTAACCTTAACAGGAGGGACATTGTTTAAATGAGGAATGTAAAATATGTACCTTATTATACAAACAAGGCTTATGCCCCCAGCAGGCATCAACACTTGTGGAAGCTCACATCTACTGGTTCAGTCTCAGGGGCAGGAACCCTATCATTCTGTACACTCTGGCCCCTGCCTTCCCCAAGGCCATGCCAGACTCAGCATTCACAGTTTCATACAGTGGCCTCTTGGTACTCCTAGTAGAGACTACAAACATACCACACATTCTTTGGCTACAATGGCTTTCTGGAAACATAATATAATATAAGACTCTATGATCCCCCCCTCAATAATACTGCATGGCCCCCTCAAATCATATATTTTGTGCCTATAAAAATAGTACTATATAAATGGTACTGCCAAGTTCTGCTACTAGCTCAGGATAGAGTCTGTTCCCCATGGACCACAGTTGCATCAGCTTCTGTGAGCTAAGCTTGGAGAAACATTTCCCTAGGGAGTTGCTTTTGTGGGACAGAGAACATTTTCAGTGCCATTCTGAGTTTGGGTCCTTCCCATTCCAATGCATTTGGATTTTCACAAGAGGAGACTTCTATGTGTAGACCCTAACATCATCTAGATATTTGTTTTCCTCACCACATTACATATTCTTTGTATTCTTCTTCTCTACTTTTGCTCTCTCTCTCTCATTGTAGAATGTTCTCTGGCTTAAGAACAATGAGCAATATCCATACCACAGCCAGAAAACCCTCCACCAAACAAATATTCCAATCCTGTTGTTCATTAGCATCACTGAGCACCATGGGCAGAGTAAACCACACTCTTTTGACAAAATATCATATAGATAGCCTCCAACCTCTTCCTGATAGTCCTCACTCCATCTGAATCCATGGGCTAGGCCTCCAAAGCCCATTATTCTCTCAAAACTCCATTCTTTCAAAATTCTAAAAGTAACTGTACTTGTAGGATTCTAAGGCTTCCCTAGCTCAAACCTCCAAATGCTTCCACCTGTCTGCAGCTAAGCACTTCTGAAGGCTTTTAAATCATATGACCAGGTTTATCACAGCAACTGCATCACTTTTCAGTGTCAATTTTCAGTATTAGTTGCTTATCTTGTTACTGTGATCAAATACCAAAAACAAAACAAAACAAAACAAAAAAAAAAAAACAAGCAAAAAAAGAAGAGAAAACAAAGAAAAAAGAGGAAGGAGGAGAGAGGGGGAGGGAGCATGGAAGGAAGAAGGAAAGAAGGGAAAGAAGGAAGAAAGGAAGGAAGGAAGGAAGGAAGGAAGGAAGGAAGGAAGGAAGGAAGGAAGGAAGGAAGGAGCAAATCGAGAAAGAGTTCACTTTGATTCATGGTTTCAGTGACAAGGGTCCTTTCTAGCAGTGATGGTGTTGTGGCTAGAATGTGACCCAGTTGGTCTCACTGCCTATGGAGTCAGGCAGGGATGCCCCAGCTCAGCTCCCATTCTCTGTTTTATTCAGTCCACGACTACAGTCCATGGGATGGTGTTGCCCACATTTAGGACAGATGGTTCCATCTCAATTAACTTTATCTAAAGAAATCTATCTTAGAAATGCCTATATAGTTGTATCCATGATTCTAAATCCTATTGAGACTATCATAGAAAGGTAAGAATCTGATCAGATCAATATGGGTAGAGGTGAGAATGAGATGGGATCCATCTTTTCATTGGAGACATTTGGTTTTGAAGAAAAGGATTTGCTGGCCTTAAAAAATGAAACTTACAGGGCCATGTGATCCCAGAGTCACACAAAGGATTTGAAGACCAGGTTTTAGATTTACATTACCTTTAAAATCTTTTCTCTTCTACAGTATTTGTTTTTCTGTGGTTTCTATTTATAGAACTATTTATGGGACTTCTGTATTCATAGGAGGTATCAATAGGGCACAAAATAAGTCAAATTAACAAATTTAAGTTTAAATTTAATTTTATCATACAAGTCATTTAGAAAAATATAGTTTTGGGGCCCAAAATATACATCTGCTTCGAGTATAGGAAGGAATAGGACTCTCAACATTTTAATTTCACAAGTACTACTATCCATTAAGATTTATTTTGCAATTGATCCTCTGTTTAACCAGTTATATGTTCTTATCTATAAATTGTGATTTTCAACTAATTTTGTTTTAGGCCTGTTTCTAGCTTCTCTCCCCAAACAACAATTAAATGATGCGGTCATAATATTAGAAGGAATTTACTGAATGATAAATGCTTTCAAACACATTTCTCCCCAAGAGTCCTGGCAGGTTTACTGACTAGAATGGAGATAGCTTGTTACTAGTAGAGTAAGTTAGTCCACCATCTGGAAAAATTCTACATGGAGGATGCCTGGCCTTGTTTATGAAATGTCCCAGGTTTTTCATCACTCACCTTGAGTTCTACAATGGCATGAGAGCACCAGAATTTATAACTGAGTCATAAGTCTGTTTTGCAGACTTTCATCTGGGGTTGTCTGTTTGGAAAGTCTCTTCAAATGTTTTCTCAGCTTCAAGGGAAAAGTCTCTCCCAGAGACACCTCCATTTTGATGAAAAACACTCATAAGCCCCCTTTTAGTTTTTTCTCCACTAGTTAAGGCCCCTTTAGCAGGGCAAATTAAAGCTCATAATGTTGGTTGTACTGGTTTATTAGAAAACACACTTCAAGTTCCCTCTACCTGCTCCTCTGCAGCCACCTGCCCAGTTCCTTCTGCTGTAGTAGACCCCTGCCAGTTCTGCCACATGGTGAGGATTTACATCTTAAAGGCTTGTAAATATCTTCAAGAAAATTATAGAAGAAAACTTCCCTAACCCAAAGAAAGAGACGCCCATGAACATACAAGAAGCCTACAGAACTCCAAAGAGACTGGACCAGAACAGAAAATCCTCAGCCACATAATAATCAAGACACCAAATCTACTAAACAAAGAAAGAATATTAAAAGCAGTAAGGGTGAATATCCTTTCCCAATTTGATGGTTGCCGTTTTGTCCTATTAACAGTGTCCTTTGCCTTACAGAAACTTTGTAATTTTATGAGGTCCATTTGTCAATTCTTGATCTTAGCGCATAAGCTATTGGTGATCTGTTCAGGAACTTCCCCCATGCCCATGTCCGCTAGGGTCTTTCCCAGTTTCTTTTCTATTAGTTTCAGTGTGTCTGGTTTTACATGGAGGTCCTTGATCCACTTGGAGTGAAGTTTAGTACATGGAGATAAGAATGGATCAATTCACATTCTTCTGCATTCTGACCTCCAATTGAACCAGCACC
Source organism: Apodemus sylvaticus (assembly GCF_947179515.1). NCBI lineage: Eukaryota > Metazoa > Chordata > Mammalia > Rodentia > Muridae > Apodemus > Apodemus sylvaticus. The sequence goes on from NC_067488.1 coordinate 1,410,112, forward strand.
ATTTGTTGAAAAGGCTATCTTTCTTCCACTGGATATTTTTGGCTCCTTTGTCGAAGATCAAGTGACCATAGGTGTGTGGGTTCATTTCTGGATCTTCAATTCTATTCCATTGGTCCACTTGTCTGTCACTGTGCCAATACCATGCAGTTTTTAATACTATTGCTCTGTAGTATTGCTTGAAGTCAGGGATACTGATTCCCCCAGAATTTCTTTTGTTTTTGAGAATAGTTTTAGCTATCCTGGGTTTTTTGTTATTCCAGATGAATTTGAGAATTGCTTTTTCTAACTCTGTGAAGAACTGAGTTGGGATTTTGATGGGGATTGCATTGAATCTGTAGATAGACGGCTAATATCCAATATATACAAAGAACTCAAGAAGTTAGACCCCAGGGAACCAAATAACCCTATTAAAAAATGGGGTACAGATCTAAACAAAGAATTTTCACCTTAAGAAATTTGGATGGCCAAGAGGCACCTTAAGAAGTGCTCAACATCATTAGTCATTAGGGAAATGCAAATCAAAACAACCCTGAGATTTCACCTTACACCAGTCAGAATGGCTAAGGTCAAAAACTCAGGAGACAGCAGGTGTTGGCAAGGATGTGGAGAAAGAGGAACACTCCTCCACTGCTGGTGGGGCTGTAAGATGGTACAACCACTTTGGAAATCAGTCTGGTGGTTCCTCAGAAAACTGGACATGATATTTCCAGAGGACCCCGCTATACCTCTCCTGGGCATATACCCAAAGGATTTCCCGGCATGCAATAAAGACACATGCTCCGTTATGTTCATAGCAGCCATATTTATAATAGCCAGAAGCTGGAAAGAGCTCAGATGCCCCTCAAAGGAGGAATGGATACAGAAAATGTGGTATATTTACACAATGGAATACTACTCAGCAATTAGAAACAATGAATTCACAAAATTTTTAGGCAAATGGTTTGATCTGGAAAATATCATCCTAAGTGAGGTAACCCAGTCACAAAAGAATACACATGGAATGCAATCTCTGATAAGTGGATATTAATTAGCCCAGAAGCCCTGAATACCCAAGGCACAAATCGCATAACAAATGACTCCCATGAAGAAGTATGGAGAAGGTCCTGATCTTGGAAAGGATTGATCTAGCATTGGAGGGGAATATAAGGACAGAGAAAAAAAGGAGGGAGGTGATTGAAGAATGGATGGAGAGAAGAAGGGTTATGGGACATATGGAGAGGGGGGATCCGGGAAAGGGGAAATCATTTGGAATGTAAACAAAGAATATAGAAAATAAAAATATAAAAAAAAGCAGTAAGGGAAAAAGGTCAAGTAACATATAAATGCAGACCTATCAGAATTACACCAGACTTCTCAACAGAAACTATTAAGCTAGAAGATACTGGGAAGATCTCATACAAAAGTTAAAAGAACATTAATATCAGCCCAGACTACTATACCCAGCAAAACTCTCAATTACCATAGATGGAGAAAATAAGACAGTCTATGACAAACACAAATTTACACAATATATTTCCACAAAACCAGCTCTACAAAGGATAATAGGTGGAAAATACCAACACAAGGCAGAAAACCATGCACTAGAAAAAGCAATAAAGCAATCATCTTTCAACAAACCCAAAAGAAGATAGCCATAAAAACAGAATTTCACCTTTAACAAAGAAGATACCAGTAAGCAACAATCACTTTTCCTTAATATCTCGTAACATCAATGGTCTCAATTCCCCAATAAAAAAGACACAAACTAACAAACTGGTTATGTAAACAGGACCCAACATTTTCCTGCATAAAAAGAAACCCACCTCAGTGACAAAGGCAGTCACTACTTCAGCTTCAATGGTTGGAAAACAATTTTCCAAGGAAAGGTCCCAAGAAACAAGTTGGAGTGGCCATTCTTATATCAGATAAAATTAACTTTCAACCAAAAGTTGTCAAAAAAGATAAAGAGGGACACTTCATACTAGTCAATGAAAAGTCTACCAAAATGAAATCTCAATTCTGAACATCTATGTTCAGAATGCAAGAGCACCCACATTCATAAAAGAAACTTTACTAAAACTCAAAGCACACATTGCACCCCACACAATAATAGTGGGAGACATCAACACCCACTCTCAACAATGGAGAAATCATGGAAACAGAAACTAAACAGATGCACAATGAAACTAACTGAAGTTATGGACCAAATGGATCTAACATATTTATAGAACATTCCATCCTAAAGCAAAAGAATATACCTTATTTTCAGCACGCCATGGTACCTTCTCCAAAATTGACCATATAATTGGTCACAAAACAGTCCTTAACAGATGCAGAAATATTGAAATAATTTAATGTACCTTATCAGATCTCCATGGCCTAAGGCTGGTCTTAAGTTCAAACAAACACAATGGAAAACACACATACACATGGAGTTTGAACAATGCTCTTCTCAATGACAGCTTGGTCAAGGAAGAAAAAGAAATTGAAGAGTTTTTAGATTTTAATGAAAATGAAGACACATCATACCAAAACTTATGGAACACAATGAAAGCAGAGCTAAGAGGAAAACTCATAGCTCTAAGTGTCTCCAAAAAGAAATTGGAGAGAGCTTACACTAGTAAATTGACAGTGCACCTAAAAGCTCTGGAACAAAAAGAAGCAAATACACCCAAGAGGAGTAGACAGTAGGAAATAATCAAACTCAGGGCCGAAATTGACCAAATAGAAATGAAAAGAACTATAGAAAGAGTCAAGAAAAGCAGGAACTGGCTCTTCAAGAAAATCAACAAGATAGAAAAACCCTTAGCCATACTAACCACAGGACACAGTGACAAATATCCAAATTAATAAAATCAGAAATGAAAAGGGAGACATAACAACAGAATCTGTGGAAATTCAAAAAATCATCGGATCCTACTACAAGAACTTATACTCAACAAAATTTTAAAATCTGGATAAAATGAACAATTTTTTAGATACATACCAGGTGCCAATGGTAAAACAGGATCTAAATAGTCCCATAAGTCCTGAGGAAATAGAAGCAGTTGTTAGTAGTCTCCCATCAAAAAAAAAACCCAGGACCAGATGGGTTTAGTGGGGAATTCTATCAGATCTTCAAAGAAGGGCTAATACCAATACTCTTCAATCTATTCAGCAAAATAGAAACTCAAGGAACAGCCAGGCATGGTGGCACATGCCTGTAATCCCAGCACTTGGGAGGCAGAGGCAGGCAGATTTCTGAGTCTGAGGCCAGCCTGGTCTACAGAGTGAGTTCCAGGGCAGCCAGGACTACACAGAGAAACCCTGTATCGAAAAACCAAAAAAAAAAAAAAAAAAAAGCAAAAACAAAAACAAAAAACAAAAAACAAAAAAAAAAGAAAAGAAAAGAAAAAGAGAGAGAAAGAGAAAGAGAAAAAAGAAAAAAGAAAAAGAAACTCAAGGAACACTACCCAACTCTTTCTTTGAATCTACAATAACACTTACACATAAACCAAACAAAGACCAATCAAGGAAAGAGAACTTCAGACCAATTTCCCTTATGAACATCGATGTAAAAATACTCAACAAAATTCTGACCAACTGAATCCAAGAATGCATCAAAACAATAATTCACCATGAATAAGTAGGCTTCATCTGAGGAATGCAGGGATGGTTCAATATATGGAAATCTATCAATGCAATCCACTAGATAAACAAACTCAATGAAAAAAAACACATGATCTATTCATTATATGCTGAAAAGGCTTTTGACAAAATCCAGCATCCCTTCATGATAAATGTCTTGGAGAGATTGGGAATCTAAGGCCCATACCTAAACACGGTGAAAGCAATATACTGCAAACTGGTAGCCAACATCAAGATAAACAGAAACTTGAAGCAATCCCACTAAAATTGGGGACCAGACAAGGCTGTCCACTCTCTCCCTATCTATTCAATATAGTACTTGAAATCCTAGCCAGAGCAATCAGACAACAAAAGGAGGTCAAAGGTATACAAATTGGAAAGGAAGAAGTCAAAATATCACTATTTGCAGATGATATGATTGTATACTTAAGCAACCCCAAAACTTCCACCAGAGAACTCCTAAAGCTGATAAACAACTTCAGCAAAGTGACTGGATATAAAATTAACTTAAACAAATCAGTAGCCTTCCTATACTCAAAAGATAAACAACTTGAGAAAGAAATTAGGGATAGGACACCCTTCAGAATGGTTATAAACAATATTACATACCTTGGTGTGACTCTAGCCAACCAAGTGAAAGATCTGTATGATAAGAATGTCAAGTCTCTGAAGAAAGAAATATAAGAAGATTTCAGAAGATGGAAACATCTCCCATCCTCATGTATTGGCAGAATTAATATAGTAAAACTGGCCATCTTGTCAAAAGCAATATACAGATTCAAGGCAATCCCCATCAAAATTCCAAATCAATTCTTCATGGAGTTAGAAAGATCAATTTGCAAATTCATCTGTAATAACAAGAACTCCCAGATAGCAAAAACTATTCTCCACAACAAAAGAAGTCCTGGGGAAATCACCATCCCTGAACTCAACCTCTACGACAGAGCAATATGATAAAAACTGTCTGGTATTGGTACAGAAACAGGCAGGAAGATCAATGGAATAGAATTGAGGACCCAGAAAAGAACACTCACACCTAAGGTCACTTGATATTTGACAAAGGAGCTAAAATATATCCAGTGTAAAAAAAAAAATCATCATTTTTAACAAATGGTACTGGATCAACTGGAGGTCAGCATGCAGAAAAATGCAAATTGACCCATTCTTATCTCCTTGTACAAAGCTCAAGCTCAAGTGGATCAAGCTCCACACATAAAAGAAGACACACTGAAGCTTAAAGAGGAGAAAGTGGGGAAGAACCTTGAACATATGGGCACAGGGGGAAATTTCCTGAATAGAACACTAATGACTTATGCTCTAAGAATAATAATGTACAAATGAAACCTCATAGCAAAGCTTCTGTAAGGCAAAGGACACGGTCAATAGGACAAAACGGCAACCAACAAATTGGGAAAAGATCTTTACCAATCTTACATCAAATAGAGGGCTAATATCCAATGTATACAAAGAACTCAAGAAGTTAGACTCCAGAGAGTCAAATAACCCTATTAAAAATGGGGTACAGAGGTAAATGGAATTCTCAACTGAGGAAACTTGAATGGCCCTGTAACACCTAAAGAAATGTTCAGCATCCTTAGTTATCAGGGAAATGCAAATCAAAACAACACTGAAATTCCACCTCACACTGGTCAGAATGGCCACGATGAAAAACTCAGGGGACAGCAGATGTTGGAGAGGATGTGGGGGAATGAGGAACACTTCTTCATTGTTGGAGGGATTGCAAGTTGGTAAAACCTCTCTGGAAATCACTTTGGCGGTTCCTCAGAAAATTAGACCTGAATTCCCAGCTATAACACTTCTGGGCATATACCCAGAAGATGCCCTAACATGTAATAAGCACACATGCTCCACTATGCTCATAGCAGCCTTACTTATAATAGTTAGAAGTTGGAAAGAACCCAGATACCCTTCAACAGAAGAATGGATACAGAAATTGTAGTATACACAATATATACACAATGGAGTACTATTCAGCTATTAAAAGCAATGAATTCATGAAATTCTTAAGCAAATGAATGGAACTAGAAAGTGTCATCTTGAGTGAGGTAACCCAATCACAAAAGAACACACATGGCATGCACTCACTGATAAGTGGATGTTAGCCCAAAAGCTCGAAATAAACAAGTTGCAACTCACAGACCACAGAAAGTTCAAGAAGAAGGAAGACTGAAGTGGGGGTGCATTGGTTCCTCTGAGAAAGGGAACAAAATACTCACAGGGGCAATTATGGAGACAAACTGTGGAGCAGAGACTGAAGGAAGGGCCACCCAGAAACTGCCCTCTACCTGGGGATTCATCCTATAAATAATCACCAAGCCCAGACACTATTATGGACAACAAGAAGTGCATACTGAAAGGAGCCTGTTACAGTTGTCTCTGAAAGGGCACTGCCAGAGCCTTATACATATAGAGGCAGCCAACCATTGGACCTTTGGTCCCTGTAGCTGCCCGCGGCCACATGTGAACTGGAGACCTGGAAGAGAATTCTGGGGATAAACGGGAAGGGGACGAAAGAGAAATGAGTCAAGACAACAGTTGCTGATAGAGACTGACTTTACTATATTTTAGCCAAAATACATAGTCTTTAGAAAACAACCAGTCCCCCCCCCCCAACATCAAGGAGAAGGTCGAGAACTCCTTGGCTCCACTTCTCAGCGGGTTGTCTAGCAGATCGCTGCTGGTCTCCAGGTGAGACTGCCCTGAGATAGCCTTGGTTGTCAAGGTGAAAGCAGCTGTATTGTTCACAGCTGAACAAAGGCCAGAGATAACACCAGCAGAAGGCTAGGAGCTGCCAGCCAAGAATGTCGCAAATGGGCTGGGAAGTCCAGCTCAATGCTGTGGGGGAAGGGACAGGTCCCCTATGGAGGAATTGGAGGGCAGACTGGAGGAGCCGAAGGCATTTACATCCCCATGGGAAGAACAATGAGGTTGGTCACCCAGATGTCCCAGGACTCCCAGGGACTAAACCATCAATCAAGGGGTACACCTGGTTTCAGCCAAAAATGTGGCAAAGGAATGCCTTGTCTGGCATCAGTGGGAGGAGAGGTCTTTGGTCCTCTGAAGCACAATAGATGCCCCAACAAAGGGAACTCTAGGTGGATGGAGGTAGAAGTGGGTCCTGTGGAGAGGCATATACCTCAAGGCAGGGGTGAGAGGACAGGTTGAGGTTTTTCTGGAAGGGGGAAAACTTGGAAAGGTTTTAGCACTTGAAATGTAAATGAAGATTATATTCAATAAAAAAAGAAAAGAAAAGGAAAAGGAAAAGGAAAAGTCACTTCAGCTAGAAGAGTCAAAGTTTTCATATAGACAGATTATGGGAAACTAAAAAAAGTTATTTTTCCCCAAAGAGTTCAAGTCCTGTGATTTCATTTTCTTCTGGCTTTGACCACACCCAGAGTTTTGCTGACTTGATTGGGTAACAGTGCCCATTTCAGTTAGGAGATTGGTTTCTCTTGTTCCTATCGAGTAAGAAGTTCTAGGTTATTGTTGTCATTTTGTTTTCATGCTTCTTTTTACACTCTTTTCACAATTATATTAAAAGATTAGATTTCTTTAATTCCAACTACTGAACTGAAAGACAAACTTTTGACATAAGTAAAGATTTTAAAGATAAAAGCTGCATTTCAATGAATAATACATCACAAACTGCTAATTTCAAAAATATTCAATTTGGAAATATGGAGTTTGAGGGGAATCAATGATCAATTCCAGCAATGGCCATTTCACCTGCCAACCATTTGCATTTAAAGGCCTTATTACCCAGTTTTCATCCATCTATTCATTATTAGTACAGGTATTAAGAGTGGTACTAAGTCTTGGGTTGTTTTGTTAGGCAAAGGGAATGAAGACAAACTGGAAACTTTAAAATTTATATCTAACTAAATTAAATTCCAAATTGAGAGACAAAACATTAGCATCCCATGAAGTCTGCATCAACTCTATTCTTGTTTCCCAACCTTCACTCACTCTTATCTTCCACCCCAGTCTTCCATTCCTTGTGTATCTGTGAATATGAGCATGCCATCTTGCCCTAACTTACATGGGGTGATACTAATGAGGAGGAACCTTGAGAATATATTCTTAAATCTTCATACACACAAAATTACAAAAGCTTGTTGATTACCAGCTTGGTTAAAATGTCAATCTGTTCATTCAGTGAGTGATTCTCGAGGCAATAGAAAGAAGAATGATAATGACATCTGATATTCTGCTCTGAACTTTGAATATGCACACATACTCAAGTGTGTACACCACATACACACACACAGAGACACAAACACACACACCTTTTATGCATACATAGCCCCCACAAGTAATACATATATACATACATGCATACATACATATATATATACATACATACATACATACATAACAAGTACACACATAAATATGAATGGGAAGCTGAAGGTGTAGTTCATTGGTTTAGTGTATAACTTATAATGTATTGGCCCTGATTTTAGTCCCCAATCATATATGTAGATAACAATTTTTTTTTCTTTTTTTTTGTTCGATACATTTTTTATTTACATTTCAAATGATTTCTCCTTTTCTGGACCCCCCACTCCCCCAAAGTCCCATCAGCCCCCTTCCCTCCCCGTTTTCCCACCCAGCCCTTCCCACTTCCCTGTTCTGGTTTTGCCCTATACTGCTTCACTGAATATTTCCAGAACAAGGGGCCACTCCTCCGTTCTTCTTGTACCTCATTTGATGTGTGGATTATGTTTTGGGTATTCCAGTTTACTAGGATAAAACCCACGTATTAGTGAGTGCATACCATGATTCATCTTTTGAGTCTGGGTTACCTCACTTAGTATGATATTCTCCAGCTCCATTCATTTGTCTAAGAATTTCATGAATTCATTGTTTCTAATGGCTGAATAGTACTCCATTGTGTATATATACCACATTTTTTGCATTCACACTTCTGTTGAGGGATATCTGCGTTCTTTCCAGCTTCTGGCAATTATAAATAGGGCTGCTATGAACATAGTGGAACATGTATCCTTATTACATGCTATGGAATCTTCTGGGTATATGCCCAGGAGTGGTATAGCAGGATCTTCTGGAAGTGAGGTGGCCAGTTTTCGCAGCAACCTCCAGACTGGTTTCCAGAGTGGTTGTATCAATTTGCAACCCCACCAGCAGTGGAGGAGTATTCCTCTTTCTCCACATCCTCGGCAACATCTGCTGTCTCCTGAATTTTTAATCTTAGCCATTCTGACAGGTGTAAGGTGAAATCTCAGGGTTGTTTTGATTTGCATTTCCCTAATGACTAATGAAGTTGAGTATTTTTTAAGATGCTTCTCCTCCATCCAAAGTTCTTCAGGTGAAAATTCTTTGTTTAACTCTGTACTCCATTTTTTCATAGGGTAATTTGGTTTTCTGGAGTCTAACTTCTTGAGTTCTTTATATATATTGGATATTAGCCCTCTATCTGATGTAGGGTTGGTGAAGATCTTTTCCCAATTTGTTGGTTGCTGATTTGCCCTTTTGATGGTGTCCTTTACCTTACAGAAACTTTGTAATTTTTTGAGGTCCCATTTGTCAATTCTTGATCTTAGAGCATAAGCTATTGGAGTTCTGTTCAGGAACTTTTCCCCTGTACCGACGTCCTCAAGGGTCTTCCCCAGTTTCTTTTCTATTAGCTTCAGAGTGTCTGGCTTTATGTGGAGGTCCCTGATCCATTTGGAGTTGAGCTTAGTACAAGGAGACAAGGATGGATCAATTCGCATTCTTCTGCATGCTGACCTCCAGTTGACCCAGCACCATTTGTTGAAAAGGCTATCTTTTATCCATTGGATGCTTTCTGCCCCTTTGTCTAGGATCAAGTGGCCATAGGTGTGTGGGTTCATTTCTGGATCTTCAATCCTGTTCCATTGATCCACCTGCCTGTCACTGTACCAATACCATGCAGTTTTTAACACTATTGCTCTGTAGTATTGCTTAAGGACAGGGATACTGATACCTCCAGAATTTCTTTTATTGTTGAGAATAGTTTTAGCTATCCTGGGTTTTTTGTTATTCCAGATGAATTTGAGGATTGCTCTTTCTAACTCTGTGAAGAATTGAGTTGGGATTTTGATGGGTATTGCGTTGAATCTGTATATTGCTTTTGGCAAAATGGCCATTTTAACTATATTAATCCGGCCGATCCATGAGCATGGGAGGTTTTTCCAATTTTTGACGTCTTCTTCTATTTCGTTCTTCATAGTCTCGAAGTTCTTGTCATACAGATCTTTCACATATTTGGTAAGAGTCACCCCAAGGTACTTTATACTGTTTGTGGCTATTGTGAAGGGGTTCATTTCCCTAATTTCTTTCTCAGCCTGTTTATCCTTTGAGTATAGGAAGGCTACCAATTTGCTTGAGTTGATTTTATAACCTGCCACTTTGCTGAAGTTGTTTATCAGCTGTAGGAGTTCTCTAGTGGAGTTTTTTGGGTCACTGAAGTAGACTATCATCTCATCTGCAAATAATGATAGTTTGACTTCTTCCTTTCCAATTTGTATCCCTTTGATGTCCTTATGTTGTCTAATTGCCCGAGCTAGTACCTCAAGTACAATATTGAAAAGATAAGGAGAAAGTGGGCGGCCCTGTCTAGTCCCTGATTTTAGTGGGATTGCTTCAAGTTTCTCTCCATTTAGTTTGATGCTGGCTACCAGTTTGCCGTATATTGTTTTTACTATGTTTAGGTATGGGCCTTGAATTCCTGTTCTTTCCAAGACTTTAAGCATGAAAGGATGCTGAATTTTGTCAAATGCTTTTTCAGCATCCAATGAAATGACCATGTGGTTTTTTTCTTTGAGTTTGTATATATAGTGGATTGCATTGATGGATTTCCATATATTGAACCAACCCTGCATCCCTGGGATAAAGCCTACTTGATCATGGTGGATGATCATTTTGATGTGTTCTTGGATTTGGTTGGCAAGAATTTTATTGAGTATTTTTGCATCGATGTTCATAAGGGAAATTGGTCTGAAGTTCTCTTTCTTTGTTGGATCTTTGTGTGGTTTTGGTATCAGCGTAATTATGGCTTTGTAGAAGGAATTTGGTAGTGTTCCTTCTGTTTCTATTTTGTGGAATAGTTTGAACAGTATTGGTGTTAGGTCTTCTTTGAAGGTCTGATAGAATTCTGTATTGAAACCATCTGGTCCTGTGCTTTTTTTTGGTTGGAAGACTTTCTATGGCCCCTTCTATTTCTTTAGGGGTTATGGGACTGTTTAGATGATCTATTGGTCCTGATTTAATTTTGGTGTTTGGTATCTGTCAAGGAAATTGTCCATTTCCTCCAGATTCTCCAGTTGTGTTGGTATAGGCTTTTGTAGTAGGATCTGATGATTTTTTTGATTTCCTCAGTTTCTGTTGTAATATCTCCCTTTTCATTTCTAATTTTGTTAATTTGGATACGTTCTCTGTGCCCTTTGGTCAGTCTGGCTAAGGGTTTATCTATCTTGTTGATTTTCTCAAAGAACCAGCTCCTGGACTCGTTGATTCTTTGTATGGTTCTCTTTGTTTCCACTTGATTGATTTCAGCCCTGAGTTTGATGATTTCCTGTCTTCTACTCCTCCTGGGTGAAATAGCTACTTTTTGTTCCAGGGCTTTCAGGAGTGTTGCTAAGCTGCTAGTGTATGTTCTCTCCATTTTCTTTTTGGAGGCACTCAGGGCTATAAGTTTTCTTCTTAGCACTGCTTTCATTGTGTCCCAAAGATTTGGGTATGTTGTGCCTTCATTTTCATTAAATTCTAGAAAGTCTCTGATTTCTTTCTTTATTTCTTCTTTGGCCAAGCTGTCATTGAGTAGAGTATTGTTCAGCCTCCATGTGTATGTGGGCTTTCTGTTGTTTTTCTTGCTATTGAAAACCACTCTTACACCATAGTGATCTGATAGGAGGCATGGGATTAGTTCGATCTTCTTATATTTGTTGAGGTCTGTCTTGTGACCAATTATATGGTCGATTTTGGAGAAGTTACCATGAGGTGCTGAGAAAAAGGTATATTCTTTTGCTTTAGGATGAAATGTTCTAGAAATATCAGTCAAATCCAATTGGTCCAAAGCTTCAATTAGTTTTTCTATGTCCCTGTTTAGTTTCTGTTTTCCTGATCGGTCCATTGAGGAGAGTGGAGTGTTGAAGTCCCCCACAATTATTGTGTTAGGTGAAATGTGTGCTTTGAGCTTTAGTAAAGTTTCTTTTATGAATGAAGGTGCCCTTGCATTTGGCTCATAGATGTTCAGAATTGAGAGTTCTTGTTGTATTTTTCCTTTGACCAACAAGAAGTGTCCCTCAGTGTCTCTTTTGATGACTTTAGGTTGAAAGTCAATTTTATCTGATATTAGAATGGCTACTCCTGCTCGTTTCCCAAGACCATTGACTTGTAAAATTGTCTCCCAGCCTTTTACTCTAAGGTAGTTTTTGTCTTTGACATTTAGGTGTGTTTCCTGTATGCAGCAAAATGTAGGGTCCTGTTTCCTTATCCAGTCTGTTAGTCAATGTCTTTTTATTGGGAAATTGAGTCCATTGATGTTAAGAGATATTAAGGAATAGTGATTATTACTTCCTGTCATTTTTGATGTTATTTTTATATTTGAGTGATTATCTTCTTTTGGGTTTGATGAAGGAAGGTTACTATCTTGCTTTTTCCAGGGTATAGTTTCCCTCCTTGTATTGGAGTTTTCCTCCTATTATTCTTTGCAGGACTGGGTTTGTGGAAAGATATTGTGTAAATTTGGTTTTGTCATGGAATGTCTTGGTTTCTCCATCTATTGTGATTGAGAGTTTTGCTGGGTATAGTAGTCTTGGCTGACATTTGTGTTCTCTTAGAGTCTGCATGAGATCCGCTCAGGATCTTCTAGCTTTCATGGTCTCTGGTGAGAAGTCTGGTGTGATTCTGATAGGTCTTCCTATATATGTTACTTGGCCTTTTTCTCTTACTGCCTTTAATATTCTTTCTTTGTTTACTGCATTTGGGGTTTTAATTATTATGTGGCAAGAGGTATTTCTGCTCAGATCCAGTCTATTTGGAGTTCTATAGGCTTCTTGTATATTCATAGGCATCACTCTCTTTAAGTTGGGAAAGTTTTCTTCCATAATTTTGTTGAAGATATTTGCTGGCCCTTTCAGTTGTAAATCTTCACTCTCATCTATACCTATAATCCTTAGTTTTTGGTCTTCTCATTGTATCTTGCATTTCCTGGATGTTCTGGGATACAAGCTTTTTGCATTTTGCATTTTCTTTAACAGTTGAGTCAATGGTTTCTATGGTATCTATGGCATCTGAGATTCTTTCTTCCATCTCTTGTATTCTGTTGTTGATATTTGCATCTATGGCCCCTGATTTCTTCTCAAGGTTCTCTATCTCCAAAGTTGTCTCCCTTTGTGATTTCTTAGTTGTTTCTACTTCTGTTTTTAAATCCAGGATGGTTTTGCTCAGTTCCATCATTTGTTTGTTTGTGTTTTCCTGTAATTCTGTAAGAGATTTTTGTGTTTCCTCTTTCATGACTTCTGCCTGTTGACTCAGGTTCTCCTGCATTTTTTTTTTTTTTTTTTTTTTTTTTTTGCGTTTCTTCTTTATTGGCTTCTATCTCTTGAGCCTTATTCTCCTGCATTTCTTTAAGTGATTTTTGTGTTTCCATTATACGGGTTTCTAGCTTATTCATTTCTCCCTGTATTTCTTTAAGAGATTCATTTATGTCCTTTTTGTGTTCTTCTAGCAGCATCATGATCAGTGATTTTAAATCCAAATCTTGTTTCTCTGGTGTGTTGGCATAACCAGGACTTGCTGATGTTGGAGAGTTTGGTTCAGATGCTGGCATATTGCCTAGATTTCAGTTAGTAGTTTTCCTGCATTTGCCCTTTGCCATCTTGTTTTCTGGAGTTAGGTGGTCTTGTCTCTGGCTGGTGTTTGGGCCTCCTGAGGGACTCTGGGGCTATTTCTGCAACACTATATGGCTGGGTTTCCCCTGTAGCAGATTACTGATGTGCTGTCCTCCTCTTGGGTGCCCTTGCAGTCCTAGTGTGCTTTGCCCCAGATTGTGTCTGTGAATCAGATGGTGCCCGTTTGCTCCTTTCAGAGAGTGATGAAGGGTGTATGCTGCGGGGACCTTTTCAGTGTGCTGAACACTCTGTCAAGCAGCTGATCTCCCAACTGGGTTGGTGCACACAAGGCTAGCCTAGCTGCTCAGGCCCTGAGTCTAGGCAAAAGCCTGGGAGGCCAAGGTCTGAGCAAAGTTCCCCTCGGGCTATGACTGTTAATTGGGTCTGTCAAGTGGCCAGGATGGTGGGCATGTGTGCCTGCGTGTGTGCTCCCTGAAAGTGCAGGGAGAGTCTGCTGGGCTAACAACCTCCTGGCTGGGTTGACACACAGATGGCCCATGGAGCAGCCCAGTTCTTGGGGTCAGTCCAGGGCCTGTTGGGGCCTAGACACCACCCCCCCCCTACGCGCGCATGGGCAGGGCCCAGGCAAAAAACCTCCTGGCTGGGTTGGCACCCCGATGGCCCCCGAACAGCCCAGGGCCTGGGTGCAGGCCAACGCCCGTCGGGCTTAGACCCCCGCGATGTTGGCCTCGTGTTATATTTGCATACCTCAGTCTGTTTGATCTCTGGAGTCTGAGAACCAAGATGGAGGCGATTCTCTTGTGACTGGCGGGAGGCAAAGTTCTGAAGTGGCTTCTGTGTGGTGAAAGGCACCATAAATCCGCAGCTGCTTGCAGCCCGGCTGGCCAGCGAAGGTCAGTGGTCGTGGGCGCAGGGCCTAACTGGACCGTATGTCACCTTGGCTCCACTGCTGATGGTCCTTCAGCTGGACCAGCCACTGCTGTGCTGCCGCTACCACCGCCAGCTCGATAACAATTTAAAATATAAATAATGAGAGTTTGTAAAGTAGCAGTATGACATAATAATGTGCATACACAAAAGAAAACCAGTTTAAATTATTAGAATAAAAATATATAGTAATTTTGATTTTTAAAAATCTTAGTAGAAAAAAATAAATGGTTTATTTCCAAAAAAAAAAAAAAAGAATATCAAGGAGTGACTTTATGAATTACATCGTGAAAATTAGATATTTCCCAAGTTAAAGAAAAGAGAAAGATTTGAAAATATAAAAGATTTTAAAGCATAAATTTTATTATACAATTCCAAATAATCCCTTGTGGGAGAGAATTGATGAATACTGTCTATAATTAAAGCAGGATATATGAACATGTTAAGCACGGGGCAAGAATGCCAAACATACTTAGATGTTAAAACCTCTTTCTATATTAACGCTACAGAAAGAGCTTTGTAACATGAATGGCAACTTCTTGCTGTTTTTGGTGAGGAGTTATGAAATACCATTGAAGCTTCCCTGGATTGTACGGATCTATGCTTGTGTTCTTTTGTAATAAAGCTTTCTTATATTTGAATTTGTTTTCTGCTGTTGCTTATACAATTATCTTACCAGCCAATGAAAAAGAACAAAAAACATCCTAGTTTTACTAAAAGACATAATAAGGATGAACCAAGAAACAAATAATTAATCTTAAAGAAGGCATATGTTAACACTAGCCTATCAGAGGCTTACATTTATAGAGTAATTACTGGACACCTTTTCAAGATGATTCTCATTTTATCCCCATAGCATTTCCAAAAGGCTGGTAGAACTAACTCATTTTTCATTTCCACGTAGGTAACCCAAAGCTTAAAGATAAGCCCCTGGGTGCAAGCCATGTGGTTCTAGTTAGTATGATAAATGGTGTCCAGATTTTAATGAAAGTCAAATTTGAAGTTCAAATTCTTAGTGACTATTCTATGATACTTTTATTTTAAAGAATTTTTAAGAAAAATGTAAGGGAATATCATGACTTTTTTTTTCATGTGGTTGTAGTCTAGAATGGTAAACTTGAGAGGATTTGTTGTGGGAGGTGGCTCAGTGGATAAAGTAACTGTCATACAGGATGATGATCGAAGTTTGGATCCATAGGCCTTATATATAAAATCAAGCATGAGGGTGTATGCTTGCAATCCCATAGCTGAGGCAGTGAAGACAGGAAGCTCTGGGACTTGCTGGATAGCTAATCTTGCCAAATCATTGAGATTCACATCCATTGACAGACCATCTCTCCAAAAAAATAAGGTGGGCATGATAAAGAAAGTGCATCATGATAAAGCATGTACAACAGCAACTGCTAGCTTTCACATGCATGTGCGTGCACAAACCTGACACATGTTCACATAAATAAATACATACATACATACATACATACATACATATTATACATGCACAAACATTCCCATATGTCATCTCCTACAAGTTTATGTAATTCAAACATTTATGTAAATTCAAATATGACATCTCTGGGATGTCAGTTATCCTCATGTTATTTTTCTATGAAACCAGAAACCCTCTAGATTCCCAAGATACAAGAATTACTTATCTCTAATACCTATAGATTTCCTTTTGCCAGAACTTAGTCTTCTTAGTTGCTGAGAACATAGCTGAGGGATATTTCCTCTTTACCTTCCTGTCTGGATTCAAAGTACACACTGCTTCTACTTTTGAACTTTGTAGGGACAGCAGAGTGAGCTTTGTATGGAATTTTCATACAAAACATCTAGAGGAGGTCTGACTTTATCAGCCTTCAGGAAAGTCCTTCAGGATGTGGACCAGCTTCCTTGCCCGTAGATCCCCAACAACATTTCTCCATGATTTTCAAGTCAGGGTAAATCCATTAGGTCATAGACACATAAAGAAAAAACACTTCCATGAAAAAAGATAGTTATTCTAGTTCTAAGGAAACAGAATTCAAGAAAGAATCAATGAAGTTAGGAACCATGAATGAGGTCTTACAGCCAATGGATCTGACATTGATATTCCACAGTATTTGTTGTTACAGAAGTTCTAACTATAGGACCCCAGGGAAACTCCCTTCACCTCAATACTACATCAATAAAATGAAGTTTAGTTGTTATTAATATGAAGATTTTCTTTTGGCAAATAAAAGTGCAATTCAATGATTTTGACTTTATTTCCCAGAATTCTATACAGTGTATACTTTTTAATACCTCTCTTGACTGAAAAGCTTAACCCTTGCTTGAGACATAACTAGCCTTGTCCTCTTTTAGGTTCCATCACTAGAACCCACTATGGAGTTATCCTAAGCTTCTGTTATAGATTGCTTTCCATTGCTATGATAGAACACTGGTCTAAAATTTTTCTTGGATCCTTGAAAATGATTTATTTAGCTTACACATCCTGATCAGATTTGGTCATTAAAGGAAGCCAAGGTAGGAACTTAAATAGGGCAGGAACCCAGAGGCAGGAATAGAAGAAGAAACCAATTGAACTACTATTTACATCTCCCAGAGCCACCTGACAATGAATGGCATTTACCACAGCAGGCTGGACCCCCACATTAATTATTAATCAAAAATATGTATAGCCTTTCCTACAGGCCAATCTTTTGAGACATTTTTTACATGAGACTCCCTTTTTCCAGATGACCTTAATTTGTGTGAAGTTGACAAAAATCTAACCAATGTAACTCTATATGTGAGTCTGAGCCTACACTAACATTTCTGCTTATGAGGTGGGGGAGCTTTGTATTGAATTGTACTGTGCCAGACCAAGCAAGGGTTAAAAATTTCTCATTGCTAGGGGGGATACATGTATGGAACATCTACCAGAATCTCATCACTCTCCAAAACACTGTTGTTTTGTTGATTAAAATCACTGTCACCCAGGACATGCAGCCATCTTTTCAAATTGTGCTTAAGAAACTGAGTACAGCTCCCAGACAGACAGGACAGGCAGCTCCAGGTACAGAGATATCCTGAGTTTAACATCACTTGGGACACAGACTGCCAGTCTTCTGCCTGCGCCCAAGACCTGGGCAGTTTTGGGTTGTTTGCCCTGCAGAGTAATAGGCACTTGGAGGGGATCCCTGCCTCCATCTTCGCTCCAAGTTGGACAGGACAGGCAGCTCTAGGTACATAGAGACAACCAGAGTATAACATTGCTTGGGGCAAGGCAAACCAGGGCTCCAACTGCACCAAAGAGTAGGGCAGCCCATCAGCAATCTGTGTCAGGGGAAACTCAGTCATCCAGAGGAGCAGAAATAGCCTTAAAGGCTTACAGTAACAATAGGACCAACTAACATCAGAGATAACCAGATGGTAAAAGGCAAACTTAGGAACGTTACTAAAAGAAAGGAAGGCAATATGGCAGCATCGAAACCCAATTCTCTGACAACAGCAAGTCCTAGATACCTCAACACACCAGAAAAAAAGATTTGGATTTAAAAATCACTGGTCATGATGCTGTTACAGGAACACAAGAAGGACATAAATAAATCTCTTAAAGAAACACAGGAGAAAATGGGTCAAAGGTTAGAAGCCCTTACAAGGGAAACATAAAAATAGTTTAAAGAAATTCATGAGAATTTGGGTCAACAAATAGAAGCCAATAAGGAGGAAATGCAAAAATCATTTAAAGAAATACAGGAGAACTTGGGTCAAAAGGTAGAAGTCATGAAAGAGGAAACACAAAAATCTCTTAAAGAGTTACAGGAAAACACAAACAAACAACTGAAGGAACTGAGCAAAGATATCTAGAATCTAAAAACAGAAGTAGAAACAACTAAGAAAGCACAAAGGGAGACAACTTTGGAGATAGAAAACCTTAGGAAGAAATCGGGGGTCATAGATGCAAATATCAACAACAGAATACAAGAGACAGAAGAAAGAATCTCAGATGCCAAAGATACATAGAAAGCATTGACTCAACAGTCAAAGAAAATGCAAAATGCAAAAAGCTTGTAGCCCAAAACATCCAGAAAATCTAGGACACAATGAGAAGATCAAACCTAAGGATTATAGGTATAGATTAGAGTGAAGATTTACAGCTGAAAGGGCCAGCAAATATCTTCAAAAAAATTATGGAAGAAAACTTCCATAACCTAAAGAGAGATATGCCCATGAATATACAAGAAGCCTACATACAAGAACTCCAAACAGACTGGACCAGAACAGAAATACCTCCTGTCACATAATAATCAAAACCCCAAATGTACTAAACAAAGAAAGAATATTAAAGGCAGTAAGAGAAAAAGGCCAAGTAACATATAAAGGAAGACCTATCAGAATTACACCAGACTCTCACCAGAGACCATAAAAGCTAGAAGATCCTGGGCAGATCTCATGCAGAATCTAAGAGAACACAAATGCCAGCCAAGACTACTAAACCAAGCAAAACTCTCAATCACCATAGATGGAGAAACCAAGATATTCCATGAAAAAACCAAATTTACATAATATCTTTCCACAAACCCAGCCCTACAAAGGATAATAGGTGGAAAACTCCAATATAAGGAGGGAAAATACACCCTGGAAAAAGCAAGATAATAACCTTCTTTCATCAAACCCAAAAGAAGATAACCATTCAAACATAAAATAACATCAAAATAACAGGAAGTATAATCACTATTTCTTAATAAATCTTAACATCAATGGACTCAATTCCCCAATAAAAAAACATAGACTAACAGAATGGATACATAAACAGAACCCTAAATTTTGCTGCATACAGTAAATACACTTCAGTATCAAAGACAAACACTATCTCAGAATAAAAGACTGAAACACGATTTTACAAGCAAATGGTCTCAGGAAACAAGCCAGACTAGCAATTCTAATATCAGATAAAAATTGACTTTCAACCTAAAGTCATCAAAAAGGGACACAGAAGAACACTTATTACTTATCAAAGAAAAAATCCACCAAAAAACCCTCTCTATTCTGAACACATATGCTCCAAATGCAAGGGCACTCTCATAAGTAAAAGAAACTTTACCAAAGCTCAAAGCACACATTGCACCTAACACAATAATTGTGGGCGACTTCAACACTCCACTCTACTCAATGGACCGATGAGGAAAACAGAAACTAAACAGGGACACAGTGAAACTAATTGAAACTTTTGACCAATAGGATTTAAGATATATATAGAGAACATTTCATCCTAAAGCAAAAGAATATACCTTTTTCTCAGCACCTCATGGCATCTTCTCCAAAATCGATCATATAATTGGTCACAAGACAGACCTCAATAGATATAAGAAGATTGAACTAGTCCCATGCCTCCTATCAGATCACTATGGAGTAAGAATGGTCTTCAATGGCAGCAAAAACAACAGAAAGCCAACATGCACATGGAAGCTGAACAATACTCTACTCCATGATACCTTGGTCAAGGAAGAAATAAAGAAAGAAATCAAAGACTTTCTAGAATTTAATAAAAATGAAAGCACAACATACCCAAATTTATGGGACACAATGAAAGCAGTGCTAAGAGGAAAATTCATAGGCCTGAGTCCCTCCAAAATGAAATTGGAGAGATCATACACTAGCATCTTAATGGCACACCTTAAAGCTCTGGAACAAAAAGAAGTGTAGAAGACAGGAAATCATCAAACTCAGGGCTGAAATCAACCAAGTAGAAACAAAGAGAATCATACAAAGAATCAACAAAACCAGGAGCTGGTTCTTTGAGAAAATCAACAAGATAGATAAACCCTTAGCCAGACTAATCAGAGGGCACAGAGACAGTATCCAAATTAACAGAAACAGAGAAAACTCAAAAAATCATCAGATCCTACTACAAAAACCTATACTCAACAGAAGTGGAGAAACTGGAGGAAAGGGACAATTTCCTAGACAGATACCAAATACCAAAAATAAATCAGGATCACATAGATCATCTTAACAGCCCCATAACCCCTAAAGAAATATAAGTGGTCGTTGAGAGTCTTCCAAATAAAAAAGTTACGGGACTAAAATGGTTTTAGTGAAGAATTATATCAGACCTTCAAAGAAGACCTAACAGCAATACTCCTCAAACTATTCCATAAAATAGAAACAGAAGGAATACTACCCAACTAGTTCTATGAAGCCACAATTACCCTGATACTAAAACCACGCAAAGATCCAACAAAGAGAACTTCAGACCAATTTCCCTAATGAATATTGATGCAAAAATACTCAATAAAATTCTTGCCAACCAAATCCAAGAACACATAAAAAACGATCATCCACGATGATCAAGTAGGCGTCATCCCAGGGATGCAGGGATGGGTCAATATATGGAAATACATCAATGCAATCCACTACATAAACAAACTCAAAGAAAAAATGACATGTTCATGTCATTAAATGCTGAAACAGCTTTTGACAAAATTCAGTATCCTTTTGTGCTAAAAGTCTTGGAAAGAACAGGAATTCAAGGCCCATACCTAAACATAGTAAAAGCAATATACAGCAAACCAGTAGCCAACATCAAACTAAATGGAGAGAAACTTGAAGCAATCTCACTAAAATCAGTGACTAGACAAGGCTGCCCCCTCTCTCCATATCTTTTCAATATAGTTCTTGAAGTCCTAGCTAGAGCAATTAGACAACATAAGGAGATCAAAGGCATAAAAATTGGAAAGGAAGAAGTCAAACTATCACTATTTGCAGATGATATGATAGTAAACTTAAGTGACTCAAAAAACTCCACCAGAGAACTCCTACAGCTGATAAACAACTTCAACAAAGTGGCTGGTTATAAAATCAACTCAAGCAAATCAGTAGACTTCCTATACTCACAGGATAAGCAGTCTGAGAAAGAAATTAGAGAAATGACACCTTTCACAATAGCCACAAACAATATAAAGCATCTTGTTGTGACTCTAACCAAACAAGCAAAAGAGCTGTATGAGAAGAAATTCAGGTCTCTGAAGAAGGAAATTGAAGAAGACCTCAAAAAATGGAAGAATCTTCCATGCTCATGGATTGGCAGGATTAATATAGGAAAAATAGCCATCTTGCCAAAAGCAATATACAGATTCAATGCAATCCCCATCAAAATCTCAACTCACTTCTTTACAGAGTTAGAAAGAGCAGTTCTCAAATTCATCTGCAATAACAAAAAACCAAGGATAGCTAAAACTATTCTCAACGGTAAAAGAACTTCTGGGGGAATCATTATTCCAGACCTCAAGCAGAACTACAAAGCAATAGTGTTAAAAACTGCATGGTATTAGTACAGTGACAGGCAGGTAGATCAATGGAAAAGAATTGAAGACCCAGAAATTAATCCACACACCTATGGTCACTTAATCTTTGACAAAGGAGCTAAAACCATCCAGTAGAAAAAAGATAACCTTTTCAACAAATGGTGCTGGTTCCACCGGAGGTCAGCATTCAGGAGAATGCAAGTCGATCCATTCTTATCTCCTTGTACTAAGCTCAATTCCAAGTGGATCAAGGACCTTCACATAAAACCAAATACACTTAAACTAATAGAAAAGAAACTGGGAAAGACCCTTGAGGACATGGGCACAGGGGAAAAGTTCCTGAACAGTATACCAATAGCTTATGCTCTAAGATCGAGAATTGACAAATAGGACCTCATAAAATTACAAGGTTTCTATAAGGCAAAGGACACTGTCAATCAGACAAAATGGCAACCAACAAATTGGGATAAGATCTTCACCAACCTTACATCTGACAGAGGGCTAATATCCAATATATACAAAGAACTCAAGAAGGTAGACCCCAGAGAGCTAAATAACCCTATTAAAAATGGCATACATTTGATATACTGATTGTATCTTTAGTATTCAGAGCTTCAGAGCTAATTAATATCCACTTATCAATGATTGTATTCCATGTGTATTCTTTTGTGATTGGGTTACCTCACTTAGGATGATATTTTCCAGTTCCATCCATTTGCCTAAAAAATTCATGAATTCATTGTTTTTAATTGCTGAATAGTACTACATTGTGCATATATACCACATTTTCTGTATCCATTCCTCCATTGAGGGATATCTGGATTCTTTCCAGCTTCTGGCTATTATAAATAAGGCTGCTATTAACATAGAGGAGCATATGTCCTTATTGCGTGAAGAAGGAAGAAGAGGGCCCTAAACCTGGAAAGGCTTGATCCAGCATTGTAGGGGAGTACCAGGACAGAGAAAATGGAGGAGGAAAAATAGAAGAATGGATGGAGAGAAGAGGCTTATATGACATATGGGGATGGGGGAACTGGGAAAGGGGAAACCTTTTGGATTGTAAACAAAGAATATAGAATATATATATATATATATATATATATATATATATATATATATATATAATAAAAATGGGGTACAGAGCTAAACAAAGAATTTTCACCTGAAGAATTTCAAATTACTTAGACGTACCTTAAGAAATGTTCAGCATCATTAATCATTAGGCAAATGCAAATCAAAACAACCCTGAGATTTCACCTCACACCAGTCAGAATGGCTAAATTTAAAAACTCAGGGGACAGCAGGTGTTGGCAAGGATGTGGAGAAAGAGGAACACTCCTCCACTGCTGGTGGGATTGCAAGCTGGTACAACCACCCTGGAAATCAGTTTGGCAGTTCTTCAGAAACCTGGGCATGACACTTCCAGAGGACCCTGTTATACCACTCCTGGGCATATACCCCGAGGATTCCCTGGCATGCAATAAGGACATATGCTCCACTATGTTCATAGCAGCCTTATTTGTAATAACCAGAAGCTAGAAAGAACCCAGATGTCCCTCAAAAGAGAAATGGATACAGAAAATACAGTATATTTATACGATGGAATACTACTCAGCAATTAAAAACAATGAATTCATGAAAATTTTAATTAAATGGTTGGAACTGGAAAATATCATCCTAAGTGAGGTAACCCAAGCACAAAAGAATACACATGGAATACAGTCACTGACAAGTGGATATTAATTAGCCCAGAAGCTCTGAATACTCAAGACACAATTAGCATATCAAATGAGTCCCAAGAAGATGAAAGAAGAGGGCCCTGGTCCTATAAAGGCTTGATCCAGCACTGTAGGGGAGTACCAGGACAGAGAAATGAGAGGGGGTGATTGTGGAATGGGCGGAGGGAAGACGCCTTATGGGACTTATGGGGAGGGTGGGAACTATGAAAGGTGAAAGCATTTGGAATGTAAACAAAGAGTATAGAAAATAAATTACAAAAAATAAACTGTGAGTACTAGTGTCTTCCCACAATGCCCCTGGCAGCCAATAAAGGAGGCTGACCTTGTGAAAATGTCTCAGCTATGCCTGAGAGACAACAACGTTTTCAAATGTTTCTGAAAACTTGCTGCCTTCTGACTTACATTTTATTTTCCATGAAGTGTCTGTTCTCAAACCTGCCAGTGTCCATAGTTTGCTAATTGAAGACAATGACTTAGCAGACCAAGATGTGGAAGATCACAGGACAACTTGACACTGTCCTCATAAAATACTTTTACTTAATGAAATACCAGAGCAGAGGCTGGTTTTGAAAATTACAATGTGTATACGTTTTCAGAGTGTATTATGATTTGGCTGCAAAACTTGGGCAGCAAGAATACAGCTTTGCTTTTAGAGTTTCAGATATTCTAAGTCTGGGCACAGCATGCATTTCTAGATAAGAAAAGAAATTGCTATCATTAATAATAAGAGACAGGCTGGATTTTCTTATTTGGAAATTCAAGGGGATAAAGTAAATGTTTTAATGCTATAAAGAATAGACTGTGAAGCACTGGCACAAGTTATTTATTTGACATTACCCTTGGGCTATAATGCACACACACACACACACACACACACACAAAGACTCACTCTTGTCCTGTTACTTAGTGCTGACAAAATAAAATACTCTGACCAAAACTAGGTTTAGACCAATTGACAGAATGTACTCCAGTTTCAATGCTAACAAATGACTAAACAAACACTGTTGCCAAGTGGAAGTATTTGAGCATGTATGTTGTGACATGTGAGAACTGCCTGCCTTCCCCTGGTTGGAGAAAATGACCTGACATCATTATGCTTTAGAGCACCTTCAATGTTGATTGTCCTTTGAAGAATTTAAAGATTAAATTATTTGTTCAGAACAATTTGATGTTTTCTGCTATTAATCTCCTACTCCAACACACAGAAATAAATTGAATCAACATGGTGGTGAATCAAGCCTAGGAAAGCCAAGGAATGAGAATTAATAGCTCACTAGTCTAATAATGTGGTGATATTTACTTGAACATGTTCTATGTTCATACAAAATATGAACAATATGCTCTCAGCTGTAGCCTGGGTGAATGCAGAATCAAGGAAGAGTTCTTCCCCTTCTGTTTTTTAGTGCTGCGAGTATCTCAGACTACAGCTGTTCTTATTGGAACCTCTTGACTATATACCCAATGAATTTGTCAATATCTTCTTCCATACATAGGACTGTCCCCAAGAAAGTTATCCTCAAACAACTGAGGACATAGATACCTATAGAATGAAGGCCCTTACCAGTACTTAATATGGAATGGTGTGACTTCAAATTCTGTTTCTCTCTGTTGATATGAGTGTGACCACAAATGTGACTTAACTTCACAAGGCTCAGCCTACTGAGCTGAAATGGAATGAGTAATCAAGTTTCATTTTGTTACTGAACATCTTTGTTCTTTAATGTTCTGTTCACATAAATTTACTGGGACACTTTGGAAATCTGTGATCTGAAACTGACACCTCAGTACATTTGAAAGGTATATTTATCTTGGGACTAATGAAATAATTCATTTCCTAACATGTTTGCACAACAAGAATAAGGAAATAAGTTAGATCCCAGGGACACATATGAGAAAGAAGAACTTGGCGTCAATTGCAACTTTAAAGCTGCTGAAGTCGAGCAAGGGAGATCCCTGAGATTTCTGGCTAGCTAGTACAGCCTATTTGGTAAGTTACAGGCCAGTGGATGACCTGTCTCAAAATAATAACAACAAAAAAATTAAGCTGGATCACTCAGTGGGTAAAAGTGCTTGCCACCAAGATGATGACAGAGTTTGAACCTGAGGACCCACATGGTAGAAGAGAAGTGATTAGCAAAATTTTCTCTCTGATCTCCACAAATGTACTGTGACACATGCATGCCTATATACAAGCATATATATATATATATAAACAGGCTCAGGAAAATAAATGTTTAAAAATTAGTGGATATGACCTAAGAGGTAACTCTCAAGGATTCCCTGTGACCTACACATAAAGGCATGTGGACATTAGTTAAAGGGCATATGTACACACACACACACACACACACACACACACACACATACAGAGAGAGAGAGAGACAGAGACAGAGACAAAGAGACAGAGACAGAGAATTTTTAAAAGTAAAAGCTCCTCTAGAACTGTCTTAGTCAGGATTTGTATTCCTGCACAAACATCATGACCAAGAAGCAAGTTGGGGAAGAAAGTATTTATTCAGCTTATACTTCCACACTGCTGTTCATCACCAAAAGAAGTCAGGACTGGAATGCAAGCAGGTCAGGAACCAGGAGCTGATGCAGAGACCATGGAGGAATGGGTCTTACTGGCTTGCTTCCCCTGACTTGCTTAGTTTGTTATCTTATAGAACCCAAAACCACCAGTCAAGACAACCAGACCCACAATGGGTTCTCCCTGCTTGATCACTAATTGAGAAAATGCCCTACAGTTGGATCTTATGGAGGCATTTCCTCAACCGAAGCTCCTTTCTCTGTGATAACTCCAGCCTATGCCACGTTGACACACAAAACCAGCCAGTACAAGAACCCTAGATGAAATGCTTTACACTGGGGAGAGAAAACTTATAGAGCCCACCTCCAGCAGAAAGACAGGGCATCAAGTGAGGGATGGGGTTGTGATCCCATGGTCAAAACTCTAATCTATAATTGTTCCTGTCTGAAAGAACTTCAGGAATAGAAATGGAGAGGAGCCTGAGGAAAAGAAGGTCCAGCAACAGCTCCAAAGTGGGATTCAGCTCAACGGGAGGTCCCAAGACCTAACACTATTTTTGAATGCTCTGAAAAAGGGGCTATCATGACTGCCCTCCAAAAGACCCAACAAACAGCTGAAACAGTCAGATGCAGATATTTGCACACAACCAATGGACAGAAGTTTCTGACCACTGTGGTTGAATTATGGGAAAACTGGAACAAGCTGAGGAAGAGGGGGGCCCTATAGACCAACAGTCTCAATTAATCTGCAATCCCTGAGATCTCTGATACTGGAATACCAACCAGGCAGCATACACCAGCTGATATGAGGCCCCCAACACATATACAGCAGAGGACTGCTGAGTCTAAGTTTAGTCAGAGAAGATGATATCAAGAGACTGGAGGCCCCAGGGAGTTTAGAGGTCTGGTGGGGTGGGGGTTAAAGTAGAGGTGGGGACATCCTTGTGGCGTTAGGGCAAGGGGAGAAAGTATAGGTTGTGGAACAGTCAGAGAGTAAACTGGAAGGGGAATAAAATCTGGAGTTTAAAATAAATAAATAAAATTTAAAAAACAACAACTAAAAGTAAACAAAAACAAAAAAGAGAAAACTCCTCAGTTTTTGTACATTCTTATTGACATTCTACCTCCCTTGTCTGCCCATGTTGTCAGTATTTATACTAAGTAATTTTTTTTCTTACATTAGAGATTTTCTTCATATAAGGAGTTCTAAGTCTTGGTAATCTCAAAGAGACTTGGACAGTGCGATTAACACAAAATCTGAATTCATCTTCAGCCTCTAATGTGGACTAGCCCTGTGGCATTGTTTAAGTAATTGCCTTCTCTTAACCTTGTTTTGCTTATCTATTACTTAGGGATGTGGTAGTCAGATATCATAGTCTCAAGTACAATATGATTGTTGTAGAAAACAAATGAGATGATGTCTGGAAAGAAATGACCACAGTGTCTGACATAGCATTTAGTTGCCGAGTGCACCCCATTCCTCTCTGCCCCACATGTCACCTGTTAACCATTGGCCACTGTCTCTAACAGCATGATGCCACAGTAAGTATCTTCACAGTTACATAGTTGATCTCCAGCAATGTGAGCCTTGATTACCTCTGTCCCCCAAACTCCTAAACTCAGTCATCACTCAAACTCAAGTATAATCATCCCCACTGTAGAAAAGAACAAACGCTCAATGTTTTTAAATTAGTTTTAATTAGAAGAAATTAAAACCCTTAAGATAATATTGTGCTTTTTCTATTCCAACAATATTTTTTAATAATAACAATTATTATTTTCACAACAGTCTTGACTATAATAATATCTTGATTTTTGAAAAGCCTATGGCTTTTTTTTTTTTTTTTTTTTTTTTTGGTGTTGGACATTCATTTTGTTTATGACTTAACCTGGATGTTAGGCTTACGCACTTCCTAGATTCATCCCTTAGATTTTCTGGAGCTCAGTTCCCTGTAGCTCAAGCACATTTTGAATCATACATTTGAATGGTATAATTCTTTTCTGTTTCCTACATATCCAAAATAAGTAGCAAGTTTTGGACGTGATGGTTTAACATTGTGTTATCCTCATTGCTATGAATCTGGTGATTATCATCATCTTAGGGACCAATTGCAGGGCACCTAAGATAGCATATACAAAATACCCATCTTTGTATTCCCACTTTCAGTGGCCAAACCTTTATTCAAATTAATAGAAACTGGCTCTTGGGAATTGGACAGTTTCAACTGGTGTTTGAAGATACTAACACAGACCTCTGAGTAATAGGAACACATGAAGCCTTGTTAGAGTATATAAAAACTTCCCCTGAATGGAAACAGAAACCAGGGACTGTTCAGGATTGGCCATGACTTTGAGTGTCACTTATCATTTGGAAAGGCAGGAGCATGAAGCTGTTGAGAAGATGGCTTCCTACCAGATTGCCTTGGGTCTCAATCTTGGCTCTGCCAGTTACCAAGTGTTAAGGGCAAGTAGTTTAATTTCTCTCCCTCTCAGTTTTATTATTTCTAAAAAAAAATCCAATAAAAATGGTTTCTCAGAACTAAATGAAATAACATTTATGTCAAGACCATGAGATACTGTCTGTAAGCATCATAGTAGAATATTCAGCTTTCATTACTCTGAACATGTCCCTAAACAGAAACAAGCAATTTCAGGGTAAGAGCATTTGTTTTGATTCATGGTTTGAGAGACTTTAATCATCTGGAAGGCAGCATGAGGATACGGCATCTTGTCACGTTGCGCATGCAATTGAGAAACAGAAAGAAATGAGTGCTTTGCTTATCAGGATTTCTCATTTTCCTCTCGGATTCCTTCGGGGCCCCTTAGCTTGGAAAATGGTGTGGTTTCACTCTTCCTTTAAATCTCTCTTAAAGCACCTTTACAAATATATCCACAAGTGTGTCTTCTAGATGGTGATTATTGTCTTTATTGAAGTCAATAATGAAGATTAAACATCCTAAATCTATCTCTTGTCAACTAGATATTCAAAGACATCATTTTTAAATTATACTATTCTACTCCGGGTCCTCAGAAGCTCATAGCTATAATAAAAGGTAAAGTGTATTTAGTTCATTTTCTACAATCTCCTAAGTTTTAAATATTTCAATGTTGTTTAGAAGGCTAAGTTCAAAGTCTTCTCCAAGGGTTGAGGTAATCTTTTAACTATACACACTGTAAAATCAAAAGGAAAGTTATATACTTTCATTGTAAAATGGCATTGAATACACATTCTCATTCCAAACTAGAGGAACAGGAATACAAAAAGGAAAATTTAGGCTAACATAAGACCTGAAGAACAACAAGGCAAATTCAGAACCCTATAGCTCTGTCTGACACCTGTGTCTAATCATGGCATTGTACATACCATACTAGGCATGGGTAGCCCCTCCTTCCGATCTGTAGTCTTCAGCCTGCATGACCACATGTAAGCCAGTTCCTGGAACTTCCCTTTCCTGGCAGACAGCCCATCTTTGTTGCTTTTCTACTGTTCTAGGTTCTTCACCCACAACTTAGGTTCCTCCTTCAACACCCACTCAACAGATCCATGCAGGTCTCATAAATTTCTGAATCCTTGGTGCAAATTTCCTTGACCTTTATCTTCCATGTCAGCCTCACAGGGATAAAACCAAATTCTGCTTTCAGTTTGATAGTCTTGTCTCTTTGAACCATTTTCTAGTCTCTCTTTCTATTCATAACTGAGCCTTCATTAGGCAATTACTTTCCAGGAGAGTACAATGAAGGCTCTGTGTTTTTAGACACTCTCCACACAAAGGCATTTGCATTGCTGTATATGCCCTGGAGCCTGTAAAGAGTAATGGGATTGGGGAGGGGGAAAAAAGAGTAGTGGGATTACTTACCCTCCCAGTGGTTATCTTGTTGCCCCAGTGCAAAGTGAGTCTTCTTTTCAATGGTGCTGTGCTCTCCAACAACTATATCTACTTTGCCCAAACCCATCTTATATTCAGTTATACTTGGATTCACATTCCTTCCCTTGCCACACTTTGTTTTCTCTCTCTCTCTCTCTCTCTCTCTCTCTCTCTCTCTCTCTCTCTCTCTCTCTCTCTCTCTCATAAATGTAGTAACTGGTAACAAGGATGTAGCTTATTTGTCTTGAAATTTTCTTCACCAAGCAACTTAGTCTGTATTCATTGTATTCAACTTCCCTCAAGCCTTTAGGACACAAGAAAAACACATACAGATACTTTGCTAGAATATTCCATGAATGGCATCTAACTCAGCTCCTCATAGAGTCCTTGTTTCCTTCTGAACCTTCTTGAGCACAGTCTTTACTGTCTTTATTTTTTATCAGCATTCTAGTTATCTAAACTCCTATATCACTTAAGTTCTGACTACAAAGTTCTAGAACATCTATAGTCTACCACAGAGCCAAAGATGTTGCATGTCTCCTGCAAGCCATTTCAGAAGGCCTAAGAACCACATGTTCAAGTTCCTCATAGGAACAATTTCAGTTTTTGGTACCAATGTTCTCTAATAGTGATGATGATGATGTTTGTTGTTGTTGTTTAATGTTGTGACTATTTACTTGAAAAGGAACTTAGTAAGAGAGGAAGGATTTCTTTTGGCTAATGATTTCAGAGCACATAGTCCATTATGCTGTATGGCATCAAGAGTGTAAGGATGTCAGTTATACTGTGGACACAGAAAGGAAACAGAAAAGAATGCTGGTTCTCACCATGTTGTCTCCTTTCCCCATTTCATTTAGTATGGGTTCCCAGACTGTGGATGAGGACACCAGTGCATGGAGTGTGAAATCCTCTTCAGTTAGTCCCTTTGGAAATGCCTTTATAGATGTACAGAAATATGTCTTATAGGTGATTTTCAGACTATTCAAATTGACATTGAAAGTGAACCAGCATACCAGCCCAGGACTCAGTGCCCAATAAATCTTGGCCACTTCTTTCTACATTCTGTTCTCAACACTAGCAATCTCTAATGTCACAAAGATACTACTATAAACTCTTTCCCTACTATTCCTATATGCACTTCAGTTGTCTCCAGTCCTTATTAACTTTCTTTTCTATACTTCCATTCTTCTCTTGAAACAATGTGTGCTCTCGTCCCTCCCCCCTCTCTCCCCAGCCACTCTTCCTTCCTCCTTTGGTCCCTCCTTCCCCTTCACTCTGATCAGAACATTTCTCTTTTTCTTTTTTCATTATTATTAAACTAATAAAATTTATTTTAAAATATACATCTCCAGATTGGCATTTTTAGGTCATCAAAATAATTTATAATAGTTACATGCCTCTTAAAAATACATAATATCTTCTGAAGCTAAAAGTAATATGTACTCAACGAGTTTTTATAAACTCTTGGAATCTCTTTGGAGCATTAATTATGATAGAAGTAGAAAAAAATCTCGTATGAAGTCCTCTATAAAAGGAAATTGTGACAAGTTCCTGATTAGACAGACACCACGGAAGAATACGCAGAATAACTGTGGCTTCATAGAATGAATTGGATAGTGTTCCTTCTGTTTCTATTTTGTGCAATAGTTTGAAGAGTAGTAGAGTTAGGTCTTCTTTGAAGTCTGATAGAATTCTCCACTAAACACATCTGGTCCTGGGCTTTTTGTGGTTGGGAGACTTTTAATGACTGCTTCTATTTCTTTAGGTGTTATGAGACTGTTTAGATGGTCTATCTGATCCTGATATAATTTAGGTATTGGCATCTGCCTGAAAAATTGTCCATTTCATCCAGATTTTCAAATTTTGTTGAATACAGACTTTTGTAGTAGGTCTGATGATTTTTTTAGTTTCCTCAGTTTCTGTTGTTATATGTCCCTTTTCATTTCTGATTTTGTTAATTTGGATATTGTCTCTGTGCCCAATGCTTAGTCTGGGTTTATCTATCTTGTTGATTTTCTTAAAGAACGAGCTCCTGGTTTTGTTGATTCTTTGTAAATTTTTTGTTCTTTGTTTCTACTTGGTTGATTTCAGCCCTGCATTTATTTCCTGCCATCTACTCCTCTTAGATGTATTTGCTTCTTTTTATTCTAGGCCTTTTCAGTGTGCTGTCAAGCTGCTAGTGTATGCTCTCTCCAGTTTATTTTTGGAAGCACTCAGAGCTATGAGTTTTCTTCTTAGCACTGCTTTCATTGTGCCCCATGAGGTTGGGTATGTTGTGCCTTCCTTTTCATTAAATGCTAAAGTCTTTAATTTCTTTATTTCTTCCTTGACCAAGTTATCATTGGTAGGGCATTGTTCAGCTTCCATGTGTATGTGGGCTTTGTGTTGTTTTTGTTGTAATGAGGACCAGCCTTAGTCCTTGGTGATCTGATAGGATGCATGGGATTATTTCAATCTTCTTGCATCTGTTGAGGCCTGCTTTGTGGCTGATTATATAGTCAATTTTGGAGAAGGTACTATGAGGTCCTGAGAAGAAAATATATTCTTGTTTTAGGATGAAAGGTTCTATTGATACCTGTTAAATCGATTTGATCCATAACTTCTGTTAGTTCCAATGTGTCTCTCTTTAGTTTGTGTTTCCCTGGTCTGTTCATTGATAAGAATGAGTTGTTGAAGTCTACCACTATTGTTATGTGAAGTTCAATGTGTGCTTTGAGCTTTAGTAAAGTTTCTTTTATGAATGTGGGTGATCTTGCATTTAGAACATAGATGGTCAGAATTGAGAGTTCTTCTTGGTAGATTTTTTTTTTCTTTGATGAGTATAAAGTGTCTTTCCTTATCCTTTTTGATAACTTTTGGTTGAAAGTTGATTTTACTAGATATTAAAATGGCTGTTCCAGCTTGTTTCTTGGGATTATTTGCTTTGAAATTTGTTTGCCAGCCCTTTGCCCTGAGGTAATATCTGTCTTTGACACTGAGATGCATTTTCTGTCTGCAGCAAAATGCTGGGTTCTATTTATATACCTAGCCTGTTACTCTGTTTTTTTATTGGGGAATTGAGTCCATTGATATTAAGAGACATTAAGGAATAGTGACTGTAGCTTCCTGTTATTTTTGATAATATTTTTATTTTTGTGTGGCTATCTTCTTTTTTGGTTTGTTGAAAGAATACTTTCTTGCTTTTTCTAGGGTGTAGTTTCCCTCCTTCTGTTGGTGTTTTCTATCTATTATCCTTTGTTGGGCTCATTTGTGGAAAGATATTGTGTAAATTTGTTTTTGTTGTAGAATATCTTGGTTTCTCCATCTATGGTAATTGAGAGGTTTTCTGGGTATAGTAGCCTGGGCTGACATTTTTGTTCTCTTGGGGGTCTGTATAACATCTGCCAAGTTTTAGTGAGAAGTCTTATGTAATTCTGATAGGTCTGCCCTTACATATTACTTGACCTTTTCCCCTTACTACATTTTTCTTTTTTTTTTCTTTTCTAAATTCTTTGTTTACATTCCAAAATGCTTTCCCCTTTCCCAGTTCCCCCCTCCCCATATGTCCCATAAGCCTTCTCTACACCCATACTCCAATCACCTCCTTCCTTTTTCTCTGTCCTGGTACTCCCGTACAATGCTGGATCAGGCCTTTCCAGGATCAAGGCCCTTTCCTTACTTCTTCATGGGAGTCATTTGATATGCTACTTATGTCTAGGGTATTCAGAGCTTCTGGGCTAGTTAATATCCACTTATCAGTGATTGTATTCCATGTATATACCTTTGTGATTGGGTTACCTCACTTAGGAGGATATTTTCCAGTTCCAACCATTTGCCTACAAATTTCATGAATTCATTGTTTTTAATTGCACCCCATTTTTTAATAGGGTTATTTGGTTCCATGGGGTCTAACTTCTTGAGTTCCTTGTATATATTGGATATTAGCCCTCTATTGGATGTAGGGTTGGTGAAGATCTTTTCCCAGTTTGTTGGTTGCCATTTTGGCCTTTTGATGGTGTCCTTTGCCTTACAGAAACTTTGTAATTTTATAAAGTCCAATTTATCAATTCTTGATCTTAGAGCATAAGCTATTGGTGTTCTGTTCAGGAACTTTCCCATTGTGCCCATGTCCTCAAGGGTTTTCCCCAGTTTCTTTTCTATTAGTTTCAGTGTGTCTGGTTTTATATGGAGGTCCTTGATCCACTTGGAGTTTGAGCTTAGTACAAGGAGATGAGAATGGATCAATTCGCAATCTTCTGCATGCTGACCTCCAGTTGAACCAGCACCATTTGTTGAAAAGGCTATCTTTTTTCCACTGGATGTTTTCTGCTCCTTTGTCGAAGATCAAGTGACCATAGGTGTGTGGATTCATTTCTGGGTCTTCAATTCTATTCCATTGGTCCACTTGTCTGTTGCTTTACCAATACCATGCAGTTTTTAACACTATTGCTCTGTAGTATTGCTTGAGGTCTGGAATACTGATTCCCCCAGAAGCTCTTTTACTGCTGAGAATAGTTTTAGCTATCCTGGGTTTTTTGTTATTCCAGATAAATTTGAGAATTGCTTTTTCTAACTCTAAGAAGAACTGAGTTGGGATTTTGATGGGGATTGCATTGAATCTGTATATTGCTTTTGGCAAGATGGCCATTTTAACTATATTAATCCTGCCAATCCAAGAGCATGACAATTTTTTCCAGTTTCTGAGGTGTTCTTCGATTTCCTTCTTCAGAGACCTAAAGTTCTTCTCATACAGATCTTTTATATGTTGGTTAGAGTCACACCAAGATACTTTATATTGTTTGTGGCTATTTTGAAGGGTGTCATTTCCCTAACTTTTTTCTCAGCCTGTTTATCCTTTGAGTATAGGAAGGCTACTGATTTGCTTGAGTTGATTTTATAACCAGTCACTTTGCTGAAGTTGTTTATCAGCTGTAGGAGTTCTCTGGTGGAGGTTTTCGGGTCACTTAAGTAGACTATCCTGTCATCTGCAAATAGTGATAACTTGACTTCTTCCTTTCCAATTTGTATCCTCTTGACCTCCTTATGTTGTCTAATTGCTCTAGCTAGAACTTCAAGTACTATATTGAAAAGATATGGAGAGAGAGGACAGCCTTGTCTAGTCCCTGATTTTAGTGGGATTGCTTCAAGTTTCTCTCCATTTAGTTTGATGTTGGCTACCGGTATGATGTATATTGCTTTAACTATGTTTAGGTATGGGCCTTAAATTCCTGTGCATTCCAAGACTTTCAGCATGAAAGGATGGTGAATTTTGTCAAATGCTTTTTCAGCATCTAATGAAATGATCATGTGGTTTTTTTTTTCTTTGAGTTTGTTTATGTAGTGGATTGCATTGATGGATTTCCTTATATTGAACCATCCCTGCATCCCTGGGATGAAGCCTACTTGATCATGGTGGATGATCGTTTTGATGTGTTCTTGGTTGGCAAGAATTTTATTGAGTATTTTTGCATCAATATTCATAAGGGAAATTGGCCTGAAGTTCTCTTTCTTTGTTGGATCTTTGTGTGATTTTGATATCAGCGTAATTGTGGCTTCGTAGAATGAGTTGGGTAGTGTTCCTTCTGTTTCTATTTTGTGGAATAGTTTGAAGAGTATTGGTGTTAACTCTTCTTTGAAGGTCTGATAGAATTCTGCACTAAAACCATCTGGTCCCATGCTTTTTTTTGGGAGACTTTCTATGACCCCTTTTATCTCCTTAGGAGTTATGGGACTGTTTAGATGGTCTATTTGATCCTGATTTAATTTTGGGGTTTGATATCTGTCCAGAAAACTCTCCATTTCCTCCAGATTCTGCAGTTGTGTTGAGTATAGGCTTTTGTATTAGGATATGATGATTTTTTTAATTTCCTCCATTTCTGTTGTTATATCTCCCTTTTCATTTCTAATTTTGTTAATCTGGATACTGTCTCTGTGCCCGTTGGTTGGTGTGGCTAAGGGCTTATCTATCTTGTTGATTTTTTCAAGGAACCAGCTCCTGGTTTTGATGATTCTTTGTATGGTTCTCTTTGTTTCTACTTGATTGATTTCAGCCCTGAGTTTGATGATTTCCTGTCTTCTACTCCTCCTGGGTGAATTACCTTCTTCTTGTTCCAGGGCTTTCAGGTGTGTCGTTAAGCTGCTAGTGTATGCTCTCTCCATTTTCTTTTTGAAGGCACCCAGGGCTATGAGTTTTCCTCTTAGCACTGCTTTCATTGTGTCCCATAGATTTGGGTATGTTGTATCTTCACTTTCATTAAATTCTAAAAAGTCTTTGATTTCTTTCTGTATTTCTTCCTTGACCAAGGTATCATTGAGTAGAGTATTGTTCAGTATCCATGTGTATGTGGGCTTTCTGTTGATTTTGTTGCTATTGAAGACCACTTTTACTCCATAGTGATCTGATAGGAGGCATGGGATTATTTCAATCTTCTTATATTTGTTGAGGTCTGTCTTGTGACCAATTATATGATCTATTTTGGAGAAGTTCCCATGAGGTGCTGAGAAAAAGGTATATCCTTTTGCTTTAGGATGAAATGTTCTATATATGTTAACTCTAATTGCTCCAAAGCTTCAATTAGTTTCACTGTGTCCCTATTTAGTTTCTGTTTTCTTGATCGGTCTATTGAGGAGAGTGGAGTGTTGAAGTCACACACAATTATTGTGTTAGGTGCAATGTGTGCTTTGAGCTTTAGTAAAGTTTCTTTTATGAATGAGGGTGCTTTTGCATTTGGAGCATAGATGTTCAGGATTGAGAGTTCTTCTTGGTGTATTTTTCTTTTGACTAGCAAGAAGTGTCCCTCAGTGTCTCTTTTGATGACTTTAGGTTGAAAGTCAATTTTATGTGATATTAGAGTGTCTACTCCGGCTTGTTTCCTGAGACCATTTGCTTGTAAAATCATCTTCCAGCTTTTTACTCTAAGATAGTGTTTGTCTTTGACACTGAGGTGTGTTTCCAGTATGCAGCAAAATGTAGGGTCCTGTTTATGTCTCCGGTCTGTTAGTCTATGTCTTTTTATTGGGGAATTGAGTCCATTGATGTTAAGAGATATTAAGGAATAGTGATTATTACTTCCTGTCATTTTTGATAGTTTTTTATATTTGATTGGTTATCTTCTTTTTGGTTTGATGAAAGAAGGTTACTATCTTGCTTTTTCCAGGGTGAAGTTTTCCTCCTTGTATTGGTGTTTTCCTCCTACTATCCTTTGTAAGGCTGGGTTTGTGGAAAGATATTGGGTAAACTTGGTTTTGTCATGGAATATCTTGGTTTCTTCATCTATGGTGATTGGGAGTTTTTCTGGATATAGTAGTTTTGGCTGGCATTTGTGTTCTCTTAGAGTCTGCATGAGGTCTACCCAGGATCTACCCAGCTTTCATAGTCTCTGGTGAGAAGTCTTGTGTGATTCTGATAGGTCTTCCTTTATATGTTACTTGGCCTTTTTCTCTTACTGCCTTTAATATTCTTTCTTTGTTTAGTATATTTTGGGTTTTGATTATTATGTGACAGGAGGTATTTCTGTTTTGGTCCAGTCTGTTTGGAGTTTTGTAGGCTTCTTGTATATTCATAGGCATCTCTCTCTTTAGGTTAGGGAAGTTTTCTTCCATAATTTTATTGAAGATATTTGCTGGCCCTTTCAGTTGTAAATCTTCACTCTTATCTATGACTATGATCCTTAGGTTTGGTCTTCTCATTGTGTCCTGGATTTCCTGGATGTTTTGGGTTACAAGCATTTTGCATTTTGCATTTTCTTTGACTGTTGAGTCCATGGTTTCTATGGTATCTTCAGCATCTGAGATTCTTTCTTCTATCTCTTGTATTCTGTTGTTGATATTTGCATCTATGGCCCCTGATTTCTTCCCAAGGTTTTCTATCTCTATAGTTGTCTTCCTTTGTGATTTCTTAGTTGTTTATGTTTCTGTATTTAGATCCTGGATGGTTTTGCTCAGCTCCTTCACTTGCTTGTTTGTGTTTTCCTTTAATTCTTTAAGAGAATTTTGTGTTTCCTCTTTCATGATCTCAGCCTGTTGACCAATCTTCTCCTCTATTTATTTAAATGATTTTTGCATTTCCTCCTTATTGGCTTCTATCTTTTGACCCATATTCTCCTGAATTTCTTTTAATGATTTTTGTGTTTCTCTTGTAAGGGCTCCTAACTTTTGATCGATTTCCTCCTGCAGGGCACAGTACCCACGTCTAGCTGGCCCATGGAGGTACCGCTGTTCTCCCAGTTCCTAGGTGCAGGTGGCAGCCTGCAGCTTGGTTGTCTGCGTCCCCGAGGTCTTACACTCAGGATAGCTCAGTACCTGGGGTGGTGTCTGGTCCAACTGGGGACAAAGATGGCAACTCCGCCTTCTCTGCCCCTTACTGCTTTTAATATTATTTCTTCTTTTTGATCATTTGGTGTTTTGTCTATTATATTATGGGATCAATTTCTTTTCTGGTCTAATCTATTTGGAGTTCTGTAGTCTTCTTGTATGATTTTTAGGCATCTTTCTTTAGTTTATTGAAGTTTTCTTCTATAATTTTTTGAAGATATTTACTGGGCCTTTAAATTAGGAATCTTCACTCTTTTCTATACCTATTATCCTTAGATTTTGTCTTCTCATTGTGTCCTGGATTTCCTGAATTTTGGGGTTTAGGGGCTTTTTGCATTTTGCAATTTCTTTTACTGTTGTGTCAATGTTTTCTATGGTATCTTCTGCTCCACATATTCTCTCTTCTATCTCTTGTATTCTGTTGGTGATGTTTGCTGACTCCTGATCTCTTTCCTAGGTTTTCTATCTCCAAATCCCTTTGTGATTTCTTTATTGTTTCTATTTACATTTTTATATTCTGGGTGGTTTTGTTCAATTCTTGCACCTGTTTGGTTGTGTTTTTCTGTAATTCTTTAAGAGATTTTTGTGTTTCCTATTTAAGGACTTCAAGCTGTCTACCTGTGTTCTCTTGTGTATTTCTTCAAGGGGATTATTTATGTCCTTTTAAAAGTCCTCTATCATCATCTTGTGATGTGATTTTAAATCAGAGTCTTGCTTTTCTGGTGTGTTGGGGTATCCAGGGTTTGCTGTGATGGGAAAACTAGGTTCTGATGGTGCCAAGTTGCCTTGGTTTCTGTTGCTTATGTTCTTGCCCCTGTCTCTCACAATCTGGTTCATCTAGTTATCTCAGGTTTTAGCTGCTCTTGCTCTCTATGACTGTGGGTTATCTATCCCGTAATCCTGTGTAAGACAGAATCTCTCTGGGAGGAATTTGTGTATGAAGAGCTGGGCACAGGGTCAGTTCTAGGGTGCAGATGGAAACCGGAAGGACCCTGTCCCTGGGTGTTCCTTGGTTCATGTATCCTGGTTGCTCTGAGATCTTGTGCCAAGAATTTGAGCAGAAGTGGTTGTCTTACCTGTGCTCATGGGAATGTTGGCACTCCTGAAAGACCAGCTCTATCCTGGCAGTATTTGTGTATAGAGTCTTGTGGTCCAGGATCAGCTCCAGAACACTTCTTTTTTTAATTCGATTTTTTAAAAATATTTTTTATCAATTATTTTTATATAATCCACATTTTATTTCCCACCCTGCCAACCCCTGTCCACCCTCTGAGTGTTCCACATCCCATAGTTTGTCCCTATCCCCCTGTCTCCACATGGATGTCCCTATCCCCCACCCCACCTGACCTCTAAACCCCCTGGGGCCTCCAGTCTTGAGGTTTTAGGTGAGTCATCTCTGAATGAACACAGACCTGGCAGTCCTCTATTGTATGTGTGCTAGGGGACTCATGTCAGCTGGTGTATCTTGCCTGTTTGGTGATCCAGTGTCTGAGATATTCTGGGAGTCCAAATTAATTGAGACTGCTGGTCCTCCTATAGGGTTGCCCTCAGCTTCCTTCAACCTTCCCTAATTCAACAGCAGGTATCAACTGCTTCTGTCCATTGGTTGGGTGCAGGGGGTCTTCTGGGATGGGCCAGGGTATTGTCTAATTAGGTTTTGTTTTTAGCATGTTCTCTAAGTGCCTACAATAGTGATTACACTGATTATGGCAATAATATCGGATTTTCTTACTTTACTTTTTGTCCTTTAGAATATTACTTTCATAAATTTAATGTACATGACTTCTTCAGTTCCCAATTCCTTCTTGCTGCATGAATAAAACTAACTTTTATGGG
Source organism: Apodemus sylvaticus (assembly GCF_947179515.1). Lineage (NCBI taxonomy): Eukaryota > Metazoa > Chordata > Mammalia > Rodentia > Muridae > Apodemus > Apodemus sylvaticus. The sequence continues at coordinate 1,450,035 of NC_067488.1, forward strand.
CTTGACTTTACAAGTTAATCTTTTTATTTATACACATTGATGCCAAATGAATATTATTTATATGTACATTCACTTCTCCTATCATAGAATTACAATTTTCTCTTAGAATGTAGTTAAATGTATGCCTGTGCTTTAACACTGATGATCTTTTAAATAATTAAGCAATGTGGGAATTAGAACTAAATGAGTTAGGACAGGCAATGATGTTTTTTATATGTTGGTGTCTACATGGAGATAGAAAAGTTTCAGTAGATTGATTTTTAAGGTTTAATGACAGAGGTCCTGGGAAAAGTGCTTAGAATGGAAGCATCACATTCCTTCCCACATGAAGCACATAATTCTACATGACTTTGGTTTCATTTCAAGAGTGGAGTGTTCACAGACTGAATGTACTCCTATAAACTTAACCATAGAACGGCAACAAATAAACTCGGATAGTCATTCCCAGACAATAATCCCCCAAGGTATTAAGTAAATTTTTACAAGCTCCTGTAAATAGTTTTGACAGGCTATGTAGAATTTCTCCCTTACCCTTCAGCTTTTATACATATGGGAAAGCAAACATTGCATAAATTTAGATAATCTATTACCTTGACCATAAAAGTCTCTTGTCTCTTCAAATGTGGAACACAGAAATTTAATATAAATATCCCTAAATTTGCTCTAAGTTTTCTCTCATCTTGAGAGTGCAAAAGTACCTCACTCCTATGTTTTCTTTTGTTTTTTTTTATTTTTTAATTGGAAATAGATTCTTCTCTCATACAATCCATGATACACAACAAGCACAGTTTTCTTCTCCCTTATTCCTCCTATCTTCCTCCACCTCCCCTCTCCCCCCAGAAAATATGATTCTTCTCTCATAAAATACATCCCAACCACCCCTTTTCTTTCTTCTACTCCACCAAGCTTTCCCCTGACTTCCCCTCTCCCCCTTCCACTTCCTTTTCAGAGAACACCAGGTCTCTAAAAGATGAGAGCCAAATAGGACAAATACTTTCAATGTTTAAAAGTGTATCACACTTTTCATAAGGGCAAAAAGAGCATTTCTTCTGAGAGGCCAAATTCTTCTTGGGAGGGTCAGTATTTATAAATTCATTAGTTATAACATCATAGCTCTACTGGAAACTGGATATTTAAGTCTGATTCTACCTATCCCACTTGCTCCTGACTTACCTAATCCCCAGGGTCTGCTGTCCTTTATTTAAATGTAACTGATAATAAATCTAATGCTTTAAATTTTTAATCTATAACTCTTTGAAGCTTAATACAAATTTTATTAGTTATACTGATGTATAACTTAAGAAATGTGAATGGAGCTCCTTAATTTACCAGTGACTGTCTATAAAAATTCCCCAAAGAAAGTGAATTACCAATGATTAATTTCTAAGTTGGTAGACCCAAGAAGTGATAGCTCTGAACTGCAGAGGAAGTAGAGAACCTTCCCTTGTAGCTGTAAATAAGTTCTCATAGGGCTGGAGATGTCCCAAGATAATTGACCTTCAAAACCCAAGAATGTGTATGAAAATCCACTGGAACAGGAAGATATGTGTTCTTTATAGAGAAAAAGATATGAATGTTACAGGCAATTGCTTTTATTAACAATGTTGGATGTGCAATATTTATATAAATACACATATATGGTGATTTCTACTCAAAGTTTGTTTACTGCTAGAGAAGTGTTGTCAAAAATGTTGGAATAAAGCTATAGGTAACAGGAGTGATCATGCTCAGTAGCCAAGGGTAACCTATAATGCATGTCTTCCTCCATGTTTCCAAAGTTCAGGGATTCAAGGTGAGTACCACCATGCTCAGCAACTGAAGTTTTATGAAGCCAATGATGTAATCCAAGTGGGGTTTGAGGATTAACTTTGCAATATTAGACAGGTAACTGGATGAAATGGTTATTTGGTCACACAGCAAGTCAGGGGCTTCATTATGTCTGCCACATGAAAGTGTAAGGAAAACATTCTGAGGACATTTTTTTTATGTTGATCTTTTAGAATCACATTCAGAATATGAATTGGTCTGATCAATGCGCTATGTTGAAAAGTAAATGTAAGAAAAACCAACAGAAAAAATGTCCTTATTGTGGTCAAAGTCAACAAAGGACTAAAATATTCATGTTACAATAATGTACAGATAATCCCACGACTAATTTTCTGCACATGGCAACTTCTTGAAAGTGCAGATAGCATCTTCTCTCTTGCCATGAATAGGGAGCTTTGGAAGAGGTAACAAAAGCCGCTTAGTGGCAACTTCTGCAGCAAAATACAAATGCTGTATGAGGCTGAAAGGGATGCCAGAATGTCGTTATGTTTGAATATTTGTGGGAGCTGAGTTACTTTTCTCCTTTCTACTCTTCTCTGAAAGTATTCTCCTTCTTGTAACAGTTTCCTATTCACAAAAATTAAATAAATAAAAGTAAAATGTAAAGCCATATTGTTAGACATATATTCATAAAGGAGTTTTTGTGCTACTTTTACTTGGTTTATGACTTTTTAAAAATGTATGTGAAGTTCCCAACTAGATGGTGTATGCAGAAACAGAATACTTAGTAAAAGTATGATACAGAGTTCAAGCAGCTTCTCAATTTCTCCTATCTATAAGATCAGTCTATGACAGGGTAAAAGAAATCACATATTTTAAGAAGACAAGTAGATCAGGCTTGTAATTGCTATATGTTACAAACATCTTTTTTTTAAAAAAAATGTTGATGAGAAAGCCCTATTGTCAGGCAATTTCGATAAGAAATATAAACTCACACATCTAATCAGGCATCAAGTCAAAGACCAACATTTGTCAAAATCAAGTTAAAATAGGTTACAAATTGTGTATAGATGCACATGTGAAACTCTCTTTCATAGAAAAAAGTAGATATAAGATACATAAAAACAAAAGATGGGATTTAAAAGTCTGCATTAAGTAAAACTGAATATTCTCATATGTAATTGTTAAGAATGTAAACCATTCATCTGTCTTTAAAGCCTTGAGGAGGAGTAGAAGTAGCAGTAATAGTAGTCATAATAGTAGTAGTAGTAGTAGTAGTAGTAAAAGTAGTAGTAGTAGTAGTAGTTGTTGTTGTTGTAATAGAAAAGACAGAAGGAAGGAAGAAGAAAGAAAGAAAAAAAGGAAGGATAAAGAATAGAAGTTGGGCGTGGTGGTACACACCACTATTTTCACTGCTCAGAGGATTACCACAAGTTCAAGGCCTGCCTAGGCAAAGCAAGTACCAGGCAAGAAAGGACTACATAGAAATACTCTGATTCCCAAAATAAAAGTAAAATCCAAAAGTAATAGAAGAGCTTAAAAGTGTTTATATCATTTAGACTAAGTATGTCTATTTTTGATCACTGAGTAAAAACTTTAAATATCAATTATATATCAGCTAAAAAGTAGTAAAAGTCTGTTTTCTTGAATATCGTTGATTATAATAAGACCATATATTCCATGACTTAAGTAGGAAATGAGTATAAAGTTATATATATAAATCACCATTTATATATTTGTAAAGTACTATATAAAAAGTTAAAAAGAAAGATAGAAATATGCTTATGGGGTTTTGTTCAGTTTCCTTTAGCTTTAAATTTACAAAGGATTTTATTGAAATTTTATTAAAATTATCAAGGTAAAATATAGACTCAGTTGGAACTTAAGATGAAAATATCTATTATTTAAGTCCATTAGCTTAGAAAAAGATCTCTGTGTCCATTATGTATTTATTTAATGACTTGAACAACAAGAGCTATTGAGGCACTTTGACAAGGCCTAGCTGTGCTAGAAAAGAGAACATGCAATGGTGGCTGAAGCAGACATAGAAATTGAAGCCCGGTTAATCACCTTGGCTACTAGATTTTAATCTGATGTTCAGGCTTGGTAGCCTGAAATGAATAGATACAGCATGGTTTAGATGACAAGATAGCACCTTTTATTTATCCTTCAAAAATGTATCCAGCCTGTCTGTTTGGCAATCAATTGACATTTATTCAGTATTTGTTAAATGCTTGCTATTGTTCTAGGGTATGAAATTAATAAATTTCAGAAAGCTAGTAGTACATTTGGAAGATTACCATTGAAGTGTGGTTTAAACAAATGAATATATAACATGGGTGGTGGTGGTACACACCTTTAATCCCAGCACTCAGGAGACAGAGTCAGGTAGATCTCTGTGAGTTCAATGACAGCCTAGTTTATAGATTGAGTTTCAGGGCAGCCATATGTTGAAAAATAAATAAAAACATAGAGAAAATTCTAGAGAAAATCAAGAAATTCATTACTTCTCTTGTAGTTATATCTGAGAAAGTGTATATGTGTATGTGTATGTATATGTATATGTGTTATGTATATGTATATGTATTATGTATATGAGAAAGTAATATTAAAATGGACTTTATAGAATGAGTAGAAATTGACCAAATAGAAAAGGCAAATGGGACTTAGAGACAGTAAAAAGGAATATATACAAAAGACCAATGATCTGAAATAGGAAGCATAGCATTTTCAATACTAATAAGCAATGATCATAGTTTAGGATGAAAGGAATAAACAAAGTATGAGTGGAAAACTGGATTAGCCTATAAATGGTCCAGCACACACTGGTAGTCACATGGCTCCTGTAATTAATAGTGATTTTTCTGGATATTAGGATCCTAATTGTTATATTCAGGTAGGACTCTCACTTTGAATTATAAAAATTATTTAGTATTATAACCTATTCCATAAGCATAATATAAATATCATCACATTGCTTCAAACTGCTTTGAAGGTAGCAACATATACAGAATAAACAAGTTATATTTAGGAATATGTAACACACACAAATTTATATGCATATGACAGCAGTTAATGTAAAAATAAGCCACAAATTTGAAAGATAGTGTGATGGTTTGTATATGCTTGGCCCAGGGAGTGGCACTATTTAGAAGTGTGGCCTTGTTGGAGTAGGTATGTCACTGTTGGTGTGGGCTTTAAGACCCTACTTCTAGGTGCCTAGAAGTCAGTATTCTGCTAACAGCCTTCAGATAAAGAGGTAGAGTTCTCAGCTCCTCCTTTACTCTGTCTTCCTGGATGCTGATGACAATGGACAGAGCCTCTGAACCTGTAAGCCAGCCCCAATTAAACATTGCTCTTATAAGAGTTGCCTTGGTCGTGGTATCTGTTCACAGCACCCTAACTAAGACAGTCAGCAAAGAGGAAGGTTTAGAGGGAGGAAAGGGAAAAGAAAAATTATATAATTATAACCTAAAAACTAAAAGAAATAATAAATCAGGAAAAACTCTGTTTCAGGGCTGAAGAGATGTTTCACCTGATTGTTTCTCTTGCAGAGGACCTGGGTTCAATTTTCAGCACCCACATGTTAGCTCACAACCACCCTTAACTCCCACAGGCAAGTAGGCAAGCACATGGTACACATACATTCATACATATAAAGTAAAGTAAATACATCTCGACAAACATTTTTTTTAATCTGTTGCCTTGACCCAGTACACCAATGAAGTGCCTGGTTGCTTTATATTTATACAACTGAGACAGAGACAAAGTAACTATTCCAAGAACAAAGATCTTTCAAGATCATTCTTTGCTCCTGCTTGTAAAGAATAGGTACAATTTTCTTCACTAGATTAATTAATCTTAATCTTTGTCCATTTCCCTTTTTTAAAAAAAAATCAATGATAATGTTCTCATCCATTATATAACAAATTGTCTGACTTGCTTAATGTGAAAATAGAACCCCAGCCCATGCATTTAGCCACATTATGCTCCTTCAGTCCATATGCTCCCAGACCATCTCTGTAACTTAGACACAAAAACATTGGTAATGCCTATGCCAAAAGTATCTTTTTAAGAGTAGGCTTTCTCTTTCAACCTGCTGCCAAAAGGGATTAGACAATTGCCTCATTTTTCAGCTAGTTTGAGTTTACCTCTGTAAGAGCCACATATGCATGCTCTTCAAAATCAGGTCACAGAAGGCAGAACTTAGTCAAAGTTCCAAAGGGTGGGAGACAGAAGGATGTGGGTGTGAGGACCTATAGTTTCTCTAGAAGTCAGGATTTGAGAAAGGTATCTACAAGAAGATTTAATTTCAGTTTTTGTTGAAAGTCAAGTTTATTTTGCTTTGCCATTTTCCTAGTTTGACTATGGGTCAGCCAATTGACCTTTTCCATTTACTAGTTAGTACTGTCTCAGCTTCTTTGCCTATAAATTCAAGAATAAAACCCACTATTAAACAGATTTCTTTTCATCTTTTGTTGTAGGTGCTATCCCCCCATCACCACTGCTTTCTGGATGAAATAAAAATAAATTGCAGGTAGATCACATTGGTAACCCAAAATGAAGTTTTGACAATTGTTCTTACAGAGAAAAGTTACAAATATGTCAGCTGTTTGTCAAACAGGGTGGAGGTAATCATCAAAAACTCAGTGAATGGCCCATTCTGTGGTGAAAACTCAGAACATCACAATGCCTACATGGTTACAGCTAGACGTGGTCTCCATCCTTCTTCAGTTCATGTGCTTGCTTTGAACTTTGCATCCCACTGAGCAGCACCCAGAACTGGGACATAGCATTACTGTGCTTGAGCTTTATGATCCCCATTGCTTCTGTAGAATGAATCCCTGCTTTGATCTTTGCTGCTGCTATTGATTTATTCCTATAATAGTTGTGGATACTGTCATTTTATATACTTAAAATACATGGATTTTACAACTGGCTTGGAGATACCAAGGTGGATCAGTGAGTAAAGGTAAACACTTTGCCTTCACTCCCGATGACCTCAGCTCAAGCAACATGGTGGAAAGATAAAACCAAATTTCCATAAATTGTCATCTTCTGCTCTCTCTCTCTCTCTCTCTCTCTCTCTCTCTCTCTCTCTCTCTCTCTCTCTCTTCTGCGTGTGTGTATGTGTGTGTATGCACAGGCACATATACACAATTAATACATAAAAATGAAAAATAGATTGGATTTAAGATATTTCATTTAAATAAAGTATACATTGAAATTTAAGATGAAATTAAAGTTAAAATAATGCATTAATCTCATTTGATGCTCAGATATATTTACCTTTGACCTCATCCATAAAATGTATTCTGACTGTTCATACCTGAAAAGTGGGGAAGTTCTTTATGTTTGTCATGAAATATATTCTTGCAGAGGTATACTTGCATCTCACTGTAAAACAGGCTGTGTTTTCTACAGATTAACTGAAATCTGAATTTTCCATGACTGAGAGTCTATACATTTGAGGTGTCCTAAGGCTGTGTAGAAGAAAGATAAGCAAGAAGATTTGTCTTGGATCTACCATTCTGGACACTTGTCACCAGATGCGAAGCCATCTAGAGTTAGGCACAGAAGAACTAAGAAACAGTCCCTGAAAGAATACTATGTTCCAGAGAATATGACTGATATGTGTGCTATGTAACATTACCTATGACTGGATTGGATGTGGTAGGCCTGTGCCACATCCGGCAAGAGGAAGATCCCACTTCCTGATACTCGCTAGAGATCTGGCAGGAGCAGATTATCTGGTAAGAATCACTCTGCACCCCCAGAGACCCAGAGCCACTCTGGGACTCATTACCCAGCAACCCCCAGAACACCACTTCCCTTCCTTCCCCAATACCCCTCCCTCCTATGCTGGCACTACCCCATTCTGATGGATGTGGTAGACCTGTGCCAAATCTAGCATGGGGAAGATCCCACTTCCTGATACTCACTAGAGATATGGCAGGATCAGATTATCTGGTAAGAATCACTCTGCACCCCCAGAGGCCCAAAGCCACTCTGGGACTCATTACCCAGCAACCCTCCAAAACATGGCTCCCCTTCCTTCCCTGATACCCCTCCCTCCTCTGCCACTACTGTCCTATACTGTCAGATGTGGTAGACTTGTGCCACATCTGGCACAAGGAAGATCCCACTACCTGATACTCAATAGAGAACAGGCAGAAGCAGGTTATCCAGGAGGAGCCTATTTCCTGATACTCTCTAGAGAATGGGCAGGAGCAGGTCATTGGAGAACTGACACCAGTAAGGCATTTCAACTGATAAAAGCTGGTCATTCAAGGACCAGCATCAGCAGAGCATGAGAACAGGCAGCAGAAGAACTTTTGTGAAATAGCAGCCAGCAGGGCATTTGACCCTTGCCAAGTCTGCCACAGGAGAGACTCCATCACCTAATAGTTCGAGGAGAACCAGCTGTTTGCAGGGCATTGGAGAGAAAGGGAATCCCAGGAGTGCAGAAACACAGGCCTGCAGGACAGAGAAGATAGAGACAGCAAGACCAATTAACACTGGAGATAATGAGATGGCCAAAGGCAAATGCAAGACCATTACCAACAGAAACCAAGGCAACATGGCACCATCAGAACCCAGTTCTCCCACAGCAGCAAATCCTGCATACTCCCTCACATCAGAAAAGCAAGAGCTAGATTTAAAATCACGTCTCATATTGCTGATGAAGGACTTCAAGAAGGACATAAATAACTCCCTTAAAGAAATACAGGAGAACACGGGCCAACAGGTAGAAACACAAAAATCCCTTAAAGAAAGACAAGGGATTATGGATCAAACAGTAGAAGCCCTTAAAGAGGCAATACAAACATCCCATAGGGAATTATGGGACAACATGTGTTAACATGCAGAAGCCCTTAAGGAAGAATCACAAAAATCCCTGAAAGAAACACAGGAGAACATGGGTCAACAGGTAGAAGCCCTTAAAGAGGAATCACAAAAATTCCTTAAAGAATTTCAGGAAAAACAAACAAAGAAACAAGTGAAGGAACTGAACAAAACTATCCAGGATCTGAAATTGAAAATAGAATCAACGAAGAAATCACAAAGTAAGACATCTCTGAAGATAGGAAACCTTGGAAATAATTCAAGAGTCATAAATGCAAGCATCAACAACAGAATATATAAGAGATAGAAGAAAGAATCTCAGATGCTGAAGATTCCACAGTCAACAGTCAAAGAAATGCAAAAAGGTTGTAACCCAAAACATCCAGGAAATCCAGGAAACAATGAGAAGACCAAGCCGAAGGATTATAGGTTTAGTAGAAAGCGAGTATTTACATTTTAAAGGCCCAGTAAATATCTTCAACAAAATTATAGATGAAAACTTCCCTAACCTAAAGAAAGAGATGCCCATGAATATATAAGAAGCCTACAAACTCTAAACAGATTGGATCAGCGCAGAAATAACTCCCGTCACATAATAATCAAAACACCAAATGCACTAAACAAAGAAAGAATATTAAAAGCAGTGAGAGAAAAAGTCAACTAACATATAAAGGCAGACCTATCAGAATTACACCAATCTTCTCACCAGAGACTATGAAAACCAGAAGAGCCTGAGCAGATGTCATACAGACCCTAAGAGAGCATAAATTTCAGCCCAGACTACTATACCCAGCAAAACTTTCAATTACCATAGATGGAGAAAACAAGACATTCCATGACGAAAGTAAATTTACACAATATCTTTCCATAAACCCAGCTCTGCAAAGGATAATAGGTGAAAAATGCCTGTTGGCATTTTGTTGGCAGCAAACCACACCATAGAAAAATCAACAAGGTAATTTTTGAACAAATCCAATAGAGATAGATACGCAACCAGAATTTCACCTTTAACTAAGAAAATAACAGTAAGCAACAATCACTTTTCCTTAATAGCTCTTAATATCAATGATCTCAATTCCCCTATAAAAAAAGACATAGACTAACAGACTGGACACGTAAACAGGACCCAACATTTTGCTGCGTACAAGAAACCCACCTCAGTGACAAAGACAGTCACTATTTCAGAGTCAAAGGTTGGAAAACAATTTTCCAAGCAAATGATCCGAAGAAACAAGCTGGAGTGGCCATTCTTATATTGGATAAAATTGACTTTCAAACAAAAGTTGTCAAAAAAGATAAAGAGGGACACTTTATACTGGTCAAAGGAAAAGTCTACCAAGATGAACTCTCAATTCTGAACATCTGTGCTCCAAACACAAGGGCACCTACATTTATAAAAGAAACTTTACTAAAGCTCAAATCACACATTGCACCCCACACAATAATAGTGGGAGACTTCAACACCCCACTTTCAAAAATGAACAAATCATGGAATCAGAACCTAAACAGAGATACAGTAAAATTAACTGCAGTTATAAACTAAATGGATCTATCAGATATTTATAGAACATTCCACTCTAAAGCAAAAGAATATACCTTCTCAGCACCTCATGGTACCTTCTCCAAAATTGACCATATAATTGGTCACAAAACGGGCCTCAACAGATACAGAAATATTGAAATTATTCCATGTATCTTATCAGATCTCCATGGCCTAAGGCTGGTCTTAAGCTCAAACAAAAGCAAGGGAAAACACACATACACATGGACCTTGAACAATGCTCTTCTCAACGAGAGCTTGGCCAAGGAAGAAAGAAAGAAAGAAATTAAAGACTTTTTAGAATTTAATGAAAATGAAGACACATCATACCAAAATTTATGGGACACAATGAAAGCAGTGCTAAGAGGAAAACTCATAGCTCTGTGTGCCTCCAAAAAGAGAATGGAAAGAGCTTACATTAACAGCTTGACAATGCACTTGAAAGCTCTAGAATAAAAGGAAGCAAATATCCCCAAAAGGAGTAGAGAGCAGGAAATAATAAAAACTTAAGGCTGAAATCAACTAAACAGAAACAAAAAGAACTATACAAAGAATCAACAAAAGAAGGAGCTGGTTCTTTGAAAAAATCAACAAGATAGATAAACCCTTAGTCAGAATAACCAGAGGGCACAGAGACAGTATCCAAATTAAGAAAATCAGAAATGAAAAGGGAGACATAATAACAGAAACTGTGGAAATTCAAAAAATTATCAGATCCTACTACAAGAGTTTATACTCAACTAGGTTTGAAAACCTGGATGAAATGGACAACTTTCTAGATACTTACCAGGTACCAATGCTAAAACAGGATCAGATAAACCATCTAATTATTCCAATAAGTCCTGAGGAAATAGAAGCAGTCATTAATAGTCTCCCATCAAAAAATAAAATAAAATAAAATAAAATAAAAAATTTAAAAAAAAAGCCCAGGACCAGATGGGTTTAGTGGGGAATTCTATCAGATCTTCAAAGAAGACTTACTACCAATACTCTTCAAACTTTTCCACGAAATAGAAACTCAAGGAACATTACCCAACTCGTCCAATGAAGCCACAATAATGCTTATACCTAAACCAAACAAAGACCAAACAAGGAAGGAGAACTTCAGACCAAACTCCCTCATCAACATTGATGTAAAAATACTGAACAAAATCCTGGCCAACCAAATCCAAGAATGCATCAAAACTATAATTCACATAGGCTTCATCCTAGGGATGCTGGGATAGTTCAATGTACAGAAATTTGTCAATGTAATCCACTACATAAACAAACTAAAGGAAAAGAACCACATGGTCATTTAATTAGATGCTGAAAAGGCTTTTGACAAAATCCAGCATCCCATGATAAAAGTCTTAGAGAGATCTGGAGTCCAAGCCCATATGTAAACAGAGTGAAAGCAATATACTGCAAACCAGTAGCCAACATCAAGTTAAATGGAGAGAAACTTGAAGCAATCCCACTAAAATTGGGGACCAGACAAGGCTGCCCACTCTCTCCCTATCTATTCAATATAGTACTTAAAGTCCTAGCCTGAGCAATCAGGCAGCAAAAGGAGGTCAAAGGTACACAAATTGGAAAGGAAGAAGTCAAAATATGACTATTTGCAGATGATATGATAGTATACTTTAGCAACCCCAAGAATTCCACCAGAGAACTTCTAAAGCTGATAAACAGCTTCAGCAAAGTGGCTAGATATAAAATTAACTCAAGCAAAGCAGTAGCCTTCCTCTACTCAAAGGATAAACAAGATGGGAAAGAAATTAGGGAAATGACACCCTTCACAATAGTCCCAAATAATGTCATACCTAGGTGTGACTCTAATGAAGCAAGTGAAAGATGTATATGACAAGAACTTTAAGCCTCTGAAGAAAGAAATCAAAGAATGTCTCAGAAGGTGTAGAGATCTCCCATGTTCATAGATTGGCAGGATCAATACAGCAAAAATGGCCATCTTGCCAAAAGCAATCTACAGATTCAATGCAATCCCCATCAATATCCCAAATCAATTCTTTATAGATCTAGAAAGAGCAATTCTCAAATTCCTCTGGAATAACAAAAAACCCAGGAGAGCAAAAACTATTCTCCATAACAAAAGATATGGGGGAAGCGCCATCCCTGACCTCAAGCTCTACCACAGAGCAATTGTGATAAAAACTGTTTGGTGTTGGTATGTAGACAGGCAGGAAGATCAATGGAATAGAATTGAAGACCCACACACCTATCATCACTTGATATTTGACAAAGGAGCTAAAAACATCGAGTGGAAAAAAGACAGCATTTTTAACAAATGGTGCTGGATCAACTAGAGATCTGCATGCATAAAAATTCAAATCAACCCCTTCTTATCTCCTTATACAAAGCTCAAGTCCAAGTGGATCAAGGATCTACACATAAAACCAGTCATACTGAAGCTTATTGAGGAGAAAGAAGGGACGAATCTTGAACACATGGGCACAGGGGGAAAGTTCCTGAACAGAACACCAATAGCTTATGCTCTAAGAACAAGAATTGACAAATGGGACCTCATAAAACTGCAAAGCTTCTGTAAGGCAAAGGACACTGTCAATAGGACAAACCGGCAACCAACAAATTGGAAAAAGATCTTTACTAACCCTATATCTCATAGAGGGCTAATATCCAATGCTTAAAAAGAGCTCAAGAAGTTAGTCTCCAGAGAGTCAAATAATCCTATTAAAAAATGGGGTAGAGAGTAAAACAGGGAATTCTCAACTGAGGAAACTTGAATGGCCCTAAAGCACCTAAAGAAATGTTCAGCATCCTTAGTTATTAGAGAAATGCAAATCAAAACAGCACTTATAGTCCACCTTACATCAGTCAGAATGCTTAAGATGAAAAACTCAGAGGACAGCAGATGCTGGAGAGGATGTGGGGAAAGAGGAACACTTCTCCACTGTTGGTGGGATTACAGGCTGGTAAAAACACTCTGGAAATCAGTTTGGTGATTCCTCAGAAAATTAGACACAATACTACCTGCTGGCCCAGCTATACCACTCCTGGGCATATACCCAGAAGATGCTCCTACATGTAATAAGGACACACGCTCCACTATGTTCATTGCTGCCTTATTTTTAATAGCCAGAAGCTGGAAAGAACCCAGATGTCCCTTAACAGAAGAATGGATACAGAAACTGTGGTATAAATACACAATGAAGTACTATTCAGCTATTAAAAACAATGAATTTTTGAAATTATTAGGCAAATGGATGAAACTAGAAAGTGTCATCCTGTGTGAGGCAACCCAGTCACAAAAGATCACACATGGTATGCACTTACTAATAAGCGGAAAGTTAGCCCAAAAGCTCAAAATAAACAAGTTACAATTCACACAGCACAGGAAGCTCAAGGATAAGGAGAACTTAAGTGAGGGTGCTTTGGTTCCTCTAAGAAAGGGAACAAAATACTCGCAGGAGCAATAAGGGAGACAATGTGTGGAGCAGAGGCTGAAGTAAAAGCCACCCAGGGACTGCCCTACCTGGGGATTCATCCTGTAAACAGTAAACAAACCCTGACACTACTAAGGACAACAAGAAGTATATACCAAAAGGAGCATACAATGGTTGTCTCCAGAGGGGTTGGGGGTCTTTGGGGAGGGAGGAAATTGAGAAAGGTTTTACCATGGCAATGTAAATGAAGATGATATTCAATAAAAAACTCATTACCTATGACTGAAACATATTTATGTTTTATCTCATTAATTTTCCTAATAATCCCATGAAGTTGTCATCATTGTTTTTTACTGTGTAGAAGAAATCAGGATTCAGAGATGGTAGAGCAGAAATGAAACACAGTTCCTTCAGACCCCAGGGTTAACACATTGTTCCTTGTGGAATTAGGGGGCTTAGGAATCAAAATGGCACATTAGCCAAAGGTCCAAGTCAATGGATGAAATACCATCCATTTTTCTCAGTTTAGCAACAATCAGACTGTAGAAGTGAAAAGAGACTTCTAAGACACTTAGGTATCAGCTAAACTCCTGGATTCCATTTCTCCCATGGGCCCTTCACTCTGTGAAGCAGGTATGAATGCGAGCCGGTCTTCTCATGGACTCAAAGGGGCTCTGCATGGTTTATTTTAGGTACAACTATGTTTATGTCTTTTGGAGGTCTCTATATCACTTACTTCAAACAGGTTACTTCCATACTACATTAATATGACTCCACTGGCCCTCTGACCAATTTGAAATATGAGGGAGACTTCTCTTTGTGATAGTGACTTTCAAATGGTGCATTCAATCTTCAGGGATCTTCAGAGAATTTACTTTGAAAATGAGTTTTCTGTGTCCTATACTGTTTATTCTTTTAAAGAAGTCCATCATTTTAATAATTCAGGATACCATGTTGATATTAGATGTAGAGAAGTTTAAAGAAGTGTAGGAAGGAAGGAAGGAAGGAAGGAAGGAAGGAAGGAAGGAAGGAAGGAAGGAAGGAAGGAAGGAAGGAAGGAAGGAAGGAAGGAAGAAAGAATGAACAAAAAGGAAAAAAGAAAGAAAAGGAAAATGAAAAGAGGAAAGAGGAAAAGATGTGCTTGAAGATTATGTAAGTCAAATAAGCTTTTTATGTGTGTGTGCAACAAAGAGTCATAAGTACCAGTGTTGCATACTAAAAAATATTCTAGTTTTCCACACTTGTTAATGCACTTGGATTACTCTCACTTCTTCCCACCTTCTCTTATCTCCCTATGACTCCTGTTACCTTCCACACAATTTCCCTACAAATCTCCTCCCTCTTTTATGTATTCTTGTTGTTTTGTGACCAACTGAATTAAATCCAGACCAACTGTGTAACCACAACTTTGGAGTTATCCACTGGAGCACAATGGATTCATTGGTGGATAGACAACTGAATGACTGCTTCACTCCCAGACTCAGTCAGTAGCCAAAAACTTAGTAATGAGCAATGTAGAAGACACTGTGGTCCCCTTGCTATCCAACACTAACTGAATATATGGCTGATCTTGTATAGGCCTAGTGCAAGTCACTGCAGCTGTTGTAATTTTATGATTCCAAGGGCTATGTCCTGTCTGAAAGATGGCAATTCACAGCTTTCCTCCCTATCTTCTGTATTTTACATTCTTTCTTCCTCTCTAATAATGTTGCATGAGCCTTTCAGAAACTGAACTATATTAAAGGCTTGCAGCATATAGGAAGGCTGAGAACTACTATGCTAAGTATATTCAAGTACCTCATCTGTCAAGCATCCTGCAACAGCATCTTCACACACTGGAGGGCATTGGTGGTTGTTCCGTGTGATCACACTAGGAACTATGGGTTGTTACTATTGCTGTCCAGTAATGTAAGAGAAGATCATACTACTGATCTCTAGCAGAAGTAAAGATGGAACCTCAGAATCCAAACATAGTTTTCTACTAAATTGCTATGTATTTTGTTTATATAATTAAAATGTAGAAATTAATAAGTTGAGTCTGGGACTATCTAGACACATTATTTTGCAAATCCATGAAGTGGTTGCCATGCTGTTAGTGAAGTAATGTGGAGAATGACAGGCTCATTCAATTACATTTCATTGACCTTGTGGGAATGCTTTCTGTTTTTCAGTACACGGCCATGACTAACCACAGACATTGCATCAGCCTCTTAGCTATTAAGTTCCTGGGGAAAGCATGAGAACCATGCCCTTGGATTCATGCTAAGGTGACTTCAGAATCCCTGCTCACTGTATCCTGAAATACTGCTAAGTGATTTGGTTCCAATTGACAGCTCTAGGAGGCTTTAAGATCTTAGGCTCCTCCTGAAATTTTCTTCTAGATTGGTATAATAAATACTTCACACAACTTGACCCCACACGAGACCCGGCAGATGACATTGACCATAATCATTTTCACTTTTACCCTGCCCTAGAGATTACTATATAGAAACTGTACGCTTGTGTCATCATCTCTACCCTGAATCAGGTATGAATGATAACACCAGCAAGAGATGAGTGCTGATGAGATCTCCACCATTTTAAAAACATTCAAAACAAATTGACAGATGCCTTTTATTATTTTCTCAGGGCTGCGTCCAAAGAGGACTCTGCGCCTGGTACTCTGGACTGCAGAAGAACAAGGAGGAATTGGTGCTTCCCAGTATTATGAGCTACATAAGGTAAAATTAGCCAGCATATGTTGAACACTAACATTTGTAATATCAGCATAAACCAACATCATACTTACTGCCCTAGAAAACTCTCAGTTGAATCTTGCCATTTTCTTAAGAGTCCTAATAGTTCTGCTGTGCTCATGCATGACAAGTGATAGGTAACTATAGCCTCCCCACTGAGCCAAGCCCTCTGCCTTTGTGACACAAATCCTCCTGGAAGTCCTGAGATTTGAGGCCTTGACACCCGGAGCCAACCAGCAGCATAACCTTCATGGTGGTGGGAGTGAATCAACCACAGATCTCTGAACTGGGAACAGAGAGGATTTCCTGGTCGGATATTAAATTCAGGCATAAAGAAGGCTACTGTGGAAGATTTTCTAATCTACAAACATCCTTTAACACTGCAGATGGGGGTTACTATGGAGAACAACATTTAAAGGGTAAAATGTATGAGGATGGGAAACTTTGAGAACAAGTTGAATATTATTAGCTCAAAGAGAAGCTATTTGAGTGTCCCCAGGTGAACAGAGGAAGGAAGTGTGTATATGCCTGCTGTGGAGAAGGATGAGGAGAAAGAGGAGGAGGACCAAACTCCTATTCCCAACACCCACATACTAATTTACAATCTCCTTGAACTCCAGTTCTAAGGATCTGATGCCCTCCCCGACCTCTATGTGTACCAGACAAGCACAAGGTTCACAGACAAACATGCAGACAAAACACCATTACACATAAAATACTGTGAAAATGCATACAAGAATGAATGTATAAACAATTCATAAATCCCAGCAGTGTGGATAAAACAGGCTATCTACAATGTTGGCCACTGGTGACAGTTCACATATAACATCACAGTAGAGGGCCTTTGTCATAGAACAGTAACAAGAACTGGAACAACCCTTCCACATCAGTGTTTACTTGACAAAAGCTTAGTCATTGCTCTTAGACTTACAACAATAACTTTTACATTAGTTACACCAGTGGGCTCTCTATAGAAGATGCCCAATCTTATGATAAAATTACAGTTCCACAGTATTTCCATTTGATAATCTCTGTACTGTTTTACAGGGAAAGAAAATTTGTATATTTTTTGTGGATTATATTCAACAGCAAGTATTTTGCATGGAGGTAGTGTATTATAAAGCTGCAGCCACAGTCTTCTCCTTCTTGTTGGGTAGAGTTTAACAGCACAGCTGGCTCAGAATACCTGGGAAGAGCTGTGAAGAGAAATATTTTGTAAAAAATTATTGTTTTTGACTTTTTGTTCCTCTGAACGTAATTTTATTTTCCACTTATAGAATCTTTTCCTCAATGAATAGCCTAAAGAAATATTTTAATGAACATGTTTAGTTAATCCTTATGAGAGTGAAAGAAATTCACTATCATTTTCTTAGTAAATATGCCTTAATAATGTGCTTTTATTAATATATACATATAAAAATTAAATGATAGGACAAAATTCATTGCCCAGACTGATTTTCAATATTATATTCTGATTAATAGTCACATTTATAATTATGCTATCTTGTAAAATATTAGCTTAATTATTATAATACCTGCTGACATTTACTAAACTCCTGAAAAATCATTAACTTATTGTGAAATAGATAAAACAACTTGTGCTTAGTCTATGAATTTTAAAATTCACATGGAATTTTATTGCAGTATCTAAAATGTTCTATCCAGGGAAGAAAATGTTCCAGAAAAAAAGAATATACTTGGATTTTTGGCAATAGCTCATAGGTAAAATAATAGAAAACAGACACTTTTTTGCTATGAGTTGAGCTCTCCCCCATTAATCACTAATTAAGAAAATGCTCTAAAGACTTGTCTACAGTCTGATTTTATGGAGGCATTTTGTCAGTGTCAAGGCATTTTGTCCTACCTCAGGTGACTGTAGCTTATGTCAAGTTAACATAAAACTAGCCAGCCCCTCTGGTAATCATCACATGGGCCAATCATGTGACTGGAGAGTGTGCCCATCATGCTGTAACGTTCCTTTATACTCCTTCAAATCGCCTGTCAACTCCACCAAAGACAAATACTGTACTGACTTTATTTTTATTGCCACAGTTTGGTTATGCCTGGCCTTGATCTTCATGTAAATATAAGCATACAGTGTGTAATCTCTAATCCAGATTCTTTCACTAAGCAGTATAGATATAGAATCTGTCAAGTTGCTTTATTAATAGGAATTGGCACCTTTCTGAGTAGTTCTTTGTTGTGTGAATAAACCCAATTTCTATTTTTTTCCTCCAGAAGAAGAAAACATGGTATTTCTGTTGATGGACATTTGTGCTCTTTCTAGTGTTAGCTATCACAAATAAAGGTGATATGTACATTTCTGTAGAGTTGTTTAGATGGACATATAATAACTTTACATTTTAGGAGACGAATAGCTAGATCATATGATGAACTATGTTCAGTTTCATTAAAAACTGCTAGGAAATGGGAGCTTAACTATTTATATCCTCACCCATGACACATAAGCGTCCCAGCTGCTCCTATTTTTCCCAGTATATACTACGGTGCCCTTCACATGCTGGGTGGTTCCTGTAGGTATCATATTTTATAGATATTTGAAGGTGTAATTCTGAAGGACTAGAAAAATGTCTTGCTTCTACTCTAATGTCTCTTTCTCCTCTCCTCAATCATTACAATCAGACTGATTGTCTTGATTCTACTGTTCTATAATTTAGAGAACTTAGGGCTTTTTTTTTTTTTTACTCACATGAGTTTGGGCTGTGTACTAGTTCCTTGTCTGTAGATGTGCAAAATACCATGACCAAATCTGACTTTTAGAACACAGAGTTTATTCTGTTTCACAGTCGCAGAGGGAGGGTCCAGAGGCAACAAAGCAGGCAGCAGTAGCAAGAGGCTGGCTGATAACATTTAATGTGCACTGGGAGGCAGAGAGAAAGCAGGAAGCAGGAAAAGCCTTTAATACTTAGATCCTACCCCTAGAAACATAACTTTTCCAGCAAAGCTGAACCTCCTGAAGGATTTATAACCCACTCACAGCATCAACACCTGGAAAGAACCAAGTGTTCAAATGCGTGAGCCTATAGAAGACATTTCTCTTTAAACTGATTTATGATATCTGAGGTGATATTGTTTTCATGTGGACGAATGCTTTGGCATAGCAGGTTATGGAAAGGTAGCCTTTTGTTGCGGTAAATATTTAAAAAGAACCTGCCATCTCTCCTGCCCCGCCAGGCCACACCACCATGTCCTGGCAAGGTCCTGCTCAGTGTGTTCTTGCTACTGAGCTATTTTCTCAGAGCTTGCTCCCACAGCATCCCAGATGTGTTTTCTCTCCGCCATAAACCCCTGTAATCAGTGGACACACATTCCAGTAACCTAGCAAATCAAAAGTCTTAAAACTTAATTAACCAATCACATTTATGTATAATGTTTTAATTTACAGGATGTTAATACAGTAATTTTAGAGCCAATTGATGATAAAAGCTTTATCCCAATAATTCTAACCTTATATAAACAGAGCTATTTGTGGCTAGTAAATGCCACGCAGGTCCACATCCGAAGCCATTTCGGTTCTTGTCCCTTCTCCTGTGACCTTTCTCACGCCTCGCTTTTCTTGTCCAATCACAGGCCTTCTGCTGCCCTAATGTGATTGGATAGGGAAAATCCTGCAACAGCCGTTGAAGCCTCAACTGACATCTTACTAAGGGGACTACAGGAGAGCAAGGCTGTGAGAACCCAATGGGATACTAGAAAGGAGAGTGACCCCTTACTGCTCAGCTAGACAGCATGAGAAAGCCTGATAAAAGGCCCTTTGCATCATTGCTTCTTGAAGTGATTATTTAAAATGTGAACTACTCTACAAGTTGAATCCAGCTCATATTTACTAGAAGAAAATGTCACCATACAAAGAACATACTATTGAGAATAAAAGTTGACTTGTAGAAGTGGAATTTAACTTTGCATTTTGAAAATAGGATCCTTTTCTCAATTTTTCAAATTAATTAATCAAATGATGTTGGCCCAGATGCAATTGGTCCAATCAGATTTTTGTGGGAACAGAGTTTTTCTCCTCCCTTCTCTTAGGAGGTCAGCATATCATTTCTCATGTTCTAAAATATACAAAGGATTAGGGGAACTAAGTTAATTTCAACTGTATTTGATGTCATTTTGAAATTTCTTACATTTTGACCAAAAAAAAAATGTGTTCTAGCATAATTATAATTAGCAAGGTAATCTGGCCTTTAAGAAGGCTTCATTCCATGAAGTAGTACAATAAAATAGAATGATGTGTTTTAGTCTGGCATGAAAAATATTTAACATCCTGATTTATTGCACAGACTTCTAGCAATTGAATCATGGGGTAATAAACACTGGTGTGTTCTGGTAGTCATTAATGAGGGCAATATTTTAAATAGGTTTTATCCAATGAGGGATGGGATTGATAATCGTTCTAAATACATCAGTTTATTTTAACTCTACCTTAAGAACAGAAAAAGGTTAAAATGAATATATGCAATTATATTTAATATTTCCTACGTTTTTAGTGCTGAGAAACAAAATTTCCTCCTTACATAAATTTACAAAAAAAAATTTTACCTTTTTTTAGTAATAAAGTGTTTGCTAACTTCCTGACCCACATTAACTTTTACAGCTCATTTTAAAAGGGGTATGTTACAAATCCAAGGAGACTTGCTCACATTATCCAGGAAAGTATGTTTCATAGTAATTTTTAATTTGTAACCCTATTGCCCCCAAACATTTTTAATGTGGTCAGAGTGTCACTACCAGAGTATGACACCATTGTGCCCTTCTTCTATGTGACCAATGTCACCACACAGCTTTGCAAGTTCACAATCTCCCAAGCTCACAGCCTGTCTCATCAGAAGGCTTGGTTCTGGTCAGTGCTACTTGGCTTTAAAGGATCTTGTGTTTTTCGTTCAATGTTTTAATATTTGCATTAACCAACCAAGCATATTACAAAAGTAGCTTAAATTTTATCTGTTTGTTTTTTATCTGGACTTGTAGTTTTTATTTGCACATAACTGATACAGCATACTGTATATGTTCATATGATGAACATAGTGATCCTGTAAGAATTTTGTACCTAATTTTCTTCTTTTACAAAGAAAAGAAAATAGTAGTTTTAAATGCAACCACAGGCTGTGGCAGCTGCAATGGACTTGTGCCCTATTCTTGGATTATAAAACCTTCCCTACAACTTGGGTAATATTTATATTACTTATCTATTTTGGTTTCAAAGCATGTGGAGTTTGGCTTAACTATAGTTTCAAACATGTAAAAAATAATATCCTGATTTCTCTGCTTCACTTACTAAACCAAATAAAACAACTGCCTTTTTGTGACTGGCATAGCATCTTATTTTCTATAGCTTTAAAGCCACGAGGAAGGGCATTAGTTTGTATCCAGTCTACTTAACTGGCTGGCTAGAGGTTGAATACAAGGCACAAATAATTTCTGCCTCAGTGCCTCCTTTTGCTTACCCAGGTCATTATTTGATCTGGAAGGGACAGCAGCATTATCTAGTGCATGAATTTCCCAAGAAAATCAAGTTGACATTCCAGGAAGCACAAATCTGAAATTAGTGTCATGCCTTGGGCTCAAAAGTGACCCATATGAGTCAGCACATTTGGGACTAAATTACTCCATTACGTGGACTCGAGCCTCACTGAGTTACAGAGGCAACAACCTACTTTGGAATCACCAGCACAATTTTAATTATCTTCTACTTAATCTTAATCTTAAGTTATCTTCTACTGCCTGTCATCTAAACCACAGCCTCTGAAATTATGGGTCATTACCCCATATGGAATTGCATAAGTTAAAGTGGAGGTCATGAAAAATGTGGCAATAACAAAAGGTTTCTGAGTGGGAAATAGCTGGAGACTAATCAAATTCAAACAAATAATGAGTCCATAGCTTCTGTCTGGAACTGTCATCAGCAGTACAACTTACCTGGCATGTTGGTTCTGAATACACAACATGCACACTTTGTACTTCAAATGACATCACAAAGGCATCTGAAGACACCTCAGCTCACACTGGAGACACTGTGATGTTAGGAATAGCAGTTCAGTTTTCTGCTCCTATAGGAACATGATGGTGAAAAGCTAAGACAATGTTGTCCTACCTCATTCCTCAACAAGTATGCATCAAATTAGTCTTTGGATTAGGTTGTGTTATAATGTTTGATTTTTAAATTTTGCAGTTTGAGTTTCATAAAACCCCATCAAATGAGGTATTATCAGCTATGCCTGTGTCTATGGAGACTAGAGGTTAACATTAAATATCCTTACACTTTTGAGGAAGGATCTCAATGACCCTGGAGCTCACTGACTTGGTTGTAAGGGTTCACTTGTTCTTCCTGACAGCACATTCAGCTCTGGGTTTGCACACATGTTCTGCCATGCCTGGCATGTGCACTGGTACTGAGAATCCAGCTCAGGTCCTCATGTACCCTATATACTGGACCATCCCCCTTCCCCTTTCCCAAAAACAAACAATAAATGTCCTCCTCCTCCTGTTCCTATTTCCCCCCTTTTCCTCCAGCTTAGTTTTTGTTGTTTGTTCTGTTTTTATTTTTGAAACAGGGTTGCTTGTGAGGTCCAGTCTAGAACTTATGCTGCTCAGAGTGTCTGAGTGCTGGCACGATAGGCCTGTACCACTGTGGAGCACCCAATGTTTATTAAAGCAGGAACAGGATGCTCTATTCAGATAGCTAAATTTAATAACAATATGGTAAAATATAATTTTAAAAGTATCTTTTTTCAAAAGTTTACACATAAAGAAGGGGCTTATAAAGAAACAAACACTACAGTGTGTCTAGGCCCTTAATTCCTTACCATATCCCAGATTAAGTCAGGATATTATTTGGCTATATATTTTTCTCTTTTTCAACCTGAATTAATATCACTGGAAAGCAGGAGAAAGTCTCTTCCTAAGAGACCAGAAAAATGGTAGGCCTTCCATCAATCAGTAGCCCTCCTGGAAATTGCTGTCTATATCTAGCAGGGGTGATTTTACCTCTATTCTATGGCTCATACAACTTCAGAGTGTGCTCTGTCCAAAATGGAATGAGTCTCTGGATAGATCAGAACCCTGCAGGCCTGCCTAAAAGTCAGGGCTAGGTTGAGGAGGCCAGTACCCTAAGGAACAGTGTCCAAATCTATCAGCATTGTTAAAACCAGGTTACTATGAGAGCAGCAGCTCAGCCAAGGAAACAGCAATAGAACCATGGAGCCCAGCACTGACCACAAGCTGTGGACTTGCCATAGACCTCTATCTTTCTCTCTGAAACTCTCTTAAGGGTCACTCAAATAGGATTGAGCACCCAAGTCCTGGTGGTACATCTTCCCAACTCTATCATTGTCTCCTGGTAGTGATGAGTGGAGACAGGTTTTCTAACCTCCTTAGCAATAAGGCCTCATCTGTAATTCCTGCTGACTCACCTATATGTGTATAACACATAAACACACATTCACACATACTCATACACACTAACACATGCATACGCACATACACACATACACATATGCACACAAATATACACATATATTCATTCACACATACCCCCACAGATTTACACACATACAAATACACAGATATACATATATACACACTCACATACACACATTCACACACAAATACACCCTAAGCACAAGATTAGAACTTTATTCCCATTTTCTTTTGTTTTATTGTTAGATATTTTCTTTATTTACATTTCAAATATTATCCCCTTTCCTGGTTTCCTCTCGCGAAATCCCCATCCCATGCCCCTTCCCCCTACTCACAAACCCATCCACTTCCGCATCCCTGTCCTGGCATTCCCCTACACTAGGGCATCAGGCCTTCTCAGGACCTTTCATCCCATTGATGTCCAACAAGGCCATCCTCTGCTACATGTGCAGCTGCAGCCATGGGTCCATCCATGTGTACTCTTTGGTTGGTGGTTTAGTCCTTGGGAGTTCTGGGGGAACTGTTTGGTATGTATTATTGTTCCTACTATGGGGCTACAAACCTATTCAGCTGATTGGGTCCTTGTTCTAGCTCCTATATTGGGGACTCTATGCTCAGTCTATTGGTTGGCTGTGAACCATGGGTATTTTGATCCACATTCTAAGAAGGATCAAAGTATACATACTTTGGTCTTCCTTCTTGAGTTTATGTGGTCTGTGAGTTGTATCTTGGCTATTCTAAGCTTTGGGGCTAATATCCACTAATTAGCAAGTGCATACCATGTGTTCTTTTGTGATTAGGTTACCTCACTCAGGATGATGTTTTCTAGTTCCATCCATTTGACTAAGAGATTCATGAATTTACTGTTTTTAATACCTGTGTAAATATACCCAATTATCTGTATCCATTCCTCTGTTGAGGAACGCCTGGATTCTTTCCACCTTCTGCACCTTCTGGCTATTATAAATAAGGCTGTATGAACATAGTGGAGCATGTGTCCTTATTACATGTTGGAGCATCTTCAGTGTATATGCCAAAGAATAGTGTAGCTGAGTCCTCAGGTAGTAATACTATGTCCAATTTTCTGAGGAACTGCCAAACTGATTTCCAGAGTTTGCAATACCACCAGCAATGGAGGAGTGCTCCTCTTTCTCTACATCCTCTCCAGTATCTGCTGTCAACTGAATTTTTCATCTTAGCCATTCTGACTGGAGTGAGGTAGAATCTCAGGGTTGTTTTGATTTGCATTTCCCTGATGATTAAGGATGTTGAACATTTCTTTAGGGGCTTCTCAGCCATCCAGTATTCCTCTGTTGAGAATTCTTTGTTTAGCTCTGTTCCATATTTTTAATAAGGTTATTTGGCTCTCCGGTGTCTAACTTCATGAGTTCTTTGTATATATTGAATATTATCCCTCTATCAGATATAGGCTTGGTAAAGATCTTTCCCCAATTTGTTGGTTGCCATTTTGTCCTATTGATAGTGTTGTTTGCCTTACAGAAGGTTTGTAATTTTATGAGGTTCCATTTGTCAATATTTTTTTTATCTTAGAGCATAAGCCATTGGGGTTCTGTTCAGGAAATTTTGCCCTATGCCCATGTGCTTGAGGCTCTTTCCACTTTCTTTTCTATTATTTTCTGGTTTTATGTGGAGGTCCATGAACCACTTGGATTTGAGCTTTATATAAGGAGATGAAAATGGATAGATTTGCATTCTTCTGCTTGCTAAACACCAGTTGAACCAACACCATGTGTTGAAAAGGCTTTTTTTCTACTGGATGGTTTTAGTTCCTTTGTCAAAGATCAAGTGACCGTAGGTGTGTGGGTTCATTTCCGGGTCTGCAATTCTATTCCATTGATCTACCTGCCTGTCACTCTACCAATACCATGCAGTTTTTATCACTATTGCTTGAGGTCTGCAATACGGATTCCCCCAGAACTTCTTTTATTGTTGAGAATAGTTTTAGCTATCTTGGGTGTCTTGTTATTCCAGATGAATTTGAGAATTGCTCTTTCTAGCTCTATGAAGAATTGAGTTGGAATTTTGATTGGAATTGCATTGAATTTGTATATTGCTTTTGGCCATTTTTGGTGTTGGCTACTGGTTTGCTGTATATTGTTTAAGTATGGGCCTTGAATTCCTGATCTTTCCAAGACTTGATGGTCGTGAATGATCACTTTGATGTGTTCTTCAATTCTGTTGGCAAGAATTTTATTTAGTATTTTTGCATCGATATTCATAGGGGAAATTGTTCTGAAGCTCTCTTTGTTTAATCTTTGTGTGGTTTTGGTATCAGCACAATTGTGAACAAGGTGGGTAGTGTTCCTTCTGTTTCTGTTTTGGGGAATAGCATGAAGAATGTTGTTATTTTGTCTTCTCAGAAGGTCTGACAGGACTCTGCAATAAAAGCATCTGGTCCTGTTTTGTTGTTGTTGTTGTTGTTTTTGTTTGGGGTTTTTTTGTTTTTTTGGGGGGGTGGTCGGGAGATTTTAATGACTGCTTCTATTTCTTTAGGGGGTATAGAACTGTTTAGATGGTTTATCTGATCATGTTTTAACTTTGATAGCTGGTATCTCTCTATAAAATTATTGATTTCATCCAGATTTTTAAGTTGTGTTGAGTATAGGCTTTTGTTGTAGGATCTAATGATTTTTTTTTGAATTTCTTCAGTTTCTGTTTTTATATCTCCCTTTTCATTTCTGATTTTGTTCTGTTTCTGTGCTTTCTGGTTAGTATGGCTAAGAGTTTATCTATCTTGTTGATTTTCTCAAAGAACCAGCTCCTGGTTTTGATGATTATTTGATGATTCTTTTTCTTGGGTATATTTGCTTCTTTTTGTTCTAGAACATTCAGGGGTGCTGTTAAACTGTTAGTGTATACTCTCTAAAGATTTTTTTGGAGGCACTCAGCTCTATGAGTTTTCTTCTTAGCACTGCTTTCATTGTGTTCCGTAGGTTTGGTTATGTTGTACCTTCATTTTCATTAAATTCTAAAAAGTCTTTAATTTCTTTATTTCTTCCTTGATCAAGTTATCATTGAGTAGAGTGTTGTTCAGCTTCCATGTGTATGTGGGCATTCTGTTGTTTTTGTTGCTTTTGAAGAACAGCCTTAATCTGTAGTGTTCTGATAGGAGGCATGGGATTATTTCAATCTTCTTATATCTGTTGAGGTATGTTTTGTAACCAATTATATGGTCAATTTTGGGGAAGGTACCATGAGGACCTGAGAAGAAGGCATATTCTTTTGATTTAAGATGAAATGTTCTATAGATTATCTGGTAAATCCACTTGGTCCATAACTTTTGTAAGTTCTACTGTGTTTCTGTTTATGTTGTGTTTCCCTGCTCTTCCACTGATGGGAGTGGGTGTTGAAGTTCCCCATAATTATTGTGTGAGGTGCAATGTACACTTTGAATTTTAGTACAGTTTCTTTTGTGGATGTGAATTCCCTTGCATTTGGAGCATAGGTGTTCAGAATTGAGAGATTTTCTAGGTAGATGTTGCCTTTGATGTGTATAACGTGTCCTTCCTTATCTTTTTTGATGACTTTTGGTTGAAAGTCGATTTTATCTGATAATAGAATGCCTACTACAGCTTGTTTCCTGGGACTATTTGCTTGGAAAATTGTTTTCCAGCCTTTTACTCTGAGGTAGTGTCTTATTAACACTCAGATGTGCTTCATGTATGCAGTAAAATGCTGGGTTTTGTTTATATATCCAGTCTGTTACTTTATGTCTTTTTATTGGGAAATTGAGTCCATTGATGTTAAGAGATATTAAGGAATAGTGATTGTTGCTTCCTGTTATTTTTGAGATTTTTATTTTTGTTTGCCTATCTTCTTGTTGATTTGTTGAAAGAAGATTACTATTTTGCTTTTTCTAGGGTGTAGTTTCCCTCCTTCTGTTGGTGTTTTCCACCTATTATCCTTTTTTGGGCTCATTTGTGGAAAGATATTGTGTAAGTTTGCTTTTGTTATAGAATATCTTGGTTTCTTCCTCTATGGTAATTGAGGGTTTTGCTTGGTATAGTAGCCTGGGCTAGGCATGATTGACATCTGCCCAGGATCTTTCATATTTTCTGGTGCGAAGTTTAGTATAATTGTGATAGGTTTGCCTTTATATGTTACCTGACATTTTTCCCTTACTGCTGTTAATATTCTTTCTTTCTTTGTGCAATTGGTGTTTTGACTATTATGTCATGGGAGGAATTTTTTCTGGTCCAATTTATTGGGAGTTCTGTAGGCTTCTTGTATGTTCATGGGTATCTCTTTCTTTAGGTTAGGGAAGTTTTCTTCTATAATTTTGTTGAATATATTTACTGGCCCTTTAAGTTGGGAATCTTCACTCTCTTCTACACCTATTATCCTTAGGTTTGGTCTTCTCACTTTGTCCTACATTTCCTAAATGTTTTGAGTTAGGAACATTTTGCATTTTTGCATTTTGTTTGACTGTTGTATCAATGTTTTCTATGTTATCTGTACCTGATATTCTCTCTTCTATCTTTTGTAATCTGTTTGTGATGCTTGCATCTATGACTCCTGATCTCTTTCATAGGTTTTGTCTCTCCAGGGTTGTTTCCCTTTGTGATTTCTTTATTGTTTCTATTTCCACATTTAGATCTTGGATAGTTTTGTTCAATTCTTATACCTGTATGGTTCTGTTTTCCCATAGTTCTTTTTTTATGTATGGATTTATTACACAGGAAATCTGACGACTATAAATATCCTGTCAGCAGGAACCATCTGTTTTGTTGTTTGATGTATATGACAGACTACAGTTGCATGCAATCAATACAAGGTACAGTAGTCACACCCTGTAATTCTTTAAGGGATTTTTATGTTTCCTCTTTGAGGTTTTCTACCTGTTAACCTCTGTTCTCTTGTATTTCCTTAAGGCAGTTATTTATGTCCTTCTTAAAGTCCTCTATCATCATCATGAGAAGTGATTTCAAATCAGTGTCTTGCTGTTGTGGTGTGTTGGTGTATCCAGGGCTCTTTGCAGTGGGAGAACTGGGTTCTGATGATACCAAGTAGCCTTGGTTTCTGTTGCTTATGTTCTCATGCTTGCCTTGTTATATGTGGTGTTAGCTGCTCTTGCTGTCTGTGACTGTGGCATGTCTGTACTTCATGCCTGTGTGTCAATACTCCTGGGAGACCAGTTCTCTCTGGGAGGTATTTAGGTATGAATAGCTGTGGTGCAGAGTCAGCTCTGGAGTACAGACATAAACCAGAAGGGTCCTGTCACCAGCTGTTCCTTGGTTCCTGTGTCCTGATGACTTTGAGCGGGTCCTTCTGGGGCCAGCAATTTAAAGAGAAGTGGTAGTGTTACCTGTGTTTGCAGGTGTGTAGGCACTCCTAGGAGACCAGCTTTCCTGGCGGTATTTGTGTATGTAGCTCTGTGGCCCAAGATCAGCACTGGGCACAGACAGAAACCTGAAGACTCCCATTCCAGGCTGTCCCTTGGTTCCTGTGACCTGAGGACTCAGGGCAGGTTCTTCTGAGCAGCAGGGCTGGTCCTACCTGTGTCCTCTGGCCTGACAGCACTCCTTAGAGGCTAGTATCTGCCACTTCTTCGTGGCAGAAGATCTTTTCCAGCTGCCCCATTTTCTTTCAGAAGTCTTTCTTCTTGTAGTCAGTCTAGAAACTTGGGATTGCCCACAGCAACTAGCAGTTTTCTGGCATTAGTTTCAGGATTCTTTTAATGGCAAGTTTCTTAAAATCAATTTCTAGATCTTTTCTCCTGTGACTGAGCAGACAGGAACAGCCAGGAATACAGAGAACACCTGAGTGTAAGATCATTTGGGACACAGTCCACCAGGAGCCCACCTGCACCCAGGACCTGGGCAGCTTCACAGCACTCTGTGCCAGGGGAGAGCCAGTCACACAGGGGTGCTGAGACAGCCTTGCAGGCACACAGGAGGCACAAGCACCAGCCAGAGACATCGGGACCAACTAACACCAGAGATAACCAGATGGAAAAGGCAAACAGAGGAATGTTAGTAACAAAAATCAAGGCAGTGTGGCACAATCCAAACCCAATTCATCCACAACAGCAAGTCCTGGATACCCCAACACAACACAAAAGCAAAATTTGGATTTAAAATTCACAGGTCATGATGCTGATAGAGGGCTTCAAGAAGGGAATAAAACTCCTTTAAAGAAATACAGGAGAACACAAAAAAAACAGGGAGAAGCTCTTAAAGAACTATAGGAAAACACAATAAAACAGGTGAAGAAATTGAACAAAACCATCTAGGATCTAAAAATGGAGGTAGAAAAAAATATAGAAATCACAAAGGGAAACAACTCTGGACATAGAAAACCTTGGGATAAAGTCAGGAGTCATGAATCCAAGCATCAACAACAGAATACAAGAGACAGAAGAGAGAATCTCAGATGCAGAAGATACCATAGAAATCATTAACACAACAGTCAAAGAATGCAAAATGCAAAAAGCTTCTGACCCAAAACATCAAGGAAATCCAGGACAAAATGAGGGGACCAAACTTAAGGATCATAGGTATAGAAGAGAGTGAAAATTTCCAACTTATAGGGCCAGTAAATATATTCAACAAAATTATAGAAGAAAACTTCCCTAACCTAAAAAAATAGATAACCATGAACATACAAGAAGCCTACAGAACTCCAAATAGATTTAACCAGAAAAGAAAATTCTCCTGTCACATAATAATTGAAACACCAAATGCACAAAGCAAAGAAAGAATATTAAAAGCAGTGGGGGTAAAAGGTCAAGGAACATATAAAGGTAAACCTATCAGAATTACACCAGACTTCTCAACAGACTATGAAAGACAGAAGAACCTACAAACCCTAAGGGAACACAAATGTCAATCCAGGCTTCCAGCAAATCTCTCAATTACCATACATGGAAAAAACAAGGTATTCCATGATAAAAACAAATTTACACAATATTTTTTATCAGATCCAGCCCTACATAGGATAATGAATGGAAAACACCAACAAAAGAGGGAAACTACCCACTAGAAAAAGCAAGAAATTAATCTTCTTTTAATAAACCCAAAAAAAGATAACCACTCAAACATAAAAATTACAACAAAAATAACAGAAAGCAAGAATCACTATTTCTTAATATCTCTTAACATCAATGGATTCAATTCCCCTATAAGAAGACATAGACTAACAGACTGGATACATAAACAGGACCCAACATTTCACTGCATACAGGAAACTCATCTCAGTGTCAAAGACAAACACTACCTCAGAGTAAAATGCTGGAAAACAATTTTCCAAGCAAATGGTCCCAGGAAACAAGCTGGAGTAGCCATTCTAATATCCAATAAAATAGACTTTCTATTTGATAGAAATGTCATCTTGATGACAACTACAAGTCATCAAAAAAGATACATAAGAACACTCTATACTCATCAAAGGAAACATCTACCAAGAAGAACTATCAATTCTGAACAACTGCTCCAAATATAAGGGCATCCTCATTTATAAAAGAAACTTAACTAAAACTTCAAGCACACATTGCACCTCACACAATAATTGTGGATGGCTTCAACACTCCTCTCTGCTCAAAGGACAGATCAGGGAAACACAAAGTAAAGAGAGACACAGGGTGACTAACAAGTTTTAGGACAAATGGATTTAATATATATCTATAGAACATTTCATCTTAAATCAAAAGAAAATACCTTCTTCTCAGCACCCCATGGTATCTTCTCCAAACTGACCATATAATTGGTCACAAAACAGACCTCAACAGATATAATAAGATCGAATTTATCCCTTGCCTCCTATCAGATCACTATGGAGTAAGGGTCGTCTTCAATAGCAACAAGAACAACAAAAAGTCCACATAAACATGGAAGCTGAAGAATTCTCTACTCAATGATACTTTGGTCAAGGAAGAAATAAGGAAAGAAATCAAAGACATTTTAGAATTTAATGAAAATGAAGGCACAACAGACCCAAATTTATGGGACACACTGAAATCAGTGCGAAGAGGAAAACTCATAGCCCATGAGTGCCTACAAAAAGAAAATGGAGAGAGCTTAAACTAGCAGCTTGACAGCACACCTGAAAGCTTTAGAACAGAAAGAAGCTAATACACCCAAGAGGAGTAAAAGGGAGGAAATCATTAAACTCAGGATTGATCATCAACCAAGTTGAAACCAAAAATACTATACAAAGAATCAACAAAACCAGGAGCTGGTTCTTTGAGAAAATCAACAAGATAGATAAAGCCTTAGCCAGACTAACCAAAGAGCACAGAGACAGTATCCAAATTAACAAAATCAGAAATGAAAAGGGAGATAAAACAACAGAAACTGAGGAAATTCAAGAAACATTTAGATCCTACTATTAAATCTTATACTCAACACAACGGGAAAATCTGGATGAAATGAGCAATTTCCTAGACAGATACCAAATACCAACATTAAATCAGCATCAGATAGACCATATAAATGGTCCCATAACCTCTAAAGAAATAGAAGCAGTCATTGAAAGTCTCCTAATCATAAAAAAAATCACAGAACCAGATGGTTTTAGTGCAGAATTCTATCAGACCTTCAAAGAAGACTTAACACCAATACTCTTCAAACTATTCCACAAAATAGAAGCAGAAGGAACACTACCCAATTTGTTCTAGGAAGCCACAATTATGCTGATACCAAAACCACAGTAAGATCCAACAAAGAAAGAGAACTTCAGGCCAATTTCCCTTATGAATATCGATGCAAAAATAAAATTCTTGCCAACCAAATCCAAGAACACATCAAAATGATCATTCACCAGGATCAAGTAGGCTTCATCCCAGGATGCATGGATGGTTCACTATGTAGAAATTTATCAATGTAATCTGCTACATAAACAAACTCAAAGAAAAACAACCACATGGTCATTTCATTAGATGCTGAAAAAGCATTTGACAAAATTCAGCATTCTTTCATGTTAAAAGTCTTGGAAAGAATAGGAATTCAAGGCCCACACCCAAACATATTAAAAGCAATATACAGCAAACCAGTAGTCAACATAAAACTAAATGAAGAGAAACTTGAAGCAATCCCACTAAAATCAGGAATTAGAAAAGGATGCCCTCTCTCTCCATATTTATTCAACATAGTACTTGAAGTTCTAGCTGGAGCAATTAGACAACAAAAGGAGGTCAAAGGGACACAAATTGGAATGGAAGAAGTCAAATTATCACTATTTGCAGATGATATGATAGTATAATTAAGCAACCAATAAAACTCCGCCAGAGAACTCCTACAGCTGATAAACAACTTCAGCAAAGTGGCCAGCTGTAAAATTAACTCAAACAAATCAATAGCCCTCCTATACTCAAAGGATAAACATCCTGAGAAAGAAATTAGGGAAACAATACCCTTCAGAAAAGTCACAATTAATATAAAATATCTTGGTGTGACTGTATCCAAACAAGTGAAAGATGTGCCTGGCAAGAACTTCAAGCATCTAAAGAAAGAAATTGAAGAAGACCTCATAAGATGGAAAGATCTCCCATACTCATGGATTGGCAGGATTAATATAGTAAAATTGGCCATCTTGCCAAAAACAATATACAAATTCAATGCAATTTCCATGAAAATCCCAACTCAATGCTTCATAGAGTTAGAAATAGCAATTCTCAAATTCATCTGGAATAACAAAAAACCCAGGATAGTTAAAACTATTCTGAAGAGTAAAAGAACTTCTGGGGGAATCAGTATCCTGGACCTCAAGCAATACTACAGAGCAATAGTGTTAAAAACTGCATGGTATTTGTACAGTGACAGACAGGTAGATCAATGGAATAGAATTGAAGAACCAGAAATGAACCCACATATCTATGATCACTTAATCTTTGACAGAAGAGCTAAAACCATTCAGTGGAAAACAGATAGCCATTTCAACAAATGGTACTGGTTCAACTGGAGGTCAGCATGCAGAAGAATGCAAATCGATCCATTTTTATCTCCTTGCTCAAGTCCAAGTGGATCAAGAAACTCCACATAAAACCAGACAAACTGAAACTTGCTCAAGTCCAAGTGGATCAAGGAACTCCACATAAAACCAGACACACTGAAACTAATAGAAAAGAAACTGGGAAAGACCCTTGAGGACATGGGCACAGGGAGAAAGTTCCTGAACAGAACACCAATAGCTTATGCTCTAAGATCAAGAACTCACAAATGGGACCTCATGAAATTGCCAAGTTTCTGTAAGGCAAAGGAAATTGTCAATAGTACAAAATGGCAACCAACCAATTGGGAAAAGATCTTTACCAACCCTACAACCAACAGAAAGTTAATATGTAAGATATACAAAGAACTCAACAAGTTATACTTACAGAGAGCCAAATAACCCTATTAAAAATGGGGTATAGAGCTAAAGAAAGAATTTTCACCTGGGAAATATCAAATAGCTGAGAAGCACCTGAAGAAATGTTCAATATCTGTAGTAATCAGGGAAATGCAAATCAAAATAACCCTGATATTTTACCTCACACTAGTCAGAATTGCTAAAATAAAAAAATTCAGGAGACAGCAGGTGCTGGTGAGGATGTGGAGAAAGAGGAACATTCCTTCACTGCTTATGGGATTACATGCTGGTACAACCACTCTGGAAATCAGTCTGGCCTTTCCTGAGAAAACTGGGCATGATACTACCCGAGAACCCTGGTATACTACTCCTGGGCATATACCCAGAGGTTTCCCCAGAATGTAATAAGGATACATGCCCCACTATGTTCATAGTACCCATATTTATAATAGCCAGAAGCTGGAAAGAACCCAGATATCCCTCCACAGAGGAATGGATACAGAAAATGTGGTATATTTACACAATGGAATACTACTCAGCTATTAAAAACAATGAATTCATGAAATTCTTAGGCAAATGGAACTGGAAAATATCATTCTTCTGTGAAGTAACACAATCACCTAAGAACACACATGGTATTTGCACACTGATAAGTGGATATTAGCCCAGAAGCTTGGAATACCCAAGACACAATTCATACTTCAATGATGCCCAATAAGAAGGAAGAACAAAGTATGGATACTCAGGTCCTTTTTAGAAGGGGGAGCAAAATACCCACATAGAGACAAAGTGTGGAGCAGAGACTGAGGGAAAGACCATCCAGAGACTACCCCACCTAGTGATCCATCCCATATACAGTTACAAAACACAGACACTATTATCGATGCCCACAAGTACTTGCTGAAGGAACCCTGATATAGCTGTCACCTCAGAGGCTCTGCTAGTGCATGACAAATCCAGAGGGGGACACTCTCAGCCAGCCATTGAACTGAGCACAGGGCCCCCAAATGGGGAAGCTAGAGAAAGGACCCAAGGAGCTGAAGGTGTTTGCAGTACCATAGGAGGAACAAAGATATGAGCCACCCAGTACTCCCTGAGCGCCCAGGGACAAAACCATCAACCAGATAGTACACATGGTGTTACCCATGGCTCTAGATGCATATGCAGCAGAGGATGACCTTGTTGGCTATCAAAGGGAGGAGAGGCCCCTGATCCTGTTAAGCTAGATGCAGCAGTGTAGGGGAATACCAGGCCAGGGAAGCAGGAGGGAGTTGATTGGGGAACAGGGGGAGGGGAGATGGCTTATGGGACATTTGGGGGTGGGTGGAACCAGGAAAGGGGAAATCATTTGAAATTTAAATAAAGAATATATTTAATAAAAAATATGACCAAAAAATCCTAAAAAAAAATCAATTTCTAAAGAGGTTTATACCCAAGCAAACCTGAACACATATAAATAACAATTCACATTCAGGGAACTTAATAATGCCTCTCAACAAAGGCAGGCTGTGGTCTCACAGTCAGGGTGATTTTCAAATTAAACAGCATTTTTTTTCACTAGTTAAGGACAGGGGCGATATTTGTTCTCATGGATCCCTAGAGTTTCATTTAATAAAACTTATTCACCAAGTTAGAGGCACTGTCACAGGGAAAAGATTTGGACCAGCTCTTCAAGTGTGAACTGCAGGCTAATAGAATGTGGAATGCCCCCCATTCCACAGAGTTAAATGATTTGTTTTCCTTCCAAAGCCTTATTATATTCCGGAGTCAAATGGGAAGTAATCAGGCTGTTTTGTCATTTCAGTTAGGGAAGGTCAAGGGATTAGAACTTAATAGTACCAATTTGCAACCCCACCAGCAGTGGAGGAGTGTTCCTCTTTCTCCACATCCTCACCAACACCTGCTGTCTCCTGAGTTTTTAATCTTAGCCCTTCTGACTGGTGTGATCTCAGGGTTGCTTTTATTTGCATTTCGCTAATGACTAATGATGTTGAAGATTTTTTAAGATGCTTCTCAGCCATCCGAAGTTCTTCGGGTGAAAATTCTTTGTTTAGCTCTGTACCCCATTTTTAATAGGGTTATTTGGCTCTCTGGAGTCTAACTTCTTGACTTCTTTGTATATATTGGATATTAGCCCTCTGTCAGATGTAGGGTTGGTGAAGATCTTATCCCAATTTGTTGGTTGCCGATTTGTCCCATTGACAGTGTCCTTTGTGTTATAGAAACTTTGTAATTTTATGAGGTCCCATTTGTCAATTCTTGATCTTAGACCATAAGCCATTGGTGTACTGTTCAGGAACTTTTCTCCTGTGCCCATGTGCTCAAGGGTCTTTCCCAGTTTCTTTTCTTTTAGTTTCAGTGTGTCTGGCTTTATGTGGAGGTTGGAGGTCCTTGATCCACTTGGAGATGACCTTAGGACAAGGAGATAAGGATGGATCAATTCGCATTCTTCTGCATGCTGACCTCCAGTTGAACCAGCACCATTTTTTGAAAAGGCTATCCTTTTTCCATTGGATGTTTTCAGCCTATTTGTCGATGATCAAGTGGCCATAGGTGTGTGGGTTCATTTCTGGATCTTCAATCCTGTTCCATTGATTCACCTACCTCTCACTGTGCCAATACCATGCAGTTTTTAACACTATTGCTCTGTAGTATTGCTTGAGGTCCGGGATATTGATGCCCCCAGAATTTCTTTTGTTGTTGAGAATAGTTTTAGCTATCCTGGGTTTTTTGTTATTCCAGTGAATTTGAGAATTGCTCTTTCTAACTCTGAACAACTGAGTTGGGATTTTGATGGGGATTGCACTGAATCTGTAGACTGCTTTTGGTAAGATGGCCGTTTTTACTATATTAATCCTGCCAATCCACAAGCATGGAAGGGTTTTCCATTTTCTGAGGTCTTCTTTGATTTCCTTCTTCAGAAATCTTAAGTTCTTCTCATAAAGATCTTTCACTTGTTTGCTTAGAGTCACACCAAGATACTTTATATTGTTTGTGGCCATTGTGAAGGGTATCATTTCCCTAATTTCTTTCTCAGCCTGCTTATCCTTTGAGTATAGAAAGGCTACTGATTTACTTGAGTTGATTTTATAATCAGTCACTTTACTGAAGTTGTTTATCAGCTGTAGGAGTTCTTCAGCGAAGTTTTTTGGGTCACTTAAGTATACTATCATATCATCTGCAAATAGAGAGAGTTTGACTTCTTCCTTTCCAATTTTTATCCCTTTGACCTCCTTATGTTATCTAATTGCCCTAGCTAGAACTATGTTAAAAAGATATGGAGAGAGGGGGCAGCCTTGTCTAGTCCCTGATTTTAATGGGATTGCTTCCAGTTTCTCTCCATTTAGTTTGATGTTGGCTACTGGTTTGCTGTATATTGCTTTTACTATGTTTAGATATGGGCCTTGAATTCCTGTTCTTTTCAAGACTTTTAGCATGAAAGGATGCTGAATTTTGTCAAATACTTTTTCAGCATCTAGTGAAATGACCATGTGTTTTTTTTCTTTGAGTTTGTTTATGTAGTGGATAGCATTGATGGATTTCCGTATATTGAACCATCCCTGCATCCCTGGGATGAAGCCTACTTGATCATGGTGAATGATCGTTTTGATGTGTTCTTAGATTTGATTAGCAAGAATTTTATTGAGTATTTTTGCATCGATATTCATAAGTGATATTGGCCTGTAGTTCTCCTTCTTTGTTGGATCTTTGTGTGGTTTTGGTATCAGCATAATTTTGGCTTCGTAGAACGAATTGGGTAGTGTTCCTTCTGTTTCTATTTTGTGGAATAATTTGAGGAGTATTGGTGTTAGGTCTCCTTTGAAGGTCTGATAGAATTCTGCACTAAAACCATCTGGTCCTGTGCTTTTTTTGGATGGGAGACTTTCTATGATCACTTTTATCTCTTTAGGGGTTATGGGACTGTTTAATTGATCTATTTGAACCTGATTTAATTTTGGTATTTGGTATCTGTATAGGAAATTGTCCATTTCCTCCAGATTCTCCAGTTGTGTTGAGTATAGACTTTTATAGTAGGATCTCATGATTTTTTGAATTTCCTCCATTTCTGTTGTTATATCTCCCTTTTCATTTCTAATTTTGTTAATTTGGATACTGTTTCTGTGACCTTTGGTTAGTCTAGCTAAGGGTTTATCTGTCTTGTTGATTTTCTCAAAGAACCAGCTCCTGGTTTTGTTCATTCTTTGTATGGTTCTCTTTGTTTCTCCTTGATTGATTTCAGCCCTGAGTTTGATGATTTCTTATCTTCTATTCCTCCTGGGTGAATTAGCTTCTTTTTGTTCCCGGGCTTTCGGGTGTGCAATTAAACTGCTACTGTATGTTCTCTCCAGTTTCTTTTTGCAGGCAATTAGGGCTATGAGTTTTCCTCTCAGCACTACTTTCATTGTGCCCATAAATTTGGGTATGTTATGCCTTCATTTTCATTAAATTCTAAAAAGTCTTTGATTTCTTTCTTTATTTCTTCTTTGTCCAAGGTATCATTGAGTAGATTATTGTTCAACCTCCATGTATATGTGGGCTTTCTGTTGTTTTTGTTGTTATATAAGACCACGCTTATTCCATAGTGATCTGACAGGGGCATGGGATTATTTTGATTCTTATATTTGTTAAGGTCTTGTGACCAATTATATGGCCGATTTTGGAGAAGGTACCATGAGGTGCTAAGGAAAAGGTATATTCTTTTGCTTTATGATGAAATGTTTTATATATATATATATATATATATATATATATATATATATATATATATATATATATATGTTGAATCCAATTGGTCCAATGCTTTGATTAGTTTCACTGTGTCCTTGTTTAGTTTCTGTTTTCTTGATCTGTCCACTGAGGAGAGTGGAGTGTTGAAGTCACCCACAATTATTGTGTTAGGTGCAATGTGTGCTTTGAGCTTTAGTAAAGTTTCTTTTACGAATGAAGGTGCCCTTGCATTTGGACTATAGATGTTCAGAATGAAGAGTTCTTGCTGGATTTTTCCTTTAACCAGTAAGAAGTGTCCTTCCATGTCTCTTTTGATGATTTTAGGTGGAAAGTCAATATTATCTGATATTAGAATGGCTACTCTGACTTGTTTCCTAAGACCATTTGCTTATAAAATTGTTTTCCAACCTTTTACTCTGAGGTAGTGTTTGTCTTTGATACTGAGGTGTGTTTCCTGTAAGCAGCCAAATGTAGGATCCTGTTTATGTATCCAGTCTGTAGGTCTTTGTTTTTTATTGGGGAATTGACTCCATTCATGTTAAGAGATATTAAGGAGTAGTGGTCAGGCGGTGGTGGCACACGCCTGTAATCCCAACATTCTGGGAGGAAGAGGCAGGTGGATTTCTGGCTTTGAGGCCAGCCTGGTCTACAGAGTGAGTTCCAGGACAGCCAGAGCTATACAGAGAAACCTTGTCACAAAAAAAAAAAAAAAAAAAAAAAAACAACTAAATAAAAAAAAGGAGTAGTGATTATTACTTCCTGTTATTTTTGATGTTATTTTTATATTTGAGTGGCTATGTTCTTTGGGGCTTGATAAAAGAAGTTTACTATCTTGCTTTTTCCCGGGGTGTAGTTTCCCTCCTTGTATTGATGTTTTCCACCTATTATCCTTTGTAGGTTTGGGTTTGTGGAAAGATATTGTGTAAATTTGGTTTTATAATGGGATATCTTGGTTTCTCCATCTATGGTGATTGTGAGTTTTGCTGGGTATAGTAGTCTGTGTTGGCATTTGTTTTCTCTTAGAGTCTGCATGAGATCAGCCCAGGATCTTCTAGCTTTCATGGTCTCTGGTGAGAAGTCTGGTTTAATTCTAATCGGTCATCCCTTAAAGGTTACTTGGCCTTTTTCTCTTACTGTTCTTAATATTCTTTATTTAGTTCATTTGGGGGTTTGATTATTATGTGATGGAAGGTATTTCTGTTCTAGTCCAGTCTGTTTGAAGTTCTATAGGCTTCTTGTATATTCATGGGCATCTCTCTCTTTAGGTTAGGGAAGTTTTCTTCCATAACTTTGTTGAAGATATTTGCTGGACCTTTCAGTTGTAAATCTTCACTCTCATCTATACCTATAATCCTTAGATTTTGTCTTCTCATTGTGTCCTGGATTTCTTGGATGTTTTGCGTTAGAAGCTTTTTGTTTTTTGTATTTCTTTCACTGTTGAATCAATGGTTTCTATGGTATCTTCTGCTTCTGAGATTATTTCTTCCATCTCTTGTATTCCATTGTTGATATTTGCGTCTATGGCCCCTGATTTCTTCCCATGGTTTTCTATCTCCAAGGATGTCTCCCTTTGTGATTTCTTAGTTGTTTCTACTTCTGTTTTTAGATCCTGGATGGTTTTGCTCAGTTCCTTCACTTGTTTGTTTGTATTTTCTTGTATTTCTTTAATATGTTTTTGTGTTTCCTCTTTCACGACTTCTGCCTATTGACTCAATTTCTCCTGCATTTCTTTAAGTGATCTTTGGGTTTTCTCTTCATTGGCTTCTGTCTGTTGACCCCTATTCTCCTGAATTTCTTTAAGTGATTTTTGTGTTTCCATCGTAAGGGTCTCTAACTTATTCTTGTTTCTCTGTATTTCTTTAAGAGATTTATTTATTTCCTTTTTGTGCTCCTCTAACAGCATCATGACCAGTGATTTTAAATCC
This sequence comes from Apodemus sylvaticus, assembly GCF_947179515.1. Taxonomy (NCBI): domain Eukaryota; kingdom Metazoa; phylum Chordata; class Mammalia; order Rodentia; family Muridae; genus Apodemus; species Apodemus sylvaticus. The sequence goes on from NC_067488.1 coordinate 1,490,722, forward strand.
AAATCTTGTTTATCTGGTGTGTTGGGGTATCCAGGACTTGCTGTTGTTGGAGAATTGGGTTCAGATGCTGCCATATTGCCTTGATTTTTGTTAGTAACGTTCCTGCATTTGCCTTTTGCCATCTGGTTATCTCTGATGTTAGTTGGTTAGTGACAGCAGTCACTGGCTGTTGCTTGAACCTCCTGTGGGTCTGTAAGACTATTTCCACACCTCTGGATGACTGGGTTTCCCCTGGCACAGACTGCTGATTTGCTGCCCTACTCTTTGGTGTCATTGAAGCCCTAGTGTGTCCTGTCCCAAGCAATGCTATACTCGATTTGTCTCTGTGTACCTGGTGTTGCCTGTCTGGTCCACCTGGTAGTAAAGATGGTGGATGCCGTGTGGATCCCCTCCAAGAGCTGATCACTCTGTAGGGCCAACAGCCCAGGATAGGGCTTGTTGCTGGGTTTCAAATGCTCTGCTGATTCTGGTTCTCGAATGCCCCACATTCTACCAAATACCCTGTTCCTGTCTGTTCTTGAGTGAGTTTCAGGAAGTAGGATCTTCCCCATGTCAGATCTGCCACAGGTCTCCCACATCCGATGGAAAGGGGCAGTGGTGATTAACCTGCTCCTGCTGGTTCTCTAGAGAATATTAGGTAGTGGGATCTTCCCTGTGTTAGATGTGGGACAGGTCTCTGGCTGAGTTGGCTGCTTGGTCACAGGAGCCAAGATGGTGGTGACCTTGGACCCCAGAGCTCCATCTAGCCTTGGGACTTCCTGCAGTTCAGTTGTTCCCCTGGTTGAGCTGGCTGAGCTGCCAGGGTCAAGATGGTGGATACCTCGGACCATAGGGCTCCGTCTAACTGCTGGACTCCCTGCAGGTCAGGCACTTCCCTGGCTGAGCTGCCAGAGCCAGGATGGTGGCTGGTGATCTCAGACTGCAGGCCTCTGTCTAACTGTGGGACCCACTGCAGGTCAGACGCTCCTGCAGGGTGTCTGCCCAGGCAACTGTAGAGCTGCCTGGCTCCCTGGGGTGGAAGGAACCCAGGCAGGCTGTGTCCTAGGCAATACTTCATTCTGGTGCCCTCTGCGTACCTGATTGAGCTGCATGTGCAAGGTGGTGGCTGGCGACCTCCATGCTTTATATTTATGCATATATTATGTACTCCTTTTCCAGACAATATTTTATCATTCAAATAAGATAATGGCATTTACCTGAATAAATTATTGCTGATGGGGACCCAAGAGATACCATGAGGTATCCACCAACATCTCCAATGAGCAAATCTGTACTTCTCTTTTACACATGATTCTTAGAGTTGCCTTTTAAATGGCCATCTTACTCCTGTTTAAATGAATTATATTTGTATGTTCCAATTATATATTAAAAACTTGCTGCTCTACTAAAGGACCAGAGTTTGTTTCCTAGCATCCATGCCCTTTTCTGGCTTTCACAGGCATTCATACGCATGGTATATACACACAGGCACACATACATGACCATGAATTTAAAAATAAAAATAAATCTTTAAAAACCATACTTTTCCTTGAAATAGTGAGGGAGCTATGGACATGTTATCTGGATTCAGGCAGGTAGACTTGGCTTTATAAAAGAGACTGTTTGGCCCCACATTGCTCACGCCACCTCTCTGACTCCTCTCTTGCCCCTTCCTCCTCTTCCCTCTCTCTATGTGTTCTTGGCAGGCCTCTCCTCTCCTCTCCCTCCTCTTCTCTTCTCTTTTCCTTCCTTTATTCCACTTCTCTCTTTCTCTCTTCTCTCTTTCTCTCTCTCTCTCTCTCTCTCTCTCTCTCTCTCTCTCTCTCTCTCTCTCTCCCTCTCTTGCTCCATTCTACACTATACCCATGGTATTGCTGGTTTCTCAGGGGAAGGGATGCCTCAGCCTGAATCCCCTCCCACCGCACCATACCGGGCTATACAAATTTTACAAAACACAACGAGGAGACCTCTCTGGATTCCTATTTGAAGCCACTAATCTTTATTCCCATTGAACAATCAAGAATCTGTACCAAAGAGCTATTGTTTCCAGTTGCTCTCCCTCATGTAGAAAGAACAATCTTCTCTATGCATGAAGACTTTATGAAAATTTTAATGACTTATTAGGAACTCAAGTTTAAAATTCAGTGGTCTCAGTTGACAGAAGTACAACAAATTTAAGTGAGGGTGCAATGAATTCCCACAGTGAGAAACTTTGTACATGAACAGGCAGTGTAAGGATCAACTCACAGCATAGTTTGTTTCCTCATCTGGAATTTGGCAACATACTGTGGAATACATGATACATTCCAGTTTACAAAATGTTAAAATTGGTGGGAAAATGTGGATCTTATAATCAAAGCACTGTGGGGCATGTTTATTAAGTTTTGTAGTACTAAGAATGAAAGATACAAAGTATCAGAAAAATACTTTTTTATTTCCTTTTTTATTTTTAGAAAAGAATTTAAGCAATTTCTTCCCCCCACCCGCAATGTCCTGAAGATAGTCTAGTTTCAACGCACTATTTTGTCATAATTGTTTCCTTTCCCTCTCAAAGGTATCCTTTCTGGGACAAGACTTAACATTCTAGTTATAAGCCACTCTTCCAGATAGTAATCATAAGTCTCCATAGAACAAAGTAAGCATATGATATACTTTTGAATATATGCAAAAAAGTCTCAGAATCTTCAGAGTAATTGCTCCTTTGCTAAAGATGGCATGACCCTAAGAAAGATCAGGTAGTTGACAAGTTCTTTCATCTATTACAGAACAGAAACAAGAACCTAATTTACAGTGTCCAGTACAAAATAACTCTACTGAAAAAAGAATAAAAATAACAACAGTTAATCTTTATTATTAATAAAGCTACCATTCAACCACCAGAGAGCTATAACCACTGCATGGACCCTGAACTACGTTGGCTGTGAATATATAAAATAAAAAGCACAATGTTTTAAGGAAAAGAATAATATTAAAAATCAGTTACCTGATTTGTAAATTGAATTTATAGTCATTTTATGTGTAATGTTTAAATTTTATTAAATAACTCTAACTATGATTAAACTGCTGCCATAAATTTAACGTGATAAACATGTAAGTTTATTTTTGCAGCACACCTAACATATCATGAAAACATCTGTGGCATCTGTAGCTGACAAAATGACAGGTCCCCTGTGGTTTGTTGCTAACCTCTGTAATCTAAAGAAATTCTAAGAGCCCATTGATGTGAGGGGGGTGTCCCTTGCAGTACTTGGAGGGAAGAAAAGGGAAAATGATGTAATTATATTATAATATCAACAAATTATATTAAATAAGTCTAAATACCTTATTGCACTTTAGGAAAAATAAATATGTAAGTATTTCCTTTTCAATTTCCCAGAGCTGCTCCAGATCTATGGATTCCCAAGCACAGCCCAGTTTAAGAACTTCTGCCTTAATAAAACTGCAAGATAACTATGAATAATCCTCCATTTTACACGTCAACCAAGGCTAGAGTAGCTAAGTAACTTTCCCCTTGTTTTTTCCATCCCCTGGCCAAGAAGCACATCAAATATCATTAGAACCTGCAAATATTCAAGGGTAGCACTTGCTGCTGGTTAACAGTCACAAGGGACATGAGAATTGCAGTATCCACTCTATTCTGAGGCCAGTCACCTCTTAGATGGATTACTTAAACACCTAGCCTAGGTATCTGCAGTCTTCAAACACAAGGGACACTGGATGAAGGAGGCAGGAATGCAGGAAGGACCAGGACAGGGTAGGGGCTTGACTGACTCTTTGGTTTCCCTCACCTTGGATTTTTCTTCCTCTATACTCCCAAGTGCTCTTCAGGTGGCTTCTCAGAGGAGCCATTGTTTCTAGCACATTTGAAGCTATTTTCTACCTTAGCTATTTTCTCTTCCTCCCTTCTGATGATTGCTGTTTCTGTTTATTACTGTTCTCAGAGAAGAAAATTTGTTTCTCTTCATCCCCCTTAGCTCATTGCAAACACCTATTTGGCTCTCTCCCTATAATCACTATAATTCCTTAGCCTCCTTTTATCTAAAATATACCTATTAAGTTATCTTAACTCTTTTCAAAGTCAAATTACCTCATCTGTTTATTATTTTCCTTCATTTTGCCTGACTACCTTAAAACTCGGGGAGTATGAAAAGCAATTGTTAAAGCTCCCAGTAGACCCAGGACACATTTATTGATTCCTGTAATTAAGTCTTGCTAATTATACTGAGTGTTATTAGCCTCATGTTGTACCAACTTTAACATGACAAACCATAAGGTTTTAAAATGTGTTTTTAATATTGTTAAACTCCATTTAGAGTTTCACGTGGCAGTCCTCTTCCTTTCACTTGTCTCCATGCCCTCCTGTGAGAGGAAGCCATTTCATTTCAGTAAATCTAACACAAGGTGGGGTTCATCTCAGGTGGTGAAATAAAGACAGGGTCTGCCTGGTCAAGGACATGCTTGATCCAGACTTCACCTAAGAAGTCATTGCTGCTCAACCTTCAAGTAAGATTACCATATCATTCCTTATTAAAAGGATGTTATAAATTTCACTTGTGTTTTGATAACTTATGATCGTTTTTAAAGGCAACCTCATACCAAATAGTTTACATAAAGTATTTTTACATAATTGCTTTCAAAGTATTTTTTTATTCTAATAAAATATTAATTCATTCCCATGTCATAAGAAGTGACCTCTCATGTGCCTTTGGCTAATTTTCCACAAACAACATCCTCTAAAACTCTAACAAATATGTTAACAGCATCTCAGACAACCCAGGACATTTTCATCACCCACAGAGATCCTCATGTTGGCCTTTGTAGATGACTTATCTCCTATACTTTTTCTTTTTCTTACTGTGCTTTTGTTTTACTTTTAAACTTTTTTTGTCTGACACATAAAAATGTATAGTCACACTTACAAAGGGGTTAACATGAATGCTTTGATCCATGGATGAGAAGCATAATATTTAGATATGGTTAAAGTCCTATCTCCTCAAACACATCAGGTTTTTAGTGTAAGAAGTACAAATTCCTTTCTTGTGCTCTTTAGGAAGACATAGAACATGCCTGATAATACAATTGCCTGGGACAGTAGCTTACTAGGACTTTGTGCCTTTAGCTAACTTTTAAGTACCCACTAGTCACCCTTCCCATGTGTGCTATCTCCTCGGCCCTCCCAACCTACAGAAATCACATTTTTGCTCTCAACTTCTGTGAGTAGAAGGACTGATTTTTAGCATTTATAATATTTTATCAAACCTTATATATTTTTGGACCTTTATAAAATACACAGTAAAGCCTGAGAACTGTGGCAGGACAGGACATATTGAAAGACTGAAAATTGTTATTGGCACCTTGATCACCAAGACCCAACATAGAACTTGCTTTTGTGTTCATGACAATTAAGCTTATATATATGAGTGTCTTATATACATGCATGTGCTTAGACATAAAAGATGCATGCATACATGTATTTCTTCTTTCTCTCAACACATGTATGTCCTCTCAAGTTTCCTAAGTGTCAGACATTCTTTTAAGTTCATCTTTCTCTTGGTGTCCAGTCAAGTAATGACTGATAATAAAGTGGCTAGATAAGTCGAAGACCGCACAGACAAGGATGAGCTCTGAATAAGAGAGAAAGATAAGACAAAGCAGGGAAAGGGATATTGGAGGATGTTTGATCTTAAAGAAGAATTTGTGCAGTGGTGTTGCCAGAGTAAAGACGTAAAAATGTCTGTATTCAGAAGAGAAGAGTGGAGGGAAAGCAGCAGGCTATGGCAGGGATACTGATGGAGGGCCATGCTTGGCGCTCAAGAGAACAGGAAGGAAGCATGTGTGCTTAAAGTGGAGCAGAGAAAGGAAAGAAGCAAAAAATGGCAGCGGGGGTGGGGGCGCTGGGGGGATCACTAATAAGAAGCAGCTGAGTCTAGTCAAGTCTCCTGGACCACTTGTCTGAGTCAGATAGAAACAGTTGGAGACTCATGAGCAGGACAGACTTGTGATCTATACTAACAACTGGTCAAATGATGGCTCTGCTGCTGAGCTAAGAATAGACTGAAGAGTTCAGGAACTGAAGCACTTTCACCAAGACACTTGTCCACTGGCCCCTTAAAGCCATCTGATGGACCAGTTTGTCCCTTCCAACAAGCCAGCCAGCTTCCTTAGTTAGGGATAATCTTATGGATAACTTGCTCATTCTCCTTTTTAATATTTTCCACATTTTATAGATAATCCATGGCTTCTTAAATTATAAACCAAATCACTAGCATCACTTTCCTCATATTCTTTCCTAATCATGACATCTCTCCCATTCTTTCACTGAAGAAGCCTGAGAATCAAAAACGAATTTAGACATTTCAAGTTCAGAGGTCAGACCTGTGCTCAACAGAGAGGAATTTCCACACATGAACAAAATTAAACATGACTCCTTAATTTAATTACTGCTAAAATTCTAACTTGCTTACCCAGCCAATTTCTATCTAAACACATATATTTTCTTTAAGTGGTAATAGGAGATACCTATTCATTTAAAACCTATTGAGCATGTGTGTTCTTGCTGGTATTCCAGACTCCTTGGAATATTATTACAGATCTTATGAGCATCTAAATTCTTCAGAATTGCTTATTTAATTGAGTGTCTTGCATTTTAAGTAGTAAACCATATAGCCAGTAAACTATGTTCATCTGACCATTTGACTAGTTGCTCAGTCTGAGGTGGCCTCACTTATATATATGAAGAATGGAGTTTTTAGTGTAAGAAGCACAAATTCCTTTCTTGTGCTCTTTAGGAAGATATAGAACAGGCCTGATAACACAATTGCCTGTGACAGTAACTGTAACCTAGGCTGTTCTTTCCAGGTGATATGCTTCTTTAATGTAGTTTCTGTATACATCTGTCGTGGGACTATTATACAAGATGAAGTCTCCCTGTGGTAGTCTTTCCACTATCACATAAAACATGTTCAAGCCACAAGCTTCTTAAGGTGTGCTGTCTATTGTCATGTGTCATTGGGACATATTGTTAGAAAAAAGTCAGAGGGCTATCCTGGATAAAGGTCTGGTAAGAGCATTACAGAAAGAACAAAGGAAGGGAAGAAAAGAGGGAGGGAAGATGAGAGAGATGGGGGAAGGAAGGGAGTATAATAAAAGGGAATTTTAATGTTCAAGGAGAAAAGGAAGGCTGAGTAAGAAAGTAAAGAATACTATTAAGAGCAATGGTGAAAGCCTTGTTTCATAAGAGGTAGCCAGAAAGTCTAAGAGATGACATTGACTAAAAGACAATGTCTAAGAGATGACATTTTTGGCAGGGCCTTGCAGAAATCTGGAGGTAGAGTGAGAAAATCCGAAGTCAGAGAAAGTGAACTAGTACAAATGATGAGAAACTGAAGGTGGTTGGATGGGAGAGGGTAGGGTTGCAGTGGTAGTTGAGTGTGGGCACGAAGAGCAAAGGAACTCTGAGGTGAAACACACATAGCGCATTTGAGGGGAAGAGTAACATCCCCTGGCATAGGTTCATTAACAAGGTTACTGTGTGCAGAAGAGGCTGCAGAATGGTGAGGGTTGTTGCATATACCTTTTGCTACTAAAACTAAGCTCCAGGAACAGACCATGCTACCAGCCCCCTGCCCAGAGAATATTGGATCCACAGATGAAAAAGACGGATGCACACAGTTGTTCAATTTCAACTTGCCTTATTGACTCAACTGCAGGATGCTGCCAATCTGCCTCAAGCAGTGTTTGCTTCCCAGTACTCCCAGCTCAGGATCCTAAATCTGCACTCAATTTCCGTTGCTCAGCCATCTTTATTCCAGTTCAACATCCCCAACCTCCCACCTCTAGAAAGAGCCTGTGGTCATTTCACCCAAGATCTCACATGGCTGATTGGCTTGTCTCCTTCCAAAGGACAGCAAAACTCTTTCCCTCTTCTTATATCTGCTTGCTTGTGAGAATCCAGAAGTCCTGCCTATTCCTTCTGGCCAACAATTGACCCATGGCATCTTTACTGATAGATCACAACCCAATTAATGAACAGGACCCCTACAGAGGAGTCAAGGTGGAAATGATCTGGACACTATTTCAGCACTCCTACAGGACAGTGATACTTAGCCGGGTTGCTGAAGCTCAGGTGGATGTAGAAAGTAGAGTGACAGGATTGGTGACAGTGTCAAAAATGGCTATCAGTGAACTCAGTGCTTTTGCTGTTTACTAAGTTATTCCTCCTAGAGGTAAGGAGACCACAGCAGAAAGAAGCATTGTAATGTCAGATGGGAAGAGAAAAGGCTTGTGATGGGTCTATGAACCAAGGAATGTAGACAGCAGCAGCTCATCAGCAGTACCAACACCTTGACTTCAGCCTTGCGAGATTCACTTCATGACAAAAGGAACATTTTTTGGTTGTTATTATAGGTTTTTAGATGATAGTGATTTGTTACAGCAGCATAGGAAACTGATACATGAACAGCTATATTAATCTTAAAGTGAAATCCAGGCGAAAGATTTCATCACAAAGTAGAATCCCTTAAAAAGGTTGCAGTTCCCAGCAGAGTAAGCATGAACTGAGGGGAGTCAAGGTGCTTTTATATTGTTTCTGAACACCCAATACCCAAGGACAGAGTGCCCTTGATAAAAGAGTAAAAGACAAAGAAAGAACATCCAGTAAGGCACAAAGAGAGCTGGAGGTTTCAGATCCCAGAAGCTGAGGGTATTTTCAGGCAGAGGCCAAGTGCCAAGTGTGGCAATTGGCATTTGCGGCTTCATGATCACTTTTGATCTCAGGCCTGGAATGTTTTGTAATTGCCTATGAAATGCCGGGACGGACAGTTGATATTTGTGGGCAACCTACCTGTAGAGCATATTTGCCTTATGCTTTTAAACTGTATATACCTTGCTCCTCTTTTGTAAACTGACATATCTCAAGAGTACTATTTGGATGCAGAAGTCGATGCTGCTTCATTTCTTCCTTTGCTGTGTATTTTAAGGATCTTCTTGTCTAGGACCTAGGGATACATTGTAAACAGACATCATTCTCAACTCACCAGAACTTCCAGAATAGGGGCTTTTTCTTGGGACCAATATCACCTTGTCTATCAAAGTCTGACCCAGGCTTTCCCATAATTTCCTTCTGCCTTTGTCACATAGTCTTAGAATTCATCACATATGAGGTTAGTCAGGGTCTTCTGGTGAGCTCTGGCCCCTGCCATGCTATCCAGGTCTTTGTAAATGACACACTTCACAGATCACCAGTATGATTTACTGTTAAAACCAAGATATCTCTGCAGGGGAGGGGGGTGCATTAATAATCATATTGAGATAGGCAAGAAAACTAGGTCTGCCCAGGGCTAATAAGGATGCTTGGCCACCCACTCCTCAGCTTCTTCTTAGTAGCTATCAAATAAACACATTTTCCTCCTTGAATAAACTTACCTAATAAAATAAAACTTAATATTTTGCCTTTCACTTTAATCGATGACCAATGTATATGAAAAAATGTTTTAAAATTAAAGGTTTCTGCACCTTTTAACAGTGTCCCTGGAGACGTCAATTATTTTATCCAGTACCCATCATTATAAAGAGCTTCAAAATCCCGTAAAAATTAATTCTGGAAAAACTCTCTGCTGCGTTTTTCTTTTCAAACTTCTGAGGACTAAGCCTAGAGCCTTGGTCAGTGTGTCAAGACCTCTACACAGAGCTTGATACTCAGCCTTCTTCGAGCTTGTAGAAATGCATTCTCATTTTTATTGATGGATGCACACACATGCTGCATATGTGCTCACAGAACTCAGATGAGGGCATTAGATTCCTGCAGCCAGAGGCACGGGTGGCTATGACATGCCCTTGGGTTCTGGGATCCAAATTCTGATCCTTTGCAGGAGCATCCAATGCTCTAAACCTCTAAACCATCTCTCCCTGCCCTACCCTCAGGTCTTAGTGAGGAAAGGACTCACTCAGTTGCCCAATTTGACCTTGAACTTGTAACCCTCCTCTTTGAGCCTAAGTGGCTCCTAAGATTACAAACAGACTAAGAGGCGCCAGCAACAGCTGCTTCAAGGAGCTATAAGTTGGCTTTCTTTTGCAAGATAATGAAAGCTCAGTAGGGCTTCACTTTAACTTCCCACTTACCTCAGCAGCCACAGCTAGAGCTGCATTGTATCCTCTTGGTGTCAGCAAGTCCTGTCTAAACTTCCGTAGTTGCAGGTTCACCTTTCCCCTGCAGTATTTATTGAGCTTCTCATACATGCTGCTGCACTGGGGATGAAGCAAAGATACACACAGCGTTGTCCCTGGCCTTTTCTAGGTTCTCGGCTCTTGAGAATTTCCTGGCTCTTTATTTTTGTTGTTTTGTTTTGTTTTGTTTTGTTTTGTTTTGTTTTGTTTTGTTTTGGTTTGGTTTGGTTTGGTTTGGTTTGGTTTGGTTTGGGTTTCTCTGTATAGCCCTGGCTGTTCTGGAACTCACCCTATAGACCAGGCTGGCCTTGAATTTAGAAACTAGTCTGCCTCTGCCATCGAAGTGCTGGGATTAAAGGCTGCACCACCACTGCCTGGCTGAGAATTTCCTGGCTCTTAATGTGGCCTTAGGACCTTTACTTGTAGGAGACCTTGAATTTTTACTGGAGCAAAAAGGAGAAAACACAAATGTAATAAAGTACAACAGACCAGTATATTAGATCGGGCTGTGACGTGCTTTTCTCTATAGGTTCAGAGACCATTTAGGGAACTAAGAACTCTGATGCTCCTGTCAGAAAGTAATGCTTTCCAAATGATGCTTCCATTCAGAAAGTAACTTTTAAGCTATATTTCAGATCTTTACTATTAGTAGTAAAGGTATTTAAACAAATAAAGCATATGGGGATGTGGTCAAAACCACAAAGTGCACAAATGCTGTCTATTTTCCTTGAAGAAGAAAAGTCATAAATCTTCAAGTTTATCAGAAAATGTTTATAATTCCACTTTCAATCAATTTAGGAATACTTTTATGCCTACCATTATTGCATCTATATAAAAATTTCCACGATAATCTTCAATTCTAACATGTTTAAAATTTTTAACACCTAAAATTTTTCTACAATTTTATCAGAAATATTTTCCATGTAAATCTTCAATTCTACCATAAAATGTTTCTATTTCTTATTTCAATTAATTTAACAATGCTTTACATGTCTACCACTTTACTCTTTAATTTTCCGTGAAAATTGTCAATTTTAATGTGTTTTTCTATGAATCTCTTTTATTTTATCTGAAATATTTTCCATGTAAATCTTTAATTTTATCATAAAATGTTTTTTCTTCCCTTTTCAATAAAAAAAAAGTCATGATCTGAGTTGGAGTGTCTTTGGACTGTGCTGATTCTTAAGTATAAATTAGTCTCCTTTTTTTGCAAGACAAGAAAATTATCATTGATGGCTATTCTTTGTTGTTAACTTGACCACATCTGGAATTAACTAAAACCCAAGTGATCAGAAACACCTGTGAAGTATTTTTTCTTAATGAAATCATTTGATGTTGGAAGAGCCATTTCTAATCCAGATCTTTGAGGTGGAAGATGAAAAACCTTCAATCCAAATCTTTTGAAGTGGGAAGATCCACCTTCAATCTGAACCACACCTTCTGATGGCAGCCTATATTGAAAAGGACATGGAAGAAGGAAGCTCTTTTTGTCTGTTTTCTCTCACCCCATTGTCACTGATATTGGAGTTTACTTCTTTAGAATTCCAGTGTATATATACTATGAAGACCAGGTGGGACATCTAGCCTCATGGATTGAACAACTGGGTTCTTGGACCTTCAATTCATAGGCAGTCATTGTTGAGTTAGCTGAACCATGGCCTGTAAGCCAATCTAATAAACTTCCATTATATATAATATATGTAATATATTATATAATTTCCTTTATATATATATCCATATTTGTACACATATGTCAGATAGATAGATGATAGATAGATAGATAGATAGATAGATAGATAGATAGATAGATAGATACTCAATCATTCTGATCTGTTCTCTTCCTTGACTAATATACATTTTTTTAATGACATGTCTGGCCATAAGAGAATAAACTCAGAAGTAATCTTAGAAACGCTTAAAGAAGCTGATGTAGGCTTCCCATCCAAGAGCAGGGCAGGTAAAGTTGACCAGAAAGCACTCTGCTACCTACCACATCCTCATCATCAAGTACAAAGCCAGGCCTTTTTGTTTCCGTAAAAGATCCTGGTGTTAAAGGAAGTGGATCAAAGGGGGAAAAGTGTTTCTCTCATTGAGAATTCAGATCTAACGTTTGAACCTGGAGAATGAAAGTTGGTAGGGATGAGTAGAGACTGACAGTGTAATGAGGCAGGAAGGGACTGATAAAGGATGAGAGAAAGCTGGCCTTAGCCTCTGTGTGGGACATTTCTGTAGCTGTAGATAGCAATGAGTATGAAGCCATGAAGTACTGGGCCAATATATGTCACAGAGGAAATCAAAATACCAGTGCGGGATCTTGAGTCCCATGACTTTCACCAGCTGTGTTGCAACATCAGTAATAAAACTGTAGACCATTAATGTGACATATAAGCCCCTTTTAAGCCTATTTATGAAATATCCTAAATATTTTCTTTTGTAAATAGTGGAATTAATAGAATACTAGTTTCTATGTAATTAAAATATATCTTTTAGCTGATGCACATTATTTATTTTTAGCCTGCTGACTCATTATGGTTGCCATACTGACATTTATGGAGCAATCATATGTCTTAATACATTTAGGGGCTTTGACTAACACAGGAGGAGAATTCACTGAAACCCAAAGTGCTTCAAATGATACTATAAAAATGGGACAAGGATTGTCCCACAGTAGAACACTTCTGAGCACACACACTGAGTGATAGGTGTGGGCTTCAGGGAGTTGTTCATTCTGCTCCTATCTTCAGCATGATGAGGAACTAAACTGAAATAGGTACCTGCAATTTTAATACTAGTGTAAGCTTACAAAGCTGCCCATCACCTCAAGCTTCAGGTAGTTTAGTTGTCAAGTGAAAAGTAACACGTGACTCTTGTCCTTGTCATTAATCTTTTTCTACTCTCTGCTGGGTACCTACACCTGCTCAACACCAAATGCTGGAGTCTATAAAAGAACACAAAGGTTGAACTCCAGGGTAGACCTGACCAGAAAGCAAAGCCTGCTCATGATGTCCTACAGTAAAAGATGCTTCTCTACCCTCCCTCCAGGCAGGACTGGGTTTGGATCAGAGCTCTGTAAGGAGCCAACGTCTTCCATCCTGGAACCACAGTCTCTGGTTCAGTGGCAGATGATTGCAGCCACCCAGCACACATGAAATGGTCTACTTTTGAAGTTTTTCTTGAATTTATCACCTGACCAAATAGTGTTGCCACCATCATCTGTAAAGCCTTAATAGCCAGAAAGTTGTGCTGGAACCAACTGTCCCATGTCAGTACAGTATCTAGCTTCTTTGAAGATTAAAGTGAAGAAGCTATACTATTAATTCAAGTAATTAAGAGACTTTTTTCTTTTCATTTGACTTGGAGATTTTAGTGTCACTTTAAATAAAAATCAAAGATATGTTGAGAAACATGGGAAAATAGACACAAATTTGTTATAATTTTCTCATGAATTATATTCTCTATGCTATAAGAAAGTTAAGTTATAAAACAAAAATAAAGCTAATTTTATAGAGAAAAGGATAAGTTATGGAGCACATGTCTTTTTTTTAAGAATTGCCTGAAATTTCATGAAAGCAAAGAATGCACACATCATCCTTGTGTTTATGCTATAAGGCAAGTAATTTAAAACATTCAATATGTATTTTCAGCAGTTTCCTTCTTTTTAATCTTGCATTGCCACCAAAGAATGCTAATGGTTCCTAACTTGCTCTTGGCTGGGTAGGTAGGTTGCTTAAGAAAAAGAAAAGGAACAGTGGAGAAAAGGATGTGATTGTAGCATGTGATAGCTATGAACCCCTGACCTGGAGCATACGGTGACTGATCCGAGGACTTTCTGGTCACAGAAACATTTCTCCGCTTTGGGTTATGTACACTGCATGATAATGAGCAATTGCTTTCATGACTCCTAGTAGACAGCTTATTAAGAGGGCAGTACAGGTTACAGATCATATCCTAACTAGTCCTTGAGTTCTTTAGACATTTCCTCTGGATGTCTCAATTTATTTCAATCGGAGTTGGTCATCTCAGCAACCAAGCATTTGTCTCAAGAAGTAGAATTTTCACTATGCCCTGTAAACAAGTAACAAATATCTTGCCCCACACACTGAAAAGGAAGCAAGTCCGTAGAGCATGGTATTGGGTCCTGTCACTAGCAGTGATCAGCTTTCCCTACCTACACCAAGCTGCTCATGATAAAGAATACGCATGTGTGATGACAACACATTCCTGAGTGGCAGTAGTTCCACTTAGTTTTTGCAGGGTGCCCTGACACCTTCCCTGGACATGAAGATTAAGATGACTTCATAACAGGAGAAAAGGAGGTGTGATGTATGGTGGATGGCTTGTTTTCTTGTTCCTTTATAGGAAACATATGGCAATGTTTATACAGAAGTAGAAAACAATAGCATACTGCTATCAAGTTAGCAATAGCTAATGGTACCATACATGAATGGAAATCAAGCATCTCTTTACTATGCCAGGATTCTGGTTTGCTGATATCTGTACACATCCTGTTTTACTTAGCTTGAAGGGAAGTTTTATTATTTTATGCTTTGATTCCTAATTGGAAGACAATTGTGTAGCAAGATGTTTTTATTTGTGTTTTCACTCCTCTCTGTGCTTAATTATATTACTTTATTAGCAGAGATAATAAATTCTAGCTGAATAGACTTTGTATTATGATCATGTAAAAGTTAAAACCTACTCATTTTTAAAACTTCATTCTTTGTATTTCTGACTTAAAAGTAAAGATTTGTGACTTGGAATTAAAAGTGGGCCTCTGGAGATGGGACACAAAGCCATAAATGACAGAACTGGGCTATATCTACACCACATGCTTTCCTCCCTGGCTAGGTAACTCTGAGCAGGTTTGGTAACTTGACTCAGCCTCAGTATGCAAACCTGTATGCCCTTGTATACAAACTTTACTAGCTTATCTTAGCAAGCCATGGAATGATATGTAAAGCACTTCACACATGCCTGGCTTGAAGGAAGGCCTGCAGACCCACTGTCTATCATCATAATTAGCAAACAGCATATTTTACCCTGGCACCATCCTTGAAATACTGAGATGCTTGGTGCTAAAAAACGGAGATGCACTGGTGCACAGTAAAACCAGTGATGCTGCTGTTCATCAAATGATCCTTGTGTCTGAGCCTGAACTTCTCCAAATTCCATAAGCTGGGTATGGTTATCATCCCCATTTCATTGAAGCATAAACTGAGAGTTTACCTCAAATGCAAAAGGCACATAGGTAAAGATTGGTAAGCGTGAGATCAGACATGGGACCAGCATGAGATCAAATCAAGACTGGATAATTCAAAAGCTCTTTGGCTCTCCTGCTCACAACCTGTGTTACCTCTAGAAGCTCCATTATTTATATCCTGCTTTGAGTACTCATCAATATTCTATGTAACTTCACAGTGACATTCCAAATTTCAAAGTCCTTGTCTCTGAGATTTCCCTTCTTTTGCAATTCAGAAAACAGAAAGGATTTAAGAGATGTGTTAGAAGTCCTGGTAAGTTAGAGTCCAGCAACCACTCTTCCTATTGTTTTAAAGAGGCTATAAGTTCACATTCAAACTTAGGTAAAGACACTTATCACATTCTACAGACAGAAAAGGCAAGGCTCAAGCTGTGTTGACAGGAAGAGAGACAGAGTGGGTAGTCATTCTGTTTGGTAGTCAGGAGTGCCAGTTGCTGTACAAGAAATGGAATATAATGATTCCAAAGTCATGTCTATCTCACCAGGCTTTTCTTTAGTGCCACTAAGATGCCAACAAGCTCCACTTTTAACCGTAGCCTGGAACAGTTAAGAGAACTTCACCTGCCTTTCTTGTTGGATACAAAGGATCTGCTTGTAATTTGGGACTCACACATACAAGATAGCCTAATTCTATTGTCATTTACAAGATATATTATAATTTTACTTTTCTCCTTTCTGCAGTATTTAGAGTAGAGGTAGAGCAGAGAAAATGATTCAGACTGCCAAATTACATGTCCACCTGCTGACCTTGCAGCAATATACAGTTAAATGAATACTTAATATAGATCATAAATATAAATATGTTGCCCATTAGTATTTCAAATGATGGTAGCATAAGGAGGTCGCTACATCTGAGAGCAAAGATAGCTGCATTTATTATAAGCACCTTGGAACTTTCACTGAAAATTAAATGAAGACACAACTATGAATAGGATCCTGCTTTATTAACCTTAGTTTTTAAGTTTGATTTTAATTTTTTAATTTTATTTTTTAAGTTTGTTACTGATTTGTGAATTTTGTACAGTGTGTTATGGTCATAGTCACTCCTCCCCCAACACTTCTCAGATCTAACACTTTCAACTTGTCTTTTGTTTTTTTCTATCAAGACTAATTTGTGCTGCCCATATATCCTTGAATATATAGCCTTCCACTGGAACATGATCACCTTACCAGGGGGTATCCTATTACAGAAAACTGACTACTTTTCTTCCAACAGCTAAGAATTGCCAGTCACTCTAAGACTAGAATAGAATTTTGTGCCCAGCACCATTATATATGCTGTGATTTGGTCTGGCACAGGCTTGCACAGATCTTGTATATGCTGTCACAACTGCTATGAGTTCATGTGCCCTGCTGTGCCCAGAAGACACTGTTTCTTATAGTCACCCACCACATCTGGCTTTTAGAGTGTCCCTGCCCCAGACAATTACTCCTGAGTTTTGGAAGCATGAGGTGTGGTATATTTAATCTAGAATGGAGGATTATGCAATCTTTTCTGTCCCTGGCCTGTTGTTGTTCTCTGTAACACTCACCACCTAACACAAAAAGAAGCTTCTCTGATAAGGAGTGAAAAATGCACAAATCTATAGGCATAATAAGTTATTAGAAGTCAGTCTAATACCATGTCAATTTAGCAAAATAATAGTAATTCTCTCCTAGGAGATACAAGGTATCCAGCCATGGGTTTATGACCTGATAATGGCACTAAGTATTGGTTATATCTCCTGGAGCAGGACTGAAACCAGAACATGGTTGGTTATTTTCATGACATTGTGCCATTATTGCCCTAGTGGACATTGTCTTACTAGAGCAGCAAGACATTTGGATGCTCTATTTACCTCACAGGGTACATAGTTGGGTAAGAATGATGATTGCTTTCTCTTCCAGTCAAGTGCACAGCACATTCTAGTACAAAAAAAAATGCCTTAAGCAAAATGGTTCAAAAACTATTATTGCTAGTAAAAATAATGGAGCAATTTTATTACATTTGCTCCATTATATTTTTTGTAACTCTTAGGTTTGGTGAACCTCAGGATAGGAAATTATACATATGAGAACTATCAGGAAATACACAGAGTAGATATTGATCAAGGCAGAGTGACATACTTTTGACAATAATCTGTAAGAAGGTGATTTATTTGATAGAACAGAAGTAGCAGATGGGAATCAAACATTTATATCTTTTTAAATTTTATTTAGGCAAATGTTTCCAAGTACAGTTTGGTGATGGAGGCTGACTCAGGAACCTTCTTACCCACTGGACTGCAGTTCACCGGCAGTGACAAGGCCAGGGCTATCATGAAAGAAGTCATGAATCTCCTGAAACCCCTCAATGTTACCAAGGTCTTTAGTGATGGAGAAGGAACTGATATTAATTTCTGGATCCAAGCTGGAGTGCCCGGTAAGACCAAAAATGAAGGAGATGTTCCTGTATGCTGTCAACAATTTAAAATAACATCTCTATTTAAGTATCCCGGGGGTTACTAGCACTAGCCACTGGCATGGAGTCCTATCCTTTTATCACTAAGGTATGTTGTAATTACTTTCACGGCTGGGAAAATGGTATTCATTTTGATTGTGTTCATCCTCTGTTCTTCACTCTCTGAGATCTGTAGTGAATGATTCTAGGATTCAGCCTACACATCTGCTCTTTGATTTTGATTTGTTTTTAAAGATACATGTTTTGTAATTTCGCACCCAAATTTTGAGAAATGAAGTAGAAAACAGTCATTGCTGCTAATACCCTTGGGAATCTTCACTTACTCTGATATTGCTATACACAGACACTGTTGTATCTAAACTTCACAATAAGAGATTCTCTGAGGTTGGAATTCTTCCTTACAATTGCTTTTTCCCTTGATGCTTCTGTTAAACAGGTTGACACAAAACTAACAAAATAGCTCAATGGAAAAAGTCACTTACCATTAAGACTTAACACATAAGTTTAATCCTCAGGGCCCACATGGAAGGAGAGGACCAGCTCTCATAAATTGTCCTCTGACCTCAACATGAACACTGGCACATGAAAGACTACACACACACACATACACACACACACAAACACACACACACACCACATACACATACCACACACACACATACACACACATTCACATTCCACATACACATACGCATGTACCCCTCACATACTCATACACATGCCATATACACATATCCCATACACACATATACCACACACATGCACACTATAAACATAAACATAAGAATACACACACAGTCACATACACACCCCATACACATATACATATACACAGACACACATACACACACCACACACACATGCACCCTAAAGAACAGAGATGTGTATAAACTGAATTGCCCTGATTGGTGATTTGTGGTGTGAATCTCCTGAAGAGAAGTTCTAAGCCCTTGGGGACAGGGATGAAATTACAAAATGCAAATATACCTAAGAGTTTATGGGAAAAGAACACAAGAACTTTTCTCCATTAATTTGTGCTGCTTCACAACTTTATCCAAGACCTACCATGCTAATAGTTTCAGGTATTATTAATGAACCTACATTGTACTTCCAATGCTATTATATCTATAATCAAAAAGATGATCTACAGATTCTGCTGCAAATTGTTCTGCATTTGAATTTTATAAATGCAAAGCCTAGCCTTTGAGCTACTAACTGTTTCTGAAACTCTCATATGTTAGAGGAACTGAAAACAGGTTCTCCAGGTCCACCTCTGCCATTGTGTTTCCTGCTCAGAAAAACAGATCTCACCAAGAGTTGCTTAGATTTAAATTGTAAAAAAAAAAAAAAAAAGCCCATTCTTGAGATACTGTGGACTTCAAAGGCATAGTAAATATCAATAGCTAAAAATTAAAAGGTCTTTTCTTTATTGTAATAAGAGACTTGAATTCTCTCCATTTGTACTATGGATATTTAAACAAATCTTGAAATTCTCTGAAATCTATATTTCCATTTAGAATGGTGCACAATGCCTGGACATATCCAAAACATTATAATATGATCTGGATATGCAGTATAAGGATGGAGGCTTGTACTGAGTGTAACAAAATCATTTGATCAAATTTTAAATTTCCTTAGTGAGCCTTCAATGAGAACCAACTCAGCTGCTGTGAAGAAAATGCTAGTATCTTAGAGTGAGTCAGACTGGAGACTGATCAGGAGTAGCTAAAGGAGAGGAGGACCTAAAATCCACGGCAGAATTGGACAAAAAAAAAATTACACCCCCCCTTCCCACCACCTTGTGTTACTGTGTTTGATCATGAAAGCCCCTTGACTTATTCCTTCACAGGTCTATGTTTCATAGGCATTGATCTGTATGAAATGAACAGGTAGATTAATTACTTTCATATGATGCAATCAGATAAGTAAGATCCCTCTGGGCCTCAGCAAAGTCAGGCTTGATTTTTCACATAAGAAAGTGGAATGAGGAATATGATCCTGTTTCAGCTGCTGAATTAGTAAGCTAATTCAACTAGCTGAATTAGTAATCAACTTTATTGATCTTCCACTATTTATGAAACTCCGAGTCAAGCTTCTTTTAAACTACTGCCTTTAATCTGAGACCATCCTTTGGAAGCTGGTACAATTATCCTTATTTTAAAGATGGTGAAGCAGACTCAGAGAGATTAAATGACTTGTAGAATCCAGTCACCCTGATATCAGACCATCTGGTGTCAAGGCTGATGGCGTTTCCCTCCACATCATGTAGCAACACAGAGGAGTCTGGAATGCTGATGGTCTTCCTAGACTCAGACAGTGCCTAAATGTTTATCTTGTTCAGCTTTTGCTTATGCAAAGGATTCCAGCCCATTGCTCCTTGGAATCATTTACCCCTGGGAGAAAGGAGTTTGTTATTGTAAATAACTGCTTATCGTTCTCCACATTCCTTGTTCTCCTCCTTTCTCCTCTAGGTCAGCAAGGGTTTTTTTTTATAGAATCAGTGTTTCATTTTAGATGACTACAAATGTTTCCCTGGATTCATTGCTCTTTCCTGTATTATGAGATGGAAACCCAGTGTTGATGCTTATCCCCTGCTACCAAAAAGCTATCTTTCAAACAAATAATGTTACCTGTGCATGTATGTGTGCATTCCTCTGTGTATGTAAGTGTGTGTGTGTGTGTGTGTGTGTGTGTGTGTACATTTACCCAGGCACTCATCTGAACATCATAGGAGAACTTTCTGGGAATTGGTTCTCTCCTTCCATCATCTAAGTACCAGAGACTGCACTTAGGTCATTAGAGTTGGCAGTAGGTGCTTTTATCTGCTGAGTTATCTTCTCACCCCTAAGCTATCTTTTGTTGTTTCCAATTTTGGTTATTCCTGGAAGAAACAGTGGGACTGCTCATTCTGTAACAAATTGAAAAGTTCCAGAACTTCAGAAAAAGGCAATCATCATAACTGATCTGAAGGAAAATACATTATGCTGATTTTATGTGTGGTCACATGCCCTAAGGATAGGATTTTAAAAGCTATTTAAATTATGCTTTGCATTACTTCATATTTAACTGTATTTTGTTCTTTTTCTCTCATTTCTTCTATTGAAATAAACACGTATGGCCTCTTACTATACTCTAAATCTGTTAAATAGCCATAATCTAAAGAAACTTCTTAATGACTGGGCCTCAGTTTTTCTTAACTGTTTCACATATGATTAATAGAAAAAAATAGTTATTGAGAGCACAGATTGAATAAAAATTCTGCATGATTTTCACTAATTATTGAAGAAAAGTAAGCCAGTTTATGGAAATTTTGTCTTTGAGGAAGTAGGAAGTCCTTTGTTGAGTAGGTTGAAACTTTTAATGGAAAATAATCCAACTGACAATGAACTAAGTAACAAAAATAGAGGATTTCAGTCAAAAGAGAGTTAATATAAAGTGTCTTGGGTACACTTTCCACTCAAGCTCCCCCCTAAGGATCTCAACCCCAGGCCACTCCCCTGCCTCCTCTACCATGGCTATTCTCCCCTCCTCTTTCAGCATAGTCTGAGTTCACTCATATTTATGAATCTGTGCACAGGCCACAGCAGTCTGTGGCACTCTGATTTTCCACAGCACTTTGATATTCACCCAGAGCTTATCCTTCAGTAGCACATACAGCCTTGGTCGCGGGTTATCAGGAGTTTAGGTATACCCTACCTCCTGTACTCTCTGATCTTTTCTTCAACTTTAAGGTCAATTCTTTCTATTTTTTAAACATATTCTATAGCTTTTAGTTTAATTTGGGGAACATGTTCGAATTTTTGTTATTCTGACCCAAGAGAGGAAACTAAAACATTGAAATAATTACTTTCTTGACAAATATTTGTTCTTAAGAGTCTGAAGAAAATAAAAGATATTGAGAGTTAAAAAAAAAATCCCATAAAATATCCAAAGAAAAATGTATGCATTGGGCTGGAACAAGTGGGATCACATCCCTTACAGGGAAGGTAAGTGAGAGATGTCTATAAACTTGCCTTATAGTTTACCAGTGAAAATGTTTATAAACATACCATCTAGTACACCAATGGTTTTCCTATATAAAATAGTGAGTAGTCTGTACCCTGACTCTGTCAGTAATAGTATAAGAGTGGCAGTAACCTTAGTCTCTAAACTATCTCTGTTAAAGCCAGATAGACTTTCAGTTCTTTCAGTGTGGGTTTTGGGTAATGTAATAAAAATCTGTTTTGTTGTTGTTGTTGTTGTTGTTGTTGTTGTTGTCATCATCGTCGTCGTCATTGTTGTTGTTGTTCTGATTGTCTCAGTACTGAAGCAGATGGTTCTCAGTTGCTCAAATAGATCCTTTTAAAATTCCTTTAAAGACAGAAACACACACACACACACACACAAATTAGATGCCCTTTTGGTGTGGCCTAATGGAATGAGGCTCCTCTTATTCCAGTTCTCCCTGTAAGTTTCTTCTTTGGCTACAGGATCTAAGATGCAACCTTTTTCTAATGTCTTTCCTTATTGTATGGTATTCTAGAAGAATTGTAGAACTTGAATTGTAGACCTTCTGTTTCAGAGCTTCTAAATATAAAGTGAAAGATATGGTATTCTTTCTAAACTTGGCTCACTTGTTCCTCAGTATCGTTACTAGTCATTAGCTGTGTGGCACCAGGGAGTCAGAGATGAATACAGACAAGATCTATCCCTTGAATGCAACATGGTCTAATTAGTGATGCTTGGTTAGCGTATCTGTAAAGTGTAGATGGTGACCCGGGAGTCTCAAGCCCACTCATGTGTATTTCCTCCTCTATTTCCTCTCTTATAGACTGACATCACAATCCCCAACCTCCACACAGTCCAGACCACGCCAACATAGTTGAAGCTCTGTTCATGATGAATTGCTCTATGCCCTGATGCCTCTTTCTTAGCTCTTCCTCTCACCATAGACGTTTTCTCAACAGAACTCACTCATTCCCTGGCCTCCTTCAGCCACATCAACCTATATTCTGAATTTCCTAACCCCTTATTAGCTTACTCCATTGTAAACTTTCTAAGTTGAAATCTACCTAACAATTGGGATGCTTTGATCTAGAAAATAAAGCAGAAGATCCAAGTCAGAAGATAGTAAAGGCATTTTTACAAAGAAAGCCAGAGCTTTTGGCTGTTTTTCCCACCTTTGCAGTACTATAGATAAAACCCAAGGCCTTGCACAAGCTATGCAAGTGCTTTCTCAGCACTGAAATCAGTCCCTAGCCAAACTCACTGCTCAGTTTAGTTTTCCAACCACACCACACATCTTACAAGTTTCATCCCACTCTCCTTGGAATGCTGTGGTTATTAAAAGCAGCATATTTTCTACATTGTATGATCATAAAAAAGAATTTCTATAATTGATATCTCTTTTTCAAAGGGAGGAACTCTTTCAAGAATTAATAAAACATGCTTTCTTCCATTTCACTGATAAAAATTGTGACCACTGTCTTTGACTAAATTGAATCATACTAACAAAGCATAGTTGAAATACCAAAATTAATGAATATTGATCAAATATTACTTCCAAGCATAAGTGGGACCCTTCCCAATATTCACTGAAAAATGCATTGCTTCCTGACATAGGAAAATGTTTAAGATGAGGATGTCCATTGAGTAAACAGTTAAACGTAAGTTCAGTGTCTACTTAGTCAGGAATATAAAGCCATTCTTGTTCCATCCCATGTCTTGTGTGGCTCCTCTATGGTTTTCTGGGTGTCTCCTAGTTGTCCAGTCAAATGGGGATTCCTGGACCCTCCTTCTGCTCCTACACTTCTGTGTATATGGACATTCCCTATTCTCTTATCAACAGCTAATTCCATGACTCAGCACATTATTTCCCCTGTTTTCAAGCTTTCTCTCATCTTCGGAAGTTTGAGCAGTTCTCACTGGAACTTGTTCACCAAACTAACCTTACCTCCCCTTGGGTGCTTGTCCTGCTCTTATAAGTGTGAAACAGTGAGAATGCCACATAATTTTCATGCTTGAGGAGAAGTGTCTGTCCCTCGCTAAAGTGTTCATAAGTCAATGTTATGTAAACAAGGTCAAACTTTGTGGGAGTAATAATCTGGTCATCCTTAAGTAGAATACTATGAGACAAACTTATTAACTAGAGTGGGCTGCCCACCTCAGTGACCACATGGCTCCATAACATGGGCCTTCACCCATACATATTCCATTATTTTCGATAATTCATATGTTCTCTTCTTTCGTCTTTGCCCAGACTCCACTGAGATACAACATATACATATTATTTAGGATTTTGCATATTTTCAGTCTTCCTTATTTTTATTCAATGCTTTATATCAACAAAACTAAGCTAAAACTTTCTATTTTGACATTTCCAAATGCCTTTCTTCTGAAAGGCTCTAAAAACGCAGTTAGCAAGGACACAGGTGGATATACTCATGTATAGTAGGTTCCAGGTTCTCACTTTGGATCCAAAATACGTATTTTGTGTTTCTCATCATGAAATAGAATATAACACCCCAGCAGTTCTGTGCTCCCCACTGTCCCTAAATGGGAGATGTGTGTGGTGAAGTCATTCTGTCCAGTAGTTTGCAAAGACCATTAATGTTCTGCATTGAGGAGTTCACACCTCTCTGAAAACATTAGAAGGGAGCTCTCTAATTCATGGCAGAAATTCTCAGTCTCTTGTGTAAAGAGCTGTGGAAATTATGCAGTAAGCACATCTTAAGTATTTAGCATAAGCAAGAGACTGTGTAGACCCTGAAGATAGACAGCCTTATCTGTTCTCTTGAAGACTGAACTAAAGGAGTAACAGTGAGAGGAAATAGACTTGCAAAAAAGTAAAATAAGAATGGCATATATACATACATATATATGTATATGTATGAATATATCCTATATATGTGTATATGTATATATATATTTGTATATGTACCATATGTGTGTATATACATATGTGTGTGTATATACATACACACACACACACATATATATATATGACATCAGTAAGTTTATTAAGTAAGTTTAGTTGTTGGTTCCCTTTTCCCTTTTTAGCCTGGGTGAGTCAGAACTCTTGAATTACTATTCCTTGACTTCTATCTTCTAAAAGTATCTGTTTAGCACCCATGTCAATGCCTCAAGTTGTTCATCAACCTCAGAATAAATGAGCATTTATACTCTTCTCCTTAAAGCAGATTTTCTTCAACTTCAGTAGAAGCCTCCAGCCTCCCAGGTTGATTGCAGATTAGGTGAAGAGGGGCTGTCTACAGTATAAAAGTGGTTTAGTTTTTTACATCATGACTTATGAAATATCTTTTAGTGTTGCCCAGAATATTTATTGAAAACTAAAATGCAAACTTTCACTTGGGAAGTTAATGTATTTTGTGTGGTGTCTCATTAACTAGACTGTGAATCTTTTTTATATACCCGCACGGCCCAATATTACTTGGAACATAAACATTTAATGATTAGATATAGTGATCTGGAAGTTAAAAGGACACAAAAAAATTTAAGTAACAGTAACAGTCAGATATTTTGTACAATGTTCCCATAAGTAGCACACATGAAATGCCTTCCAGAGTCCTATGATAGAGCACAGGAAAATGCTACAAGATGGTGCTGGGTATTGATGATGAAATTGTCATTTTGAATAGACAGAAGTAGAAAAGGATATTCCTAATGAGGAGATAATAGAAACCAGGCCAGTAGCAGTCAGGAGACAGTCTTCTCTGGGAAGTTCATCTGGGCAGTTTATCTGGGAAGTTATAGGCTGTATCTAGATTTTTTAATGTCCAATTAATTTAATTATTAATACAACAATAAGCCTGTGATGGGGCAGGGAAAGGGGAGGCAGAGCAAAGATATGGTGAACACAGGAAGAGAAGGAAGCAATATGAAGGATGAACAGGATGATTCAGATTCAGCATGGCTTTAAATAGCAACAGATAAATATAATATCATATAGGGACAGAATAATTATGGTAACTTCTCTAATCTAGGTGGGCAGCTTATATCATCATTTGGCTCTGAAATTATTGATGATAATTTCATGAATTGATGATTTATTGTTATATAAATCTGACTGGTTAATTATAAGTTTCAATAGTTCTAATTTTACCAGGTTACTGGGTATTGTGATATCTGGTATTATAATATCTGTGATATTATAACTGCGAGGTGGGCAGTTATTGAATGGGGCTGGTGTGGCAACAACCTGCCAAGGGAACTTAGCGAGTCTGGTGGGAATGTCTTGGGAGACTCGGGCCAGAGATTCTGCTGAGATGAGAACACTGGGCTGCAGCCATGTGGCCTGCTGGTGCCCGTTGTAGGATGGGAACTTGCTGTTCTTTTTAATATTTTCTACAACAATAGGCAGTGAGATCAGTTGAAGTATCCAGGCGGATGTACAAGTGCCATATGTTTCAGGTTGAAAACTCTTATGCCAAGAAGCCATAAGTCTTCAGCATGAGAGTGCTTAGTGGAAAATGTTATGAGTTTAGAAAGCTAGGGATGCCCATATCACACTCAATAGGAAGGAAGCATAGTGTAATACTTATGCAATTAAATGGGAGCTTAAGGAAGAAGCAACATGTTAGAAAGACTTGCTTTAAGTGTTATTGGATTGTTCCATATTGAGCATCAGAATGACCCATGAATACTATGTTCCATCTTCCATTAGAATACATCTTCCATGGCTTCTAATAACATGTCCTGGTGGAATGGCTTTGCTTCCTTAGTTTTCCCTCTAATAGTCTCAAGGTTGGCTCTTCTGGAATCTCCTTCCTATACATTTGACTCTCAATTTGTTGTATATTATCCTTGGTGGCATGGGGGCTTCTTGAATTATTGTGGAATTATGTACCAAAAAACTCACTGTAAGGTGACAATATTGTGAGTCACAAATGTACTATTCACCAAACCTGCCTATCAGACGTCATGTCCTAGTAACATAACAACATGGCATACAATACTACTGCATGGACCACATTCCCTTGTGACCTAGTGGCAAAGTGGAACTATGGCTTCTTGATGCTTCGATTTAGCATCTCAAGATGGTATATAGTGGCATATAGCTGGGGAGAAGTTCAAACTTCAAAGCACAGTTTCTTTAAAATGTCTTTTTCTCATCACAATAAAGTGGAAATTCCATTAAGTTAATACCTCATAAGCCTGGGCTCTATTTAATCACTGCATACAATAGGTAGCTATATTATGTATGAATTATGGAAAATACAAAAATAAGAAATGGCCTTTTCTCTCCAGGGCCTCACAACTGAGAACCAACTGATTTGGTTTACATAATCATAAAAACAAGAAAAATGGCTTCATCGTGGAAACTAAATAAAGCTACATTTAAGTTTCTATGAAAAAAATGTCTGAAATGATCTAAAACCCAATAGAATCCATTTCTAGCATTAAAGAAGTGAGGAAATGTAACCAGCTTGATGCATTTTTTAGTTATATCCAATGATTGTAAATAATTCTACTCTTTATAAGAAAAATGCTATTATAAGACTAGAGATGTAGCTAAGTGCCATAGTGTGTCTTTAATCTATGCATAGCACTGGGTTCAATTCATACCACTGTCAATATGTTCCCACAGAAAATGTCAAACAAATACGAAAAGATAAAAATAGCACAATGTGCCCTCCATGTGCCTATAACTTAGCTTAGGGACAGTTTTACTCACGGGTAGTATTACTTCATTTCAGCCACAAATAGACCTTTTTATACCAGATGAAAATCCCCAATATGGCATCAATTTATTTGTAAATAATTTGTATCTCTCATAAATAAAGACTTGCATACACAACAATGAACTAA
Source organism: Apodemus sylvaticus (assembly GCF_947179515.1). NCBI lineage: Eukaryota > Metazoa > Chordata > Mammalia > Rodentia > Muridae > Apodemus > Apodemus sylvaticus. The sequence goes on from NC_067488.1 coordinate 1,518,372, forward strand.
ATTTCCACTAAAATATTTTAGGACTTTTTTCATATTCTATTATATAGATAGTTTCCAGATGTTTCTAGTTAAATTCACTTTAATAGAGTGAATTAAATAAAAACTATTCTGAGTTGACCCAAAATTTCAATAAGATTCAAATAATACAAGTGACTGACATGCCTATGAAATCTCTTATAATTCATAGACTATATCTTTATCTGTTTTTTTTTTTTTTTTTTGCACTTTCAGGTGGCTTGTTCTGACTCAAGTCTAATTCTGAATGGTGAGATAGAAACACAGGGCTTCTGCTTATTCACATTAGCAGGAACACCTAATACCTTCTCTTTCCTTTCTCCAATATAGATCTCTATCTATCTATTTATCTATCTATCTGTCTGTCTGTCTGTCTATCTATCTATCTAATGATAGATATTAAACTCATATATATAATTTTATATTTTATGTATATATATGAGCTATATAAAGGTATATAGATATATGATATATGGTATATATGTATATAAATTCATATCATATATATAAATTCTCTTGTATATTTTCTCTCATATACATTTCTCTCACATATATTTATATCATCATATCCATTTTATTGGAGCATAATCTTAATAATATATTTCAGTTCTCACATTCTTTGTTAATCATTTGAAATACTCCTATAAAAATGGCCTTTTCCTGAGAGGCTCTGTCAGAGCCTGATATATATAGAGGCAGATGCTCACTCCCAACCATTGACCTGATCATGGGGCTCCCAGTGGAGGAGTTAGAGAAAGGACGGAAGAAGCTGTAGGAGTTTGCAACCACATAGGAAGAACAATATCAACCAACCAGAGCTGCCAGGATCTAAACCACCATCCAAGAAGTACACATGGAGGGACCCATGCCTCCAGCCATATATGTTGCAGAAGATGACCTTATCAGGCATCAATGGGAGAAGAGGCCCTTGTCCCTGTAAAGGCTCAGTGCCCCAGTGTAGGGAAGATAAGAGTGGGTTGGGTGGGTGGGCATATAACCACATAGAAGTAGGAGAAGGGGGATGGGATAGGGAGTTTCTGGGAGGTCAGGAAAGGGGATACCATTTGAAATGTAAATAAATAAAATATCTAATAAAAAATATGGTTTCCTTTGGTAACCCAGAGATGTTATTTATAAGGAAGGAAGGAAGGAAGGAAGGAAGGAAGAAAGAAAGAAAGAAAGGAAGGAAGGATTTATCATTCATTCTTTCCTTTGTTTACACATTTTAAAATCCATCTTTTTGTTCCCTAGTATCTTCCAAAGATGAGGAATTCATTTATTTGTATCATTATTAACTGATGAATTTCAAGACATTTGATGTTTCATCTATTGTGAATTTATTTTTAATGATGCCTGAACTGTACCATCTTTGTCCAGTAGAAGCTTCATTGACTTCTCCCAAATGGCTTTAGCATGAGCTTCAGAGTTACTAGGTTATTCCATAACTTTACAAATGTTCCAGACCATCTTGTACATTTCTTACCCCAGATCGAGAATCAGCCATTTCGTCAATGAGTCCAACTACTTTTACAAGTTCATGGTATTTAGAGCCTCAGACTGAGCTCTGTATGTATTTGTTCCTGCCAAAAATGGCTGGTGTCTCTAAGTCTGTTAGTAGCTAGACAACTGTTTTATTCTCAAAAGAGAAATTCTATTAGTAATAAATTTTCCAATTTAAGTTCAAGACTATAAGGTTGTACTTAACCTTGCTGTTGCTACATCTGGATTTCCTTTGTTGCCCCAAATCCTAGCATTCAATGGAACACCGTAATCAGTGCTTTTCCCAAAAACACACATGAGAGTCTCAGAAAAAGAGCAACAGAAGCCACAGCCTAACAGTTAAGGAAGTCACGTGGGTCCTTTTGTCCTTTGTATAGTTCTTCTCCTAGAGATGTAAAAGTTTCTGTTAATCTGTGATGTTTATTATTCTGAATGTTACTTTTGTTTTGATATCTGGAATTTATGATTTCTTGAGTTAAATGCCTTTTATTTATAACATAATATGATGGTTTGTATATGCTTGGCCCAGTATTGTTAGGAGGGGTAGCCTTGTTGGAATAGGTGTATTACTGTGGCCTTGGACTTCAGGACCCTTTTCCTAGCTTCCTGGAAGACAGTCTTCCACTACCAGCCTTCAGATGATGGTGTAGCCCTCTCAGTTCCCCTGCACCATGCCTGCCTAGATGCCATGCTCTTGCCTTGATGATAATGAACTGAACCTCTGAACCTGTAAGCCAGCCCCAATTAAATGTTATTCTTATAGGTGTGGCCTTGGTCATGGTATCTGTTCACAGCAGTAAAAATGTAACTAAGACACATAGGAACAAGACTGCAAATATGAATAACAGAAGTTTTCAATAACTTTTGAGGTGACTTTTAAGAACCTTCTAAAATATAGTGTATTATTCTTTAACCGATTTTCAGATGAAGCCATTGAGACTCATCTGAGAGCATTTCCTCGTGCAAAATCAGAAAGATAATAAGGAGAGAAGTCATAGTTAACATGTAAGATCAATGCAGGTCAATATCACACATAAAATACAAGTTCTGTCCTAAAGAGTTAATGTAGGGCTTAAACACAGGAAGCAGAAAAGACAACAGTTTGAGCCTTTATCCATTATTCATGCATATTTCAAGGCTCTGAAAATAGAAAATGCATGCTGCCCAAGAGCAAAATAGAACTGAAGAAACAAAACAAACCAGGCTAACAGAAACATCTCTAGTAGAACTATACCAATGGACAAAATGACCCAAATGGCTTCCATAACTGTTATGCTGCTGTTTCTGTGGCTTTTTCTCTGAGACTCTCATGTGTGCATTTGCGACTAGACCACTGATTATGGTGTTTTAACAGTAGCATCTCAAATAATTAACAAGGAATATGAGAACTAAATACTGACTACACTTTGTTTAGGATATTTCCAGGGGATTCAGAAGTACAGTCAGAATGAGGAACCACTGGGTTAGGTGTAGTTAAACAATAAGAGTTTGGATTAAGGGGATTGACTTAAAATTCACTCAGCTACTTTTCTTAGTAAGGCATTTAACATTTTGGAACGCTAAAAAAAAATAAGAAAACACTAATAATAATTTATGAGATTAATTATATGTTTTTAGATAAAGATTATCACCTTAGGTAAATGCTTGGCACAAAATCCCCATGAATAAGCCAGTGTTATTAGTTTAGTTATTGAAGCAAAACTTCTGTCATTGGTTTAAAATTCTTCAGTCCTCTGTGACAGAACTGTAGCTCAGATGATCTGAATGTGTGTATGCATGTATTATATATGTGTATGTGTATCTACGTCTGTGTTTGTGTATCAGTGTATACTTCTATGTATCGTGTGTGTATCTGTTTCTCTCTCTTTCTCTGTGTGTGTCTCTGTATGTTTATGTCTGTGTTTGTGTGTCTGTGTATGTATGTGTATATGTGTATGTGCATATCTCTCTGTGTCTCTCTCTGTCTCTGTCTCTGTCTCTGTCTCTCTCTCTCTCTCTCTCTGTGTGTGTGTGTGTGTGTGTATGTAAGACCAAAGAGAAACTACACAGGTAATGAGCATAATGTTTTCATTTGCTCACTTAAAATCCTTCTTATAAGAGCCTTTTCATTACTTGTATATGGTTAATAGCAAATTTCTTGGTTTCTCTTGGATTTTTTTCTGTTTTGAAATACTGTTTAATTCTGATTTTATATTTTCATGTTCTTCAGTCAGTATTTATGTCAGATTTTTTATTGTGCTTAAGCCAGTTATTGGGACCCTCTGTGAGGCTATGCATATTCTCTTAACACTCTTCCTAACAAGAAAAAATACAGCATTTTTCATTCTATATTCACATTATGCAGGAAGCACTGAGACCCTATAAAAGTAAAGCTTAATCTAGTAACATATCCGGATGCTCCCTGGCTCCCTTCCTTCTTTATTATTATTATTATTATTATTTTTGGTTTTCTGGGGGGTTTTGTTTTGTTTTGTTTTTTTGTTTGTTTGTTTGTTTTTTCGAGACAGGGTTTCTTTGTGTAGTCCTGGCTGTCCTGGAACTCACTCTGTAGGCCAGGCTGGCCTCAAACTCAGAAATCTGCCTGCCTCTGCCTCCCAAGTGCTGGGATTACAGGCGTGTGCCACCGTGCCCGGCTCCCTTCCTTCTTTAAATATTGATCATTTCCCTCATTTTCAGCTAAATATTTAACACTCCTGTCTTTACATGCCCATATAGACACTACTATATTTAAAACATAATTGATGCTTTAAGTCATAGTGAGGATTTGTTAATATTATTAATAATTATATAAAGAACAAACTATTCAATGGGTGAAAGAAAAATAGGAGAAAAAGGTCAAGATTGAGGCCAAAGATACTGGTGATTTCATCGATAGTGGTTAATAGCCTAGCTTCCACTGGTACCTGCTAACAACTGTCTCATAAATATGCAGTAGGGACATTCTCTGTCTTTCCAAGTCTATTGTCTCTGATAAAAGCTGCAAACAGCATAGGATAAAGGGAACAACAGCCTTGTCCTGTGAGAAACTGCAGGAGAACCAAGCTGAGCTGTACTTCTCCTCAGTGGGCCACTGTTACCCCAGAGTACAGAACTCTTCCTAAAACATCTTAGTTCTAATGTTAGTTAACAGAATATTCTAAATAGTAGATTAAGAAAGCCAAGACAGAGTTTTAAATTTTGAAAGTTTTTCGATTAGGAATCCAGTTGTATCAATTTTGTGTATCAGAAGAAAATTAAATTAGCCGTGTGCGGGACTTCTGTTCTGTTCCTGTTCTCTTCTTTGACATCACAAATGCAAAGGCTGACATTATATCTGAGAACTAACAAAAACTGGGATTTCTCAATATAAATATTGAAAGATTAATTTGAAAATATCTCAATAGAAAACACAAAAGGTTATTGCTAACAGGAGGTGTGTTTTAATCAGTCTGCACCTGGTTAAAAAGTGTCTGTGTGCCAAGAACCCAACCAAAAAAGAGAACTTCAGACCAATCACTTATGAATATCAATGCAAAATTACTGAATAAAATTCTTAGACACTGAATCCAAGAACACATCAAGACCATCATTCACAACAATCAAGTAGGCTTCATCCCAGGGATGCAAGATGGGTTTAATATATGAAAATCCATTAACATAATCCACTATATCAACAAACTCAAAGAAAAAAATTACATGATCATCTCCTTAGATGTAGAAAAAGCATTTCACAAAATACAATACCTCTTCATGTTAAAGGTATTGGAGAAATCAGGAATTCAAGGCACATACCTAAACATAATAAAAGCAATATACTGCAAACCAACAGCCAATATCAAATTAAATGGAGACATACTTGAATTAATCCCACTGAAATCAGGGACAAGATAAGGATGCCCACTCTCCCTATTCAATATAGTACTCCAAATTCTAGCTAGAACAATAAGTCAACAAAAAGAGATCAAGGGGATACAAATTGGCAAAGAAGAAAAAAGGTATCACTATTTGCAGATGATATGATAGTATATATAAACTACCCCCAAAATTCTATCAGAGAGCTACTCTAGCTGACAAACAACTTCATTAAAGTGCCCAGATACAAAATTAACTTAAATAAATCAATAGCCTTTCTTTATACAAATGATAAACAGTCTGAGAAAGAAATTAGGGAAACAATTCCCTTCTCAATAGCCACAAATAATATAAAATATCTTGGGGTAACTCTAATCAAACAAGTGAAAGACCTGTATGAAAATAGCTTCAAGTCTCTCAAGAAAGAAACTGAAGAAGATCTCAGAAAATGGAGAGAGCTCCCTGCTCATGGTTTGGCAGAACCAACAAAGTAAAAATGACCATTCTACCAAAAGTAATCTATAGACTCAATGCAATCCCCATCAAAATCCCAACACTATTATTCAAAGACATGGAAAGAGCAGTTTTCAGATTTATCTGGAAAGGCAAAAAAACACACAATAGCAAAAACAGTTCTTAACAATAAAAGAACAGCTGGGAAAATCACCATCCCTGACCTCAAGCTTTACTACAGAGCAATAGTAATAATTGCATGGTATTGGTACAGAGACAGACATGTTCATCAATGGAATATAATTGAATACCCAAAAATAAAGTGCACTTACAGGCACTTGATCTTTGACAAAGAAGCTAAACATATACAATAGGGGAAAAAAAGCATCTTCAACAAACGGTGCTGGCCTAACTGGCTGTAGATATGTAAAACAAAAATGAAAATAGACCCATACTTTTCACCTTGCACAAAGCTTATTTCCAAGTGGATCAAGGACCGCAACATAAAACCTAATACACTGAATCTAATAGAAGAGAAAGTAAGGAAGAGCCTTGAACTCATTGGTACAGGGGGAAATTTCCTAAACAGAACTCCAGTGGCTCACACTGTAAGATCAAGAATTGATAAATGGGACCTCATGAAACTGGAAAGCTTCTGTAAAGCAAAAGACATAGCCATGAAGACAAATTGGAAACCTACAGATTGTAAAAAATTCTTCATTAACCCTACATTAGATAGACAGCTCATATCCAAAATATATAAAGAACTCAAGAAGTTAATCACCAAAAAACCAAACAACCCAATCAAAAAATGGGATATAGAACTAAACAAAGATTTCACAACTGAGGAATTTCAAATGATTGAGAAGCACCTAAAGAAATGTTCCTTAGAATACCATACTAAGTAAGGTAACTCATTCACAAAAAGAGCACACATGGAATGCAGTCACTGAGAAGTGGATATTAGCCCAGAAGCTCTGAATACTCAAGACATAACTCACATATCAAATCATTCCCAAGAAGAAGGAAGGAGAGGGCCCTGGTCCTGGAAAGGCTTGATGCAGCATTGTAGGGGATTGCCAGGACAGAGAAGTGGGAGGGGAGTCGAATGGGGAACAGGTGGAGGGAAGAGGGCTTATGGAACTTATGGGGAGGGGGGAACTGGGAAAGGGAAAATCATTTGGAATATAAACAAAGAATGTAGAAAATAATAGTAATAATAATAAAAGAAATGTTCCTTAGTGATCAGACAAATGTAAATCAAAACAACCCTGAGATTACTTCTTACACCAATTAGAATGACTAAGATCAAAATCTCAGGTGACAATACATGTGGAGAAAGAGGAACATTCCTGCATTGCTGGTGGGATTATAACCACTTTGGAAATCAATTTGAAGGATCCTCAGAAAACTGGAAATAAATCTACCTGAAGTCCCAGCTATATCACTCTTGGGAATATACCTAAAAGATGTCCTACCATGTCACAGGAGCAAGTGTTTCACTATGTTTATAGCAGCTTTATTTGTCATAGCCAAAATCTGTAAATAACCTAGATGTACCAAGACAGAAGAATGGATACAGAAAATGTGGTTCATTTACACAATGAGTACTACTCTGCTATTAAGAACAAGGACATCCTGAGTTTTGCAGGCAAATAGGTGGAACTAGAAATATCATTCTGAGTGAGGTAACTCAGACCCAAAAGGATATGCATGGTATGTACTCGCTAATAAGTGGATATTAGCCCCAAAAAAGTACAAAATACCCAAAATACAGTCTACAGAACTCAAAAAGGTCTACAAGCTGAAGTGCCCAAGTGAGGATGCCTCAGTTCCACTTGGGAGGAAGAAGAAATCAATCACAAGTGGGGGGGAGAGAGAGGGAAAGTAAGTGTGGCAGGGGGACAAGTTAGAGGGGTGGAGAGGGGAACCTGATCTGGTATTGGGCTAGAGAAAAGGACTGAAGCCCTGAGGACCAGTAGAAAGAATGGAAACATGCGACCTCAGGAGATAGGAGGTTGGAGCGACCCTCCAGAACACACCAGAGACCTGGGAGTAGAGAGACTCTCAGGACTCAAAGGGAGGGACCTTAGATGAAATGCCTGACAGTAGGGAGAGGGAACTTATAGAGCCTACCTCTAGCAGGAAGATGAGGGGATCAGATGAGGGAGAGGGGGGCCATCCTACAGTCACAACTCTGACCCATATATGTTCCTCTCTGAAACAATTACAGGGATGGAAATGGAGAGGAGCCCAAGGAAAAAAGGTCCAGGGACAGGCCAAAGTGGGATCCAGCTCAAGGGAAGGTCCCAAGGCCTGACACTATTCCTGAGGCTATAGAGCACTCACAAAAAGAAACTTGTCATAACTGCACTCCAGAAGACCCAATAAACAGATGAAATGAAACAGAGTCAGATGCAGATATTTGCACCCAACCAGTGGTCAGAAGCAGCTGAGCCCTGTTGTTGAATTAGGGACGACTGAAAGAAGCTGAGGAGAAGGGTGACCCTGTAGGAGGACCAGCAGGCTCAATTAATCTGGACCTCCAAAATCTCTCAAACACTGGACCACCAACTAGGCAGCATACACCAGCTGATATGAGGCACCCAACACATAACAGTAAAGGACTACTAGGTCTGTGTTCATTAAGAGATGATGTACCTAACCCTCAAGAAACTGGAGTCCCCAGGGAGTTTAGAGGTCAGGGTGGATGGGATGGGGACATCCACATGGAGACAGGGGGTGGGAAGAAGGTATGGGATATGGAACAGTCAGAGGATGGATTAGGGGAAATAAAATGTGGAGTGTAAATAAATAAATTAATTAATTTTTAAAAATGTGTGTGCGGCATCTGGCTTAAAAGGAAGTTAGGAATTTAAAACCCTCCATCAAAATGAAATATTTCTAGTTATGGTAATATACAAGCACATTTTATTAGATATTATTGAAAATGTTTTCTCACAAAGAATATTTGACCTCATTATTAGATAAGATACATCCAAACTGAAATGAAATGCAAAGAGAGATGAGAGAGAATTGTGTGTTTATCTTGTCTCCACCATGTTTGAAAAGAAAAGTACTTCCGTGACATACTTCATACTTCTTTGTTTTCCCTAAAAATATTAAAAAAGAATTAGCCATGAAAGCAATGGTAACAAATTTCACCTAAGTTTAGTTAATTTTCACCATTCTTATTTCAAAGCTGGTAATGTAGTAAAAATGTATGTTTTCACTTAGATCAGTCGTGTTTCAATTTTATAAGTATCTGTCTGCCTTGATTTATTCACCTTGGAGCAGATTGTAAGCATCTGTGCTCAAGGTGACCACTCAGGGAAAGGGTCTCGTTCACTTGACACAAGCTGTTTAACTGGATGTGTTATAGTTAAGTCCCTAATGAGTCTTTTCTATGAAGAAATTCTACATAAATCACTTACCTTATTACAGACCACATAAGGTAAAAGGACTTTTTCAAAAATGTGTGTATGATTTCTCTGTGAGTTTTCAGATGCTATATAGTTGTTGAAGGACTCAAATTTACCTGCTTCAAGAGTGAAAATTAGAATAATTGAGATTTAAGTGCCTAACCTCAGAGGTCCTGGTACAGGTTCCCTCTTCCCTTGTGTAGTCTGTGTGAGCTTACAAAAGATTTTTGTATAAGCTTACAAAGATTTTGGCCATGGTATCTTAACAGAACAAATCACTTTTTAAAACTATATAGAAAAAGAGATTGTGTCTTATAAAATGACAAGTTGCATCAAAATAAATTCTATTTTTGGCCTTGCTGTTTAAACACACTCCAGGTAATGATATCACTGCTTCCAAATGCTCAACACCTGCTGTTAAGAAAATGTCATCCCCCAGTTTGCCCTGATGTTGTCACAACTTTCCTGAACTCAGAGCCTAAAAGCAATTGTAATGATTGTAGCATATTCTATAGTCTGTCCTCCAATAGAGGCCAGGCTGGAGATTACCCAGTAGTAAAGTAATCCTTCTGATTTGCAGCCAATACACAGGAGTTTCTCTCTTGTGGGCACAGAAGCCTTGTTACAAAAGAATGTGGAAAAAACTATCTCTTTTTGTCGAGATCTGTTTATTTTGTAATCATTGAAAAGGAGGAGTACACCTGAAATTTTGACCAGCTGCTGTAGCTTGTAATTTTAAAATAAACCAAGCTTGTTCTGTCTAGGAAGTCTAGTACAACAGCCCAGGACCTTGATCACCACCATTTCTCTGGCTGGCTTTGCTAAGCCACCCAGCAGGCGTTCCTCCTGGGAACCAACCTCCCACCTCACTCCCCAGGCTTGGCTCTGCAGATGCCATGGCGGCCATGCGGCATGCGGCTGCACTCTCTCACTTGCCCACCTGAATGGTCAAAAATGGAAAACACCAGACAATATTAATTTTAAAATTAACCAGAATGACACAACTGCTGGGCACAGAATCTATTGTCCTAAACTCATCATCCCGATGGAAATTCTACGCCCCGCCAGGTCTGTCAATTCCGTGGCCTACATCCTACATGTCCTCTCACTCTCCACCTCAAAGAAAAGCTGCTTCTTTTTCCAGTGTCCCCTCTTTCTCTCTTGGACCCAGAAAAACCCACCTCCTTATATCTTTGCCCAGTGATTAGCTTCTTGTTGTCTTTATTAGCCAATAAAATAATTAGGGGAAATCCCCCTACAAGTTATTCCATATTTAAACACTTGTCAGCAACTCTAACAAGAGTATTGAATTCAACAAACAATAGGATGGACTTTTGGCCTCTTCTTTAATTACGACTTACTTTTTGAAAGCACTTACCAACCCTTGGAGCAGTAATACTCAAAACAAATTAGGTAAAACTCTCAGACAAAGCTGGCTGTTACAAGGGCAGATTCCTAAGTCCCATTTCTCAGATACTAAATATAGAAGTCTGGGCTGAGATACTCAGCTGATCAAGTGTTTTCTATGCAAATCTAAGGGTCTGATTTTGGATCATAAATTTAAATGCCATGAGGACATGGCATCCTATTTAAAATCCCAGTCAGCACACAAAGGTAGAGACAGAGGTGCTAGCTAGACTAGCTGAATTGACAAGCCATGTGTTCAAGTGACAGATCTTACCGAAACACATAAAGGTGAAGAGTGAGCAGGAAAGACACCTAACATTGATACTGCTCTCTCTCCTCTATACACATGCAAGGGAATATGAGCATGTGCACACATGCATGTGCACACACACATAAATACATACACATACACACATACGCACATATACACAGACATACACATATACATACAGGAGAGAGAGAGAGAGAGTACAGAGTACCTGCAAACCATCCTTTGATGATCAGAATGGGCTTATTAATTTTTCGCAGCAGAAAACACCTATTGTAGTGGCCTGAGAATCACATACTCTAGAAAGTGTTATCCTAGGTTTGCTACGATTATCAAGTCCAAACCAAAAGAATAACAATGAGGCTGTTTCAAGAGAGTAAGCACTAGGGCAATGCTGAGAGTGGTGTGAAGTGGGAAGAGCCGGGTGTTCAGCATTGCTCTCACCACACTCTGAGACTTAGTACTATAGCTCATGTTTTCAGCTCATGTTTCCTTGTGCAAGTGAGATAACCATCTCTACCTCCTACCACACCATGCAAAAGTTCTGACCAGTTTGGGGCCACATTTGCAAAATAAGCCAGTTTCTCCATGGGGGTATAGTTATATAAATAACGTATTTCCAGAAAGCAAATACCAATAGAAAGCTCAGCATTTCTTCATGTTTTATAAGAACTTCCCTCTGTGTTAGATACTTTGTAAAACCACTTCCTTGGAGACATTCCCGATTAATTTCCTATTTTATCTTCACCCTGTTCTCTTTGTTTCAACAAAGACCTGGGGATGCCAGATTAAAGGTCATGTTATTTTAACTGCCATCTAATGGGTATCCTTGGAACTCTCATAGTTCCCACACTCAGAACCTAGGAGGTCAACCATATTTGGCTAATGAATAGTAACCAGCTGTAAGCTAGCCTAGGCTGTGTGGAATAAACGTCAAGTTCCATTGCAATCCCCTTCCTGGCAGTAGCTGAGTCTGTGTGAGTGACTGCATGCAAAACCACAGGCAAGAGAGGGAGAGGTGCTGAACATCAGAGATCTCTCACGCTGTCCTCTGAGATTCGAAGCTATATAGGGAAGCATGCTTGCCCTCCCTCACTGTGACCTCTCCCTCATGGTTTTATTCCTCTTATCTTCCCCACACACCGCAGAGCATGCTCACATTAAAATGATGCCCCAGAGGTGAGATCAGGAAAGCACACCTGTAGCTGAATACAGTGGGTTTACACTTGTTTCTGTGAACAAGAACACACATGGAAGCTCCTGAGGTCTCTCAGTGAAAGGGTGCCAAGCAGTATCTAGAATGTTGGGTTTGGGTTAAGCTCCTGGTTGGCAAGACTCCAGGGAATCGGGTGTTCATTTAGACTGCATTTGATCAGGAAGTGGATGCAATCCCACCATCTTAATTATTCATAGCTTCAGGGAAAAGAGATCCAAGTCTCACAAGGTAAAGAAGCAATGATCAATCAGTCACATTATTGAGGATGGGAATATTTGGTACTTGAAAGTCTGTGCAGTGATCGTGTTTTCTCTGAGCTTCGATGGCATTAGAAAGTTTATGGTTTGATCCAGCTTGTCACAAAAGCAACGTGACCTAGTCTGATACCGATATTCCATGAGATAACTTAGGGATCTGTAAGGACCTCTTTCTCAATACCTTCACCTCCCTGCAAACATCAGGCTAGTTGATAAGCAACAGGAGCTGCTTGTCAGGTCCTCTTCTTGCTGCTTCTCTTCTTCCTCCTCCTCCCTCTTCTCCTCTTCTTCTTCCTGCCCCCCTTCTCCCTTCCTTATCTTCTGCCTCCTTCCCCTTCTCTTTTTTCACTTTTATCTCCTGTCTTTGTAATATAAAATCAATTGTGGAATAGATATTTTCATAACAAATATGAAAATTTTCATTTCATTTCAGGTTCTTCTTAGAAGTGCTATATTTTTAAACTTATCTTTGGTATTTTTCATTTACAGTCAGTTGACCCGATCTTAAATGTATGTTCCTGGCATTTGGGAATGTATTTGCTTGTCTTGGGCCTTAGGATTAGTAAGAATAAAAAGTCTTTTCCCTGAAAACACTAAGTCAATGGGGAAACTGTAAGGAAGAGCAAAAGTAATGAGGTTTCTGCCAAGGGATGTGTGTGTGTGTGACAGAGAGAGAGAGACAGAGACAGAGAGAGAGAGAGAGAGAGAGAGAGAGAGAGAACCTCTTAGTGCTCCTAGAGGAGCTTTAATTCTCCTGAATAGCTCTACAACCAAACCTCAATAAGGCACATGATTTCTGCCATTTATTTGTTTATGTTCCTGGAGACTATTTACAAATTGTATTTGTTTACCCCTTATTACTGAAGTTATGGACTGCTAAAATTATGGTAAATAGCAGATAATGTTCCAGAAAGATTTCCTTACTTTGCAACTATGGAAAAAATATATGTGGAATGTAAATTCTAGGAGGAAATTGTGTGCAGCATTTTTAACAACTGTATCTTCAAAATCCATCAGAAGTCTGTTGTCCCTGTGCTTACCTTCAGAATTATAAAGTTTAAAGGCTTTAAGTGTTCACTTTCATACAAACATAGAATTAAGCCTGAGTCTTAGGAGATCATTCCTTTCCAAATGTCCATCTCCAGAATAATCTGGTAGAGAACCTTTCTCATGAGGTGTCAGGAAAACCCAATTATGTCACAGGTAAGAGTGAAGGCTGAACTTGTGTCCATCGCTGTATTAAATGCTTTTGTTGTTTCTTTGAAATAAATATCTGACAACATTTCAAAATGAAAGTTTATTTTTGTTACAGTATGAGGATTCAAAGTCCATTGCGTCCTGAAAGAGATGGAAACAGAATCATGAGGTAGTTTGTCACATTGTTTCTATAGCCAGGAAGCCACGAGTTAAAAGCTGATATTCTTGTTCTATTTATCTTTATATACAGTCTTATAACCCAGCCCCTGAAGTGATGTTGCTACCATTCAGGGTGGGTTTTTCTTCTTCATCTAAAACTTTCTAGAGATACCCTTATAGACATGCCCAGAGGTCTGTCTCTTAGATGACTCCAAATCTAGTCATAATGACAATAAGCTCTCACTCCTTGCTTTTATCGTTCTTTGTAAGGTGGAGGCCTTTATGGAGAGTCAGTTATTTTTTGCCTTCTGCTTTAAATCTAAAGTGTGTCATAACGAATCACCACACCCTCTAGACCATTGGGAGTCATAATGGCGATGCTATAGTCTGTTCTGTGGTATCTATTAGGTGTTGACCATAGAGTTCCATATGGTCAAAGGTATCGCAAGACAAGAACATCCTTGAGAAGTTCCTCTCCTGTCAGTATTAAGTGCAAATGCCTTCATTTTTTTCTTTCCTACTTTGAGAATAAGTATTACAAGAACAAAATTCTTTTTTGATCACTCTTATAAAACACTTTTGTGTTTGACTCTTCAAGGACTAAGAATTGGGCACTTTGTTCTTTATTCATTTCTCAAGTGTCAAGAGAGAATTTAGTTTAAAGGCTCCAATTTCTTTTCAGGTTGCAGTGTCTAGCTAGATGGATTAGTATTCAGCAGTGTTGGGGAAATTTTAGATGATTTGCAGGTTTGCAAATCTCATAATTGCAAATCCCATTATGAAATCTCAAACTAAGGAAGTCATTAAATACATCATGGCATGAGCTTTCTCCACAGAGGTCAAATGTTTTAGGCCAATTCCCTCATCTTCTGCTCTGGCCCTATACATTTAAGATAGCCAGCAACTTCCTGGATAGGTCACAGGTACATTATTGACTCGGTACCTCTGTGATAACCTGGCCTCTAGTCCTAATGTGGCTCTCAGTGACACCTCACATCTTACCTGTGTGTGCACTCAGTGCCTTGGCCCAGTGTCCCAGCTTGTGTCATTTTCCTGCTCTCCTTGTGCCCACATGTTCAAGAAAAAAACCATAAATTCTACCATCTATTCCTACTCTTACAACAGGATGTGTGTCCTTGTTCTTACCCTGTGCTGTGCTGTGCTGTGCTGTGCTGTGCTGTGCTGTGGGTACTGTTCCTTCACAGCCCCATACACATCAATCTGGCAACTATTTTTATCTTATGTATTCAATTTTATTTTGGCTAAAGTGTTCCTTCAAAATAACATGTTTCAAGTCTTTTATATTAAAAACAGATATACACTTTCATTTGACTGGATGACCATTCTTTTCTTTGCACCAAAACCTTTCCTACTCTCCCTCATTCCTTCTCTCACAGTAGCCTAGATTTCATCTACAGCAACTTCAGACTCTGACCTTAAAAAAAAGGCCTATCTAAAAGCCTTTGTTTTGGCAACCTAAGACTAGCCTACTCAGATGAGCCCCCCTCAGATCCTCAGATGAGGCGACTCAGATGAGCCCCCTCAGATGAGCCCCCTCAGATGAGCCCACTCAGATGAGCCCCCTCAGATGAGCCCATTATAGCCCTTTCCTTGTTTTTTTGAAAGTTCATTTCAATCTTTTAAAATTAATTTTTTTTAGTTGTCATCATTTTGAAGCTGTACAGTCCCAGACTGACTATGATGATTTGATGTACAATTTTTAGGCATTTTGTAGAATATGTGCTTAGAATTTTGACCTTTTCTCTAGATGTTTATTCTGATTCTTTCAGATCTAGACAGAAGCAAGAAGCTCTCGGTAAGTATCAAGATCATGGTTGCCTACAGTGTTCCAGGTTGCTAAAATAGGAAGTGTAGTTGGTTAGAAGCATTCTGGGCATTTCTACCAGACTGATTTTCTATTTACATGGGATTGATTGAGACACAGCCTCCATCGTAAGTGAAGGGCCACCTCCACTTCTTTAGAAATTCATCTTCCTGAGTATTTCAACTCACTCTTTACTCCTTTTTAGATTCCTTTCCTTATACTCCACCACTAGAGGTTAGTTGCTATGACCTTTGAACTCTTTATCTTCTATTTCTTGACATTACTAGAGATTCTGAACCTCATATCTCTGCATGTTATATATAACTAAGGGTTAGTAGATAGCACCTTTGAACTCTTGTTCTTCTACTTCTTGAAGTTTCTAGAGATTCACCTTTTCTATTATTTATTATTTCTATTATTTCTATTTATTAAATCTCATATGAATTCTGTCCCAGAATGTAGATGCTACTTCATTCATCATGCTGTTGCCTTGGTGAAAGCATTCAGAGTTTATTCTCACTGCATTGCTTCTAGTTATCATCTTAAAATGTGATGATCTCAGTGTTGTTTTGATTTGCACTTCCCTGATAACTAAGGTTGCTGAACATTTCTTTAGGTGCTTTAGAGCCATTTGAGGGGGGCTTTTGGGACGGGGAGAGGGAAACCTGATCTGACATTGGGAGAAGGAAAAGGACAGAAGCCCTGAGGACCAGCAGAAAGAATGGAAACAGGCAACCTCAGGAGATAGTAGGTTGGTTTGACCCTCCAAAATGCACCAGAACCCTGGGAGGCAGCTCACAGAACTATAAGGAAGGGACCTTAAATGAAATGCCTGACAGTATGGAGGGAAAATTATAGAGCCTACCTCCAGCAGGAAGACATGGCTTCAAATGAGGGAGAGGGGGGCCATCCCAGAGTCACAACTCTGATCCATAATTGTACCTGTCTGAAAGAATTACAGGGATGGCACTGGAGAGGAGCCTGAGGAATAGAAGGCTTTTGTTTCCTTTGGGGGATAAGCTGCAAGGGTGGATATGGAGGGATGGGGAGATGACTAGTATCCAGACAATGATGTGAAATTCACAAAGAATCAATAAAAGTTTAAAAACCACTTAATAATTATTTATCCAACATATGCATCACCAATATATACATAGTAGTATCCCCTATTTTCTGCCCCACTTACCCTTATAAATAAGAGAGTTCAAGCTCCCAATGACAAAACTACTCATGTAAGCAATATTGGAAACTGGGATAAACAGACCTATGTTTTTGGCTTACAGGAAGCATCTAGTTATGACAAATTTCAGTGGTATCAGTCTGTCCTTGTGCTCTGGGAGGAGATATGGTGGAATAAGCAGTCATCCAGCTTCCTGCATCTCATTGGCCTAGTTGGGCCTTAAAGGCCTCAGAGTTTTGAAGTTCTCCACTGGTCATTCTGCATCTGATCATCCATAAAAAAAATGGAGATGTTTTCCAGGTTTTCAGATGCAGCTCTGGAAATAACATGTGCAACCTCTGTACAAATTCTGTTGGCCAGAGCATATCACATGACTCTACTCTATCTTCTTGTCTAGCCAAAAGAAAGTAAAATGTTTCGGTGAGCACATAGCATTGCCTGTACTGAAGCCCCTGTTCCTTTCATTAGTCTACTTATTCTGATTATTTTGAAAGATCATAGACTTCTTCTATTCAGATGTTAAATGGACTGATAAAAAGACTGGTAGAGACAGCTGAGGTTTTTAAAATAGCACAATATTCTTGACTTTAGAGATTCTTTCCTTGGTGAGCACTTTCTGTCTAATTCAAAATGTCTTAAAATATGTCTGACACGTATCTCTGAGAAATATGTATTTCGGATCTTAATTTCCCCTATATAGGAAACAGACCTCTAGGCAGTTTCTCTTTACAGGTCCCTTATAAACTTCTCTGAAAGAATTCATAAAATTTCCATATGCTAATGTTGATTTCATAGAGTTAGAAAATAAAGACAAATTGTGGAAAAGTGTGGCATGATCTTGCTTCCACTATTTACTTGTGGAGTCTCTGATATCAGGGAGTTTTGTACCCATATCAGGAAGACAGACATGTTATTGATTCTGCAGTAAGCCTCACAGCAGTAAAATTACATTGTGCCATCATAGGCATAGTAAACTCAAGCTTTGTTACTGTTGTTATAGAGATTAAAACATAGGCATAAAGTGTAGAGGTGAGAATCCAACAGAAACATAAGCTCCAGAAGAGAATGTCGTTGTCATTGATGAATTCCTAGTGCCTTCAAGCAGAACCTGCGAATGGTAGAGACCTCAAGTATTGACTGTGGAGTATGTAGAGCTCAAGCAGCACACAATGAATCATCCTGCATTGAAGCTATAGGAAAGAAAGTTTTCAAGATAATGAGGACTTGATGAAGATGGTGAAGATAATCAGAACTGTAGAGGACATGTACATGGTCAAACTCAACTACACAAAAAGAAAATACGAAAGAAACCATGCAGAACGGAATGTGTGTGGTACAGTGTAAAAGGAGGCTTGGCTCTGATCACAGCAGTCAGGCGATGGAAGAGGAGCCAAGTATGGGTAATAAACATACAAACACCATTTAGATTTGTGTCATAGTTCTTCCATTCATGCAGCAACTGGATAAGCCACCTCCCTCAGCCTGGTTTTAGATATATAATTGGGACTGTGCAATTTATATGTGTGTATAATGCTGTGGTAGTATTTTGCTTCACTTTATACTTTCTGGTAGGTACATGCTCACTTCTCCTTATCACCCCAATATTCTAGATTCCCAAAAGAAAGACAGATATACACAGGCTTATATTTTAAATACCTTAACCAGCTCAATGGCTGGGCCACTCCCTGACTCCACATGGATAACACGATATGCCTAAGTTAACACTAAATTTATATTTTATCTTTGCTTCTTTGCTGCCCTGGACCTTGTTAAGTATTCCTCTGGAAGCCACTTTCCCCCTGCACCTACATGTCGGCTATCTAATCATCCTGTACCTTTTCAGTGTGGTCTGTCTCCTTTTCCCTAGTTATGACAGAATCCTCTCTTTCTCCTCCTCCTTTTCTTCCCAGGAATCCTAAAAAGCACACCTCTGTCTCCATGCCCAGGCATTGGCTGCTAGTAACTTTATTGACCAGTTAAAAAACAACTAGGAACAAGCTTCCTTTAATCCTGAATGTGGGACAGTGCTATCAGGCTTTTGGGTAACATAATTAGCATGAGAACACAAGCCACTATACACACATGCACCCACACATGCAAACAAATGTATATGTATGTGTATATGATGTATATGTATATATTATATATACATATTAATACATACTTAAAGAGGTTTTTAAAGATGGTATTATTACTGTTTTCATTGATAACTACCATGTTCTTGTTGGCCTTCTGTTTCTAGTCATTTTCATGGAGTGAGAAGATAGTTTAGAGAACTATGCCCAGGAGGAAATTGGTGAAAAAGGAAAGCCGCTGAGTGATTGTTTACCTGAGTGATTTCAAACTAGAACTAAGAAAATTCTTTTTAAAATTATGAATAAATATTAGAAATAATTTAAAGCTAAATTTGTGATTAATCTGAATTTTTATAAATTGTATATATTTCTTTTACAAGTTAGTTTATAGGAACTAAAAAATGTATTTATTCATCAAGGCATCAAAGGAATTTGATTAAAATATCACACTTGTTAAGGAATATAACAAAGAACATTATTTCTGTTACATGATTCTAGGCATACATAATATTCATCTTTGGAGAATCCAATAAGCATTGACTTAAACTTCATTTCAACTATATTCTCAAATTAAAGTCATTGTTCCTCTATATTTCTGAAAACACAGAGTATAATTTGATGATTAAAATGTTAAGAAAATTACTAAAGAGGCAGAGGTAAAACTTGTATATTTGTAGAAATAGCTCAGCAGGATGTGGTAGACTAGGCAACACTTCTGACAAGAGGAGGATCCTACTTCCTGATACTTTCTAGAGAACTGGCAGGAGCAGGGTATTTGAGAACCAGAATCAGCAGGGCATTTGAGATCCAGCAGCAGCAGAACATTTGAGAAATAGCAGCCTTCAAGGCATTCGACCCTTGCCAAGTCTGCCAAAGGGAAGACCCTATCACCTGAAACTTCCTGGAGAACTAGCTGTTTGCAGGGCATTTGAGAGAAAGGGAATCCCAGGAGTACAGAAACACAGGCCTGCAGGACAGAGAAGTTAGAGACAGCAAGAGTAGCTAACACCAGAGATAACGAGATGGCCAAAGGCAAATGCAAGATTATTATTAACAGAAAGCAAGGCAACATGGTACCATCAGAACCCAGTTCTCCCACAACAGCAAATCCTGGATACTCCATCATATCAGAAAAGCAAAACCTAGATTTAAAATCACATCTGATATTGCTGATGGAAGACTTCAAGAAGGACATAAATAACTCCCTTAAAGAAATACAGGAGAACATGGGTCAGCAGGGAGAAGCCTTTAAAGATGAAGCACAAAAAAATCCCGAGAAGAAATATGAGAGAATATGGGTCAAAGTAGAAGCCCTTAAAAAGGAATCACAAAAATCCCTAAAAGAAACACAGGAGAACGTGGGTCTAAAGGTAGAAATCCATAAAGAGGAAACACAAAAATTCCTTAAAGAACTTCAAAAACAAACAAGTGAAGGAACTGAACAAAACTATCCAGGTTCTAAAAATGGAAATAGAAACAAAAGAAATCTCAAAGTGAGACATCTTTGAAGATAGAAAACCTTGGAAAGAATTCAGAAGTCATAGATGCAAGCATCAACAATAGAATACAAGAGGTAGAAGAATGAATCTCAGATGCTGAAGATTCCATAGAAAACATAGACTCAACAGTCAAAGAAAATGCAAAATGCAAAAAGCTGGTAACCCAAAACATCCATGAAATCCAAGACAAAATTAGAAGACCAAACCTAAGGATTATAGGTATAGAAGAAAGCTAGCTATGATTTACAATTTAAAGGGTCAGTAAATGTCTTCAACAAAATTATAGAAGAAAGCTTCCCTAACCTAAAGAAAGAGATGCCCATGAACATATAAGAAGCCTACAGAACTCCACACAGAATGGACCAGAGAAGAAATGCCTCCCATCACATCATAATCGAAACACCAAATGTATTAAAGAAAGAAAGAATATTAAAAGCAGTAAGGGAAAAAAGTCAAGTAACATATAAAGGAAGACCTATTAGAATTACACCAGACTTCTCACCAAAGACTATGAAAGCCAGAAGATCCTGGGCAGATGTCATACAGACCCTAAGAGAACCTAAATGTCAGCCCAGACTACTATACCCAGCAAAACTTTCAATTACCATAGACGGAGAAAATAATACCTTCCATGACAAAAGAAAATGTACACAATATCTTTCCACAAATTCATCTCTGCAAAGGATAATGGGTGGAAAATACCAACACAAAGCAGGAATCCACACTGTAGAAAAATCAATAAGGTAATCTTTCAACAAACAAAATAGAAGAACAACCAGAATTTCACCTTTAACTAACAAGATAACAGTAGGAAACAATCACTTTTTCTTAATATCTCTTAATATCAATGGTTTCAATTCCCCTATAAAAAGACATAGACTAACAGAGTGGATATGTAAACAGGACCCAATGTTTTGCTGCATACAAGAAACCTACCTCAGTGACAAAGACAGTCACTATTTCAGAGTCAAAGTTTGGAAAACAATTTTCCAAGCAAATGGTCCCAAGAAACAACCTTGAGTGGCCATTCTTATATCAGATAAAATTGACTTTCAACCAAAAGTTGTCCAAACAGATAAGGAGGGATTCTTCTTACTGGTCAAAGGAAAAGTCTACCAAGATGAACTCTCAATTCTGAACATCTATGCTCCTAATTCAAGGGCACCCACATTCATAAAAGAATTTGTAATAAAGCTCAGAGCACACATTGGACCCCACACAATAATAGTGGGAGACTTAACACACTACTCTTGACAATGGACAAATCATGGAATCAGAAACTAAACAGAAATACAGTAAAACTAACTGAAGTTATGGACCAAATGGATCTAACAGATATTTATAAAACATTCCACCCTAAAGCTAAAGAATATACCTTCTTCTCAGTACCTCATGATACCTTCCAGGAAAGGGGAAATCATTTGAAATGTAAATAAAGAATATGTTGAATAAAAAAAAAAATAGGCTCCCATTCCCCCCCCCCCAAAAAAAAAGCCCAGGAACAGATGGGATTAGAGGGAAATTTTATCAGATCTTCAAAGAAGAGCTAATACAGATACTCTTCAAACTATTCCACAAAAGAGAAACTCAAGGAACACTATCCAACTCATTCTATAAAGCCACAATAACGCTTATATGTAAACAAAACAAAGACCAAACAAGGAAGGAGAACTTCAGACCAGTCTCCCTCTTTAACATTGATGCAAAAATACTGAACAAAATCCTGGCCTACCATTCCAAGAATGCATCAAAACTATAATTCACCACTATCAGGTAGGTTTCATCCCAGGGATAAGGAGGGATGGTTCAATAAACAGAAATCCATCAATGTAATCCACTATATAAACAAACTAAAGGAAAAAAATGCATGGTCATTTCATTAAATGCTGAAAAGGTTTTTGACAAAATCCAATATCCATTCATGATAAAAGTCTTGGAAAGATTGGGAATCCAAGGCCCATACCTAAATATAGTGAAAGCAATATACTGCAAACCGGTACCCAACATCAAGTCAAACAAAGGGAAACTTGAAGCAATCCAACTAAAATTGGGGACTGAACAAGGCTGCCCACTCTCTCCCTATCTATCCAATATAGTACTTGAAGCCCTAGCCAGAGCAATCAGACCACAAAAGGAGGTCAAAGGTATACAAACTGGAAAGAAAGAAGATAAACTATCACTATTCGCAGATGATATGATAGTACTGACCCCAAGACTTCCACCAGAGAACTTCTAAAGCTGATAAACAACTTCAGCAAAGTGACTGGATATAAAATTAACTCAAGGAAATCAATAGCCTTCCTCTACTCAAAGGATAAGCAAAATGAGAAAGTAATTAGGGAAATGACACCCTTCACAATAGTCCCAAGTAATATTTCATAACTAGGTGTGACCCTAACGAAGCAAGTTAAAGATCTGTATGACAAGAACTTCAAGCCTCTGAAGGAAGAAATTAAAGAAGGTCTTAGAAGTGGAAAGAACTCCCATGTTCATGGATTGGCAGGATCAATATAGTAAAAATGGCCATCTTGCCGAAAGCAATCTATAGATTCAATGAAATCCCCATCAAAATTCGAAATCAATTCTTCATAGATTTAGAAAGAGCAATTCTCAAATTCATCCAGAATAACAAAAAAATCCGGGATAGCAAAAACTATACTCCAGAACAAAAGGGAATTCTCAACTAAGGAAACTCAAATGGTTCTAAAGCACCTAAAGAAATGTTCAGCATCCTTAGTTATCAGGGAAATGGAAATCAAAACAACACTGATATTCTACATCACATCGGTGAGAATGCCTAAGAGGAAAAACTCAGGGGACAGCAGATGTTGGAGAGGATGTGGGGAAAAAGGAACACTTCTCCATTGTTGGTGGGATTGCAAGTTGTTAAATCCACTCTGGAAATCAGTTTGGCGATTTCTGAAGTGTTAGACATAGTACTACCTGAGGACCCTGCTATACTACCCTTGGGCATATACCCAGAAGATGCTCCTACATGTAATAATGACACATGCTCCACTATGTTCATAGCTGCTTTATTTATAATAACCAGAAGCTGGATAGAGCCCAGATGTCCTCCAACAGAGGAATGGATACAGAAACTGTGGTATGTATACACAATGGAGTACTATTCAGCTATTAAAAACAATGAATTCATGAAATTCTTAGGCAAATGGATGGAACTAGAAAGTGTCATCCTGAGCAAGATAACTCAATCATAAAAGAACACACATGGTATTCACTCACTAATAAGGGGATGTTAGCCCAACAGCTCAAAATAAACAATTTACAATTCACCCAGCACAGGAAGCTCAAGAAGAAGGAGGACTTAAGTGAGGGTGCTTTGGTTCCTCTGTGAAAGGGAACAAAATACTCACAGGAGCAATAAGGGAGACAATGTGTGGAGCAGAGACTGAAGTAAAGGCCACCCAGAGACTGCCCTACTTGGGGGTTCATCCTATAAACAGGCACCAAACCCCGACACTACTATAGATGACAAGAAGTGTATACCAAAAGGAGCATGCCATGGCTGTCTCTGGAGAAGCCATGCCAGAGCCTTACGAATACAGAGGCTGACGCTAGCAGCCAACCATTTGACTGTGTTTGGGGTCCCCAATGGAGGAACAGGAGGGTTGTTCCAGAGGAGTTGAAGGGGTTTACAGCCCCATGGGAATAAGAATGATTTTGGCCACCCAGATGCCCCAGGACTCCCAGGGGCTAAACCATCAAGCAAGGGGTACACATGGTTCCAGCCAAAAATGTGGCAGAGGAATGCCTTGTTGGGCATCAGTGGGAGGAGTGGTCCTTGGTCAGGTAAAGGCTCAATAAATGCCCCAACAAAGGAAAATCGAAGGGGGGAGGTGGGAGTGGGTTGGGTGGAGGGACATATATGTGGAGACAGGGTGAGAGGAGGGGTTGGTGTTCTTTGGGTAGGGGGGAAATTGAGAAAGGTTTGACCATTGGCAATGTAAATGAAGATGATATTCAATAAAGCAAAAAAGAAATAGTTCAGTAAATCATGACTCTGTCTGAAACAAATGTTGACAATATACATAGTTGGTAAAGTTTAGCAGACAGTTTTGGCCATATGCAGGAATATTAAAGCACCCTTATCCTGCATCCAAAACAGACACAACCAGTTTATCACACATTTTTTCCAACTGAATCTTGATTGGAGCATTAAGTCTTTATGAGTTTAGAGTTCTGTCTATGCTTTGAATACCAATAGATCAGCATTGATAGAGCCAAAATAAAACCTCCTTCCTATTGTGGAGTAAAGGGTGGATTTACAAAGTTTCAGAATTAAACACACACACACACACACACACACACACACACACACCATTATTCTTAATGACACCATTATGCAACTGGTTGAATAATAAATCAATAAATAAATGTAGACCATAGGTGAAAATCCTGTCTTCACTTCTCACATACTGTTTTCCTTGATCATTGGGTCCTTTGTTAATTCATTATTTATTTCTTTGACTGGTGAAAACACCTCCCATGATTCTTACGTGGAGTGTGCTAGAGAAGCATATAACCAAGCAAACTGGAAAGTATATAGTAGAGCACAGTTTGAAGGGCATGGTCTATGTGAACCAGTCAAATCCCATTCCCCTCAAATAGGATGCAATCTTGAGTTTTTTCTTTTGCTACAAAATATACTTAAAATGAAAAAGGGTGAAAAGGGTATGTCTCTTTCTGGGGTTGCAAACCCATTTCTGATTTCAAAGAAAGCTGCAAGGGGAGTTTTGTCTGAGTCCAATTCTATTGAAGACAGAAGATAAGATCTTAACATGAAAATATCTAATCATTCAATTTTCTTCATTAGTAGTCTTTGCCTGAGATAATCTTCCCTTAAACAGAAGCATGAACAATAGGAAGAAGTTCTGGAGACAAAAAGGTGAAAACCGGAGAGAGTTGTGTTCAGTGGGGCACTGTGCTTGGCTCTGTCTCTGCTCACCACATCACTGAGTGTGAGCATCACTGTAGTGAGTGTCCTCCACTTAACCTCCCTTCCATGGCAGTTTCCAGCGCTTGGATTTCAGTGTCTTCATAGGCAGCATGGGTTGGGGGTATTAGATCATTGTTACGAGTTTCGTATCTCTTAGCCCTAGTTTCCCCATTAGACAATGAGGATATTAAAACTAGTTTTTACAAGACGTTGCTGGGAGACTTAGCCAACTGGGGCATAAAGACACCCAGTGCTATACCCAGACATTGCAAAGGCTGAATGGGCATCATGTGTTCTTATAACTGGCAGTGCCTACTTGACTGTGGTAGATTCCTGTTACTGCTGTAATGAAACACCACAAGCCCAATGGTTTTAACAACACAAATTTTTTTCTTTTACAATTGTAGAGGACAAAAGTCAGAAAGGGATGTGTCAGCTGGAGTCCCCAGGGAAAGTTCATCTACTTGCCTTTATTTTCCTTGCCAGTACAGTAGTCATTATGTGGTATACATGGTTATATGCTTTATTTATGTGACACTAGCAGCACAACCTTATATTTTCATTGTCATAGACACATGACTACCACATTCCACTATCACATTAAAATGGTCATAAGAAAAGTTTTTCAGTTCTATGACACCTTACAAAACCACCACCAGCTATTTGCTTTATTGTTGCCAGAATATTATGTTACCTATGACTCCCTTGTTTTTAATTTGAATTTTTCATTCTTTTAAATTTTCCTTATTCAGTACTGTGTTTACATCATGCATAGTCTTTTCTCTTTCCGAATTCTTCCCATGCTCCCTTACTCCTCAAATCCATGACCACTTTTTATTATTATTGTTTACACACACACATACACACACACACACACACACACACACACATGCACACACCACCAACCAACTTCATCCATGTAATGTTGCATATATGTCTGTGTGTTTAGAGCTGACCTCCTAGGATTGTATGGGGAGCTTGCCCCTGAAGAAAATGGACTCTTCCTCTTTCAGCAGACTTTGATTGCCTGTAGATCTTTATACAGGAATTCGGACCTTGTGGTGCCCTTTGACATGCCCATTGATGGTGTTATTATATAGGTCTTTTATAATTGTGTTGTTAAGATTTCATGGGAGCAGCATCCCTGCCATGACTAGAAGATACCATCTAGCAGCAATCATCCTAGTGCACGGGCTCTTTCAATCTTTCCACCCACCCACTTCTGCAGAGTCCTCTGAACTTTAAATGTGGGAGTTGGATTACAGCACCTGAGTACCCCTCAGACACTTCTTCTCTGCATTTTGGCCAGTTGGGGACCTCTATAATAGATTCCATATGCTGCAAAAACAAGCTTATTTTATGAAAGTACACCATAATCTGTAGACACTAGGATAAGTATTTAGAATGTAGTTAGAAATTATATTGCTTTAGGAAAATTGAAATAGTATATTCTCCTCTGAGTTATATAGCCTCTCCTCCAATCATGGGTATTTATCTATATTTTCCCTTGCAGGTATGAATTCCCTGCTATTGAATAGGCTTTATGTCCAGATAGACAGCTGTTAGTTGTACCCAAGATATAAGTGCCACTATCGCAGCACTGGTGATACCTTGTCAAGTGATTCTTTCTGGTTTATATGTTTTGCAGCTGGATAGGATTATTAATTGCTTTTCTCTTTTGGCATCTTTCAAAACACTTTCCAATATGATGAGAGCTGGTCCCAAGGGAGGAGGCCTCCAGATCAGTTCCAGGTCAATTCTTCCAAGTACTGTATGCATGGTGTCGTCAACAATAGGTCTTAATTTCAAGTTCTATGAGGCAACCAAGAAAACCAAGAACAATAGCAACTTCATTTATTGTGTGAGAGTCTGTTGAATTCACATGAACAACAACTCAAAGATATTTCTCTTGCTTAGCACTGGGTTGGTTTTAGATAGTCTGTGGTGTTGCAGAAAACATTATCACCACATATGGCATAACTTCATTTAAACTACATCTATTATGTATTTGTTAGTGAGCATATAACATATTTCCCTGTGTCTGTCGTCCCTTCGTGTTACATTTTTTACTATTACACAGCAAGAAAAAGACTGACTCTTTCTAAGTCCCTCTCAAAAGAAGCCTTGTGATTATATTAAAATAAGATAATTCCCTGTCCAAAATCTTTAATAATATCTTCAAAGTTTCTTATGCCAAATAAGGGTAAAGTAGCACTTGTGAGCTAAAGGGTTAGAGGCTGTGGAGATAGTTATTGAACTTACTGAAATGACTAATCAGATTTTTTAACACTGATAAAATAATCCTCCTATTGGAAAAATGGAGAGTTGTGGTATCAATTCTCAGGGCAGGGGGACCTGAGAGGCTAAAGAAAGCATTTATAACACTCTAAGGGCTTTCTGTACCACTTACCAACTCCTTCTCTTTCCTATCTGAAATTGCAAAGGCAGGAACTAATTAGTGAGTGAGTCAGGACAGAAGTACATGAACTCAAACTCAGGTCACATTCTAGCTCTGCAGTCTGACAGCTAATGTATTTACTATGGGAGATCTGACATTTTTCCTGGGTGTGATTCCTAAAACCATTTCCTAAAATATGTACTTATGACTTGTAATTCTCTGAAAGATGACTCCAGGAAGCACTAATGGAATGAGGAGATGGTAAGAAATGACTCACCTGATTTTAGCCAGCAGGTCTCTCCCATGGGCCTCTGGGTAAGAGAGAAGATCCAGGAGACAGTGCAGACCATGACTCAGAGACAGCCCACCTGAGGGGAATTAGAGGGCAAGTTCTCATCCTACAGAGGTCTGAGCAGAGCATTTGTCTTTAGGATTTTCAGTCATTCTTCACATACCTTTCCTGGCCAAGATAGTTAGAGGAAAGCGTTTCAATCAAACAGCCAGCATCTTACAAAGAATGTTAAGAGATGCAGTATGTAAATGGAGTTGATCTCTCTTTAAAACACGTGCACAGTACCTGTTTCTTGGGGATATTTGTTCTATCAGTCCTGTGTTAAAGTACCTATTACATGTCTGATATAACACAGTTGCTCAATATGCAATGTCTTCTAAGTAATAGATATTAAAATTTTCCTTCTGTTCCTTAGGAAGATCACTGAGAGCTTCAGAACTCTGAGGTTTTGTTTTGCATTGTATTGTTTCTGTTTCACTTATTTCTGAAGTCAAGAAGGAGGGCTAGCGATACTACCTCAATGTAACTTCTTAGGACTCAACCTGATCATAAGCCAATACTTTATGGTTTCAGTGCTTATATGTCCGTTGACACTAGAATTTCCCACTAGCCTGTACCCTGCTGAGCATGAGCTGAGCAATCTGGTAATGTGTGACTCTAGAGCAATCTTAACCACATCTGAGAAAGTTTTGAGGTTAGGATTGCAACTCTGCTGACAAGTTTATCACTAGGTGTCAATGAGCAAAAATCTCAGACAAGCATCATTACATGTAAAGCATCCTCTTAGCAAGCACTAATTAGCAAAAAACTTGCAGAGACTTTATGACTCTTTGGTAAATTTGAATGTGTTCCAGATCTATACTTTGAGATTTCTGGACAGTATCTTGTACAAGATATTCAGTCAAGACAAGTGAAGATTCCAGGCACAGGATTCTGTTAGTCATTTGGCTAATTTTAGAAACTGAGGATTCTTCAGAGTTCTTAACTCTTGAGGGCTTTAACTAAGGTCACCATTCCTGAAAGTAAAGCCTGTAGACTTAATGAGATCCTGTGCTGTCATATAGCAGCTATATAGTGTCTCTAATGTATTTCTGTGAATCCACATATAACATACACCTTTAATTTCACTAATAAAAGTCCTCTTTAGAAAGGGCACACTGAGCAAAATTTCATGAATAAAAGTGCATAGCTGACTTTTCAGTGTGTAAGTGGAAAAACACTGCTTACAGGGTAAGATGGCGATCACAACAATCCACAGCAGGTAGAGTCCTCTGAGCTCTGCACTCTGCATTAGGTCTCAGCAACACCAGCCCATGGCAGGTAGGGAAAGCACGCCAAGCTCTCTACTTTCACAGCATCAGCAGGTTTATGACCTTAGCAAGGATCACATAGCATTACATTTTACAACTGAAATTTTGGAGTTTGTCTCATTGTGGCATGATATACATTATCTGAAGTCTACGGTTTTAAATATTTTAAGATGAAGTTGTAGCATTAAATACATTCATATTGTTGTCCATCACTACCATCATCTTTTATTTTCCCATGCTGAACACTATACCCACGAAATAATAAAATTCAGTCTTCCATTTCCTTGTTTATCTAGCTCCAGAAAGCTACCATTATTCTTTTCTATATTCTGAGTGACTATTCTATGAGTGTTCTTTCCATTTGTAAAAGTAGAATCACCCAAATTGTTGTCATTTTCTCTTAACAATAACTTTAAGATTCACTTGTATGCTAACAGGTATTAGAATTTCATCTTAAGACCAAATATCCTGTTGTATAACAGCCTTTTGCTACCTATTCCTCACTAATAGGCATTTCTACTGTTTCTACCTTTGAGCTACTATAAACCATTCTAGCCCAAACAGTAGCATAGCTATATAAGCTGTAATATTCTCAGTAGATTACAGGCATAACAGTTTGGTACTTTTTCTAGAAACTTACGTAATTAGGAGGCCAGAAATGGTGGCACAAGCCTGTAAAGATAACAGCTTGGTTTCTGTGGTTTCAAGGCTAGCCTGGTGGGTTTCAGGCTGTCCTGTGTGTTTGTGATCCTGTACAAATCTATATGCTTGGGATCCTGCCTCTTTGAAAACAAAAAGAACTAAAACTAAAGAACTAGACAGATAATACAGGCAGATACTTCCTGATTCTTCGGTGCTAGTGCAACTTATTAATGGGTTTGAGGCTTCCATTGTACCTTACTACAGGTGAAAGATGGCTTTATGGATCTTTGAAATAAGATTTTAGAAGGAAACACTTGAAATCCGTGATTTGATATCATAAAGCTGAATTTATATTGCACTTCCAAAATACTTATTGAAAATACCATTCATAATTTTCTTATATGGTGTTTTCATCCAATAGCCATCAGATGAGATCTGACAGTCATTTGGTGATTCTGCTTGGATTCCAGGATGTAGTTACATAAAACATAAAACTCTGTAACCCCCAACTTCTTCCTCACTGAATCCTGAAAGTCCCTCTCCTCTTCCTTACTACCAGAAGGACAGAATACTTCCTAGATTAATAATAATTTCCCTATACAAGGTCATGCCTATAAGAAGTGACTGACCTGAATGCTAATGAAGGTCACAGAAGAAATGCATGTGTTATACATTGGTAGAGAGTAGAAGGCTTGCATTTGTGCAAAGTGACAAGTTTGTTTCTTTAATTTATATGTGTGAATCCATATGTTTGTAAAATTGGGAGAGCTAAGTCCTAAGCCCTGTGTTCACTGGGGGTGCCAACAGAACAGAAAGCCTCCACTGACACACAGGGAAGCAAATAGAATTCCCAAGCAAAGAATTCCTGACTTCTTCCCATTTCTCTGCCAGGGATGGAGTGTAGAGAGTTGGAAAAGTTAGTTTTGGCCCTCAATCATACACTAATGCACTTATGGTATTGGGTTTCTACTGTGGGCCAAGGGCCTTCTGGGCAGCCCTTCTGGGGCCACTTTCTCCTTGCACCTATACTTCAGCCATCTCTCCCTCCTGCACCTTCCCAGCATGGTAAGGCTATGTCCTTCTCTTAGAGGACTCCTTTCTAACCCCTCTTTTGCATTTCTTGCCTGAGAATACTAAAAGTCCTGCCTCTGTCTCTCTGTCTAGCCACTGGCTGCTGGCATCTTTATTTCTCAATGAGAGCCAAGTGTGGGTAAATTTTTGGGTAACATAATTAGCATGAGAACACAAGACACTACACCTGTGTGCCCCTATACATTGCCAAATTATACCCTGAATGGAAGTATGACAGTTGGGGACATATGGCAGGGCGACACATCCCCATTCATAAAGTGTGGATAGAAACTGTTTGTGTTACTCACAGAAGCTTTGACTTACTCACAGAAGCTTCCTGTCCCCAAAAGCATTCAATTTCATGGAATAAAAGGGGGTTGTGGGAGCCTGAGTATTGTTTAGCAGTTAAGAGCATCAGTTGCAGGTTGTCCCACAGCTCTCCAAATGAGAATTTCTCCCAAAGATAGAAGGCATCGAAGGGGTGTTGTCGATCCTAAACTTGCAGGTGAGACCACCAGTTTTGCTCCAATGACTATTCAAAGAGGGACCTGCCAGGAGCACACAGGGCACAGGAAACACAGAACAGCCAGGGGCAGGATCCTTCCTGTGTACATCTATGACCCAGAGCCAAGGCTGTGGCACAGCTCTCCACACATCTCCTACCCAGAGAGAGATGGTATCCAAAGAGTGCTGACATACTTAAGATCACAGGCTCATAGGAAAGACAAGTTCTAGTCAGAGGCAGCAAGACCAGCTAACCCAGAGATAACCAGATGGTGAAAGGCAAGCACAAGAACATAAGCAACAGAAAACAAGGCTACTTGGCATCATCAGAACCCAGTTCTCCCACAACAGCAAGCCCTGGATACCCCAACACATAGAAAAGCAAGACTCCGATTTAAAATCACTTCTCAAGATGATAGAGGACTTTAAGAAGGACATAAATAGCTCCCTTAAAGAAATACAAGAGAACAGAGGTGAACAGGTAGAAAAACCTCAAAGAGGAAACACAAAAATCTCTTAAAGACTTACAGGAAATCAAAACCAAACAGGTTAAGGAATTGAAGAAAACCATCCAGTATCTAAAAGTGGAAATAAAAACAATAAAAACAAAACACAAAGGGAGACAATCCTGGAGATAGAAAACTTGGGAAAAAGATCAAAAGTCATAGATGCAAGCATCACCAACAGAATAGAGGAGATAGAACAAAGAATCTCAGATGCTCAAGATACCATAGAAAGCATTGACTCAACAGTCAAAGAAAATGCAAGTTCCTAACCCAAAACATCCAGGAAATCTAGGACATAATGAGAAGACCAAACCTAAAGGTACAAAGGGTTCTGAAGGTTTCTATACTTATAGAAGTGAGTGAAGATTCCCAACTTAAAGGGACAGTAAATATCTTCAACAAAATTATAGAAGAAAACTTCCCTAACCTAAAGAAAGAGATGCCCGTGAACTTATAAGAAGCCTACAGAACTCCAAATAGATTGGACCAGAAAAGAAATTCTTCCCATCACATAATTATCAAAACACCAAATGCACAAAACATAGAAAGAATATTGAAAAGAATAAGAGAAAAATGTCAAGTGACATATAAAGACATATCTAGTAGAATTATATCAAACTTCTCAACAGAAACTATGAAAGCCAGAAGATCCTGGCAGATGTCATACAGATCCTAAGAGAACAATCATGCCAGCCGAAGCTACTATATACAGCAAAACTCTCAATTACCATAGATGGAAAAACCAAGATATTCCTTGACAAAAACAAACTTACACAATATCTTTCCAGAAATCCAACCCTACAAAGAATAATAGATGGAAAACTCCAACAAAAGGAGGGAAACAACACCCTAGAAAAAGCATGAAAGTAATCAAAAAAAAAAAACCTAAAAGAAGAGAAACACACAAAATTCCACCTCTAACAGCAAAAATAACAGTAAGCAACAATTGTTTTCCTTGGACATCTATGGACTCAATTCTCCAATAAAATGACATAACCTAACAGACTGAATACATAAACAGGACCCAGCATTTTGCAGCATACAGGACTCATAACTCAGTGAAAAGATAGACACCACCTCAAAGTAAAAGGTTGGAAAAGTTTTTCCAAGAAAATGGTACCAAGAAACAAACTGGAGTAATATCATTCTAGTATCAAGTAAAATTGACTTTCAACCAAAAGTCAATTGCCAGAAAAACATTACCAGAAAAGATAAGGAAGGACATGCCATATTCATCAAAGGAAAAATCTACCAAGAAGAATTCTCAATTTTAAACATCTATGCTCCAAATGAAAGGACATCAACATTCATAAAAGAATCTTTACTAAAGCTCAAAGCATAAAAACAGAAACTAAACAGAGGCATAATGACACTAACAGAAGTTATGAGTCAAATGTATTTAACTGATATTTAAAGAGCATTTCATCCAAAAGCAAAAGAATATACCTTCTTCTCAGCACCTGGTGGTACCTTCTGAAAATTGACCAAATATTTGTTCACAAAACAGGCCTCACCAGATACAAGATGACTGAAATACTCCCATGCATCTGATCTGATGACCATGGACTAAGGCTGGTCTTTAATAACAACAAAAACAACACAAAGCCCACATACACATGGAAGGTGGACAATGTTCTACTCAATGATAACTAGATCAAGGAAGAAATAAAGAAAGAAATTAAAGACATTTTTAAATTTAATAAAAATGAAGTCACAACATACCCAATCTTATGGGACACAAAGAAAGCAGTGCTAATATAAAAATACAAACTCTGAGTGCCTCCAAAAAGAAACTGGAAAGAGCTTACACTAGCAGCTTGGTGGCACATTTGAAAGCTCTAGAACATAAAGAAGCAAATACACGCAAGAGGAGTAGATGGCAGGAAATAAACTCAGGGCTGAAATCAATCAAGTGGAAACAAAAAACAAAAATCTTTACAAAGACTCAACAAAGCTAGGAGCTGGTTCTTAGAGAAAATCAACAAGATAGATTAACCCTTAGCCAGACTAACCAGAAG
The DNA here is from genome assembly GCF_947179515.1 of Apodemus sylvaticus. Lineage (NCBI taxonomy): Eukaryota > Metazoa > Chordata > Mammalia > Rodentia > Muridae > Apodemus > Apodemus sylvaticus. The sequence goes on from NC_067488.1 coordinate 1,552,377, forward strand.
GCACAGAGACAGTATCCAGACTAACAAAATCAGAAATGAAAAGGGAGATATAACAACAGAAACTGAGGAAATTAAAAAAAAAACATCAGATCCTATTACAAAAGACTATATTTAGCAAAATTGGAAAATATAGATGAAATGGGCAATTTTCTAGACAGATGCCTGTGACCAAATTTAAATCAGGGCCAGATAAAACATTTAAATAGTCTCATAACCCTTTAAGAAATAGAAGCAGTCAGTAAAAGTATCCCAACTCCCAAAAAGCACAGGACCAGATGAGTATAGTGCAGAATTCTATAAGACCTTCAAAGAAGTTCTAATACCAACACTCTTCAAACTGTTCCACAAAATAAAAACAGAAGGAACACTACCCAATTCATTCTATGAAGCCACAATTACACTTATACCTAAACCAAACAAAGACCCAACAAAGAAAGTTCTCTTCAGACCAATTTACCTGATGAATATTGATGTGAAAATACTCAATAAAATTCTCACAGACCAAATCCAAAACACATCAAAATGATCATCCATTATGATCAAGTAGGCTTCATCCCAGGGATGCAGGGATGGTTCAGTATATGGAAATCCATCACATAATCCACTGTATAAAAAAATTCAAAGGAAAAAAAAACTATGTGTTAGTCTCATTAGATGCTGAGAAAGCATTTCAGAGAATTCAATACACCTTCATGGTAAAAGTCTTGGAACGTTCAGGAATACAAGGCCCATATCTAAACATAGTAAAAGCATATACAACAAACTAGTAGCCAACATCAAACTAAATGAAGAGAAACTTGAAGCAATCCCATGAAAATTAGGGCCTAGACAAGGCTGCCCACTCTTTTCCTACCTATTCAATAAAGTACTCAAAATTCTAGACAGAGCAATTAAACAACAAAAGGAGGACAAAGGGATACAAATTGGAAATGAAGAAGTCACAAAATATCACTATTTGCAGATGATAGTATACTTAAGTAATCCCAAAAATTACACCAGAGAACTTGTACAGCTGATAAACTACTTAAGCAAAGTGGCTCAATATAAAATTAACTCAAACAAATCAGTAGCTTTCCTATACTCAAGGGATAAACAGGCTGAGAAAGAAATTAGGGAAATGACAGCCTTCACAATAGTCACAAATAATATAAAATACCTAGGTGTAACTCTAACCAAACAAGTTAAAGATCTGTATGACAAGAACTTCAAGTCTCTGAAGAAAGAAATCAAAGATCTCAGAAGACAGAAAAATCTCCCATGCTCATGGAGTGGTAGGATTAATACAGTAAAACTGGCCATCTTACTAAAAGCCATATACAAATTCAATGCAATCCCTAACAAAATTCCTACTTAATTCTTCATAGAGTTAGAAATAGCAATTTACAAATTCATTTGGAATAACAAAGAAAAACCAGGGTAGCCAAAATTATTCTCAACAATAAAAGAACTTCTGGAGGAATCACCATCCCTGACATAAAGGTGTACTATAGAGCAATAGTGATAAAAACTCCATGGTATTGATACCAGGCAGGTACCAATGACAGGCAGGTAGATCATTGGAATTGAATTGAGGACCCAGAAATGAACCCACACACCTATGGTCACGTGATCTTTAACAAAGGAGCTAAAACCATCCAGTGGAAAAAGACAGCTTTTTCAACAGATGGTGCTGTTTCAATTGGAGGTCAGTAGAAGAACGCAAATTGATCCATTCTTATCTCCTTGTAAAAAGCTCAAAAACAAGTGGACCAAGGACCTCCACATAAAACCAGATACACAGAAACCAATAGAGGAGAAAGTAGGAATAGCCTCGAACACATGGGCACAGGGAGAAATTTCCTGAACAGAACACCAATAGCTTATGCTCTAAGATCAAGAATCAACAAATGGGACCTCATAAAAAGGCAGAGACCACTGTCCATAGGACAAAACAGAAACCAACAGATTGGGAAATGATCTTTACTAATCCTACATCTGATAGAAGACTAATATCCAAAATATAAAATCAACTCAAGAAATTAGACTCCAGAGAACCAAATAACCCTATTAAAAATGGGGTACAGAAGCTAAACAAAGAATTCTCAAGTGAGAAATATCGAATGGCTAAGAAGCACCTAAAGAAATGTTCAACATCCTGAGTCATCAGGAAAAAGCAAATCAAAACAACTCTGCAATTCTACCTCACAGAAATCATAATGGCTAAAATCAGAAACTCAGGTGACAGCAGATGCTGGTGAGAACATGGAGAAAGAGGAACACTCCTCCATTGCTTATCAGATTGCAAACTGGCAAAACCACTCTGGAAATCTTTCTGGTGGTTCTTCAGAAAATTGGACATCATACTGCTGTCTATACCACTCCTGGGAATATACCCAAAAGAAGCTCCAACCTATAACAAGGATGCATGCTCCACTATGTTCATAGCAGCCTTATTTATAATAGCCAGAAGCTAGAAACAACCCAGATGTCCTTCAAAAGAGGAATGGATACAGAAAATGTGGCACATTTACCCAATGCAGTACTACTCAGCTATTAAAAACAATGACTTCATGTAATTCTTAGGCAAATGTATGGAACTTGAAAATATCATCTTGAGTGAGGGAACCCAGTCACAAAAGAATACAAGAATATTTTAGATATTAGCCCAAAATCTTGGAATACCCAAGATACAATTCACACACCATATGCTCAAGAAGAAGGAAGATCAAAATGTGGATTCTTTTGTCCTTAGAAGGAAGAATAAAATACTCATGGGATGTAGAGGGTGAGAGAGACTTAGGAAAAAGTGAGGTGGGGGAGGGTAAAAATGTGGGTAGGATCAGGTATAGGAGGCGATGGGGGTGATATTCAGAGGGTTGGGAATTTGAACAGAGGTATGTAGCAATGGGGGGTTGGGTTATTAGGTTAGCCACCAGCAAGTCCCAGATGCCAGAAAAGCAAGAGGCTCCCAGGACACAATGGGCATGAGATTAGCTGAAATGCCCAACAAAGGGAAGCGAGAACCTGTAGCGACTATATCCAGAGGTTAGACATGGCCTCTGATTGGGTTAAATTTTTAACTCAGAATGGCTCCTATCTAAAGGGGAACCAAGTGTAGAGAAGAGACTGAAGGAAAGGTCATCCAGAGACTGGGGATCCATTCCATATACAGGCACCAAACTCAGACACCATTGCAGAGGCCAAGAAGTGCTTGCTGACAGGAGCCTGTTATAGCTGTCTCCTGAGAGGCTCAGCCAGAGTCTGACAAATGCAAAGGCAGATACTCACAGCCAATCATTTGATTGAGCACAGGGTCCTCAATGCAGGAGCTAGAGAAAGGATTGAAGGAGCTGAAGAGATTTGCAACCTCACAGGAAGAACAATACGTACCAACCAGACTCCCAGAGATCCTAGGGACTCAACCACCAACCAAAGAGTACACATAGAGGAACCCATGGCTCCAGCTGCATATGTAGCAGAGGATGGCCTTGTCTGGCATCAATAGGAGGAGAGGCCCTAGGTCCTGTGAAGGACTCATTGCACAGTGTAAGGGAATGCCAGGGTGGTGAGGTGGGAGTAGGTGGGTGGAAGGGGAAGCGCCCTCGTAGAAGCAGAAGGAGGGTGGATGTGATAGGGAGGTTCCAGGGTAGAAACCAAGAAAGGATGGGATAACATGTGAAATGTAAATACATAAACCATCCAATAAAAACAAAGAAAATAGAAACAACCAAAAATAGGGCATCAGCTGCTCTTCTTACAGAGAGCCTGACCTTGGTTCTCAACAGCCATCTTAGGTGGCTCATAGCCACCTGTACTCCAGCTCCAAGAGATCCATAACCCTCTTCTGGCCTTCACCAGCACTGCATCATATGGCATAAACCTGCACACAGGTAATATAGAAGTAGACACAAGGAGCTGAAGAGGTTTGCAGTCCCATAGGAGGAACAATAAAATACACGAACCAGTTCCCCCAGAGCTCCCAAGGACTAAACCACCAACCAAAGAGTGCACATCGAAGGACCCATGTCTCCAGCTACATATGTAGCAGAGGATGGCTTTTTCAGACATCAATGAGGGTAGAGGTCATTGGTCCTGTGAAAACTTGATGCCCCAGTGTAGGGGAATGCCAGGTTCTGGAAAGTGAGAGAGGAGTTTGGTGTGTGTGTGTGGGGGGGGGGGTAATAGAATAGGGGGTTTGGGGGGGGGAATGAGGAAAGGAGATAATATTTGAAATGTAAATAAAGCAAATATCTAATAAAAAAGAGGGGTTTATCTTAGATGTTTTTTGATCACTGTAATAAACACCTAAGAAACAATTTAAAGGGTAGAAAGGCTTACCTTGGCCTCGTGGTTTCAAAAGTTTCATTCACTGGTCACCTGGCTCCACTATTTCAGAGCCCACAGTAAGTTAGAATGCCACCATGGTAATGAATGTGTACCATGGCAAAGTTGTTAACCTAATGGCACTCAGGGAAACAGAGATGACTACAGTGCCATGCCACCAGTGACCTACTTTCTCCAAAGAGGCCCCACTCTACTGTTTCTTACACCTCCCAAAATAGGAGCACCAATTAGGGGCCAGGGCCTCAGCTCATGAGTCTGTGGGGGGCAATTTATATCCAATCCATATCAGGGTTAAATATAGCGAGTACCATAAGAGAAAGACATACTAAGTAGTAAAGCTCTGCCCTATTACCTTAAGGATTTCAGTCATTTTCTGTCTCTCTTCTAAAAATCTGACTTCATGACTCTAAGCACTGCTGCATGTCACTGCTATTCACCCTGTTACCACCAGACTTTTTTTTTCATTCGATATATTTTTATTTACATTTCAAATGATTTCCCCTTTTCTGGTCCCCCACTCCCCAAAAGTCACATAAGCCCCCATCCCTCCCCCTATTCTCCCACCCACCCCTTCCCACTTCCCTGTTCTGGCTTTGTCTTATACTGCTACACTGAGTCTTTCCAGAACCAGGGGCCACTCCTCCGTTCTTCTTGTACCTCATTGGATGTGTGCATTATGTTTTGGGTATTCCAGTTTTCCAGGCTAATATCCACTTATTAGTGACTGCATTCCATGATTGATCTTTTGAGACTGGGTTACCTCACTTAGTATGATGTTCTCCAGCTCCATCCATTTGCCTAAGAATTTCATGAATTCATTGTTTCTAATGGCTGAATAGTACTCCATTGTGTATATATACCACATTTTTTGCATCCATTCTTCTGTTGAGGGATGATACCTGGGTTCTTTCCAGCTTCTGGCTATTATAAATAGGGCTGCTATGAACATAGTGGAGCATATATCCTTATTACATGCTGGGGAATCCTCTGGGTATATGCCCAGGAGTGGTATAACAGGATCTTTCAGAAGTGATGTGCCCAGTTTTCTGAGGACCTGCCAGACTGATTTCCAGAGTGGTTGTACCAATTTGCAATCCCACCAGCAGTGGAGGAGTGTTCTTCTTTTTCCACATTCTCGCCAACACCTGCTGTCTCCTGAGTTTTTTTTTTAATTTTTTTTTATTCTATATAATTTATTTATATTTCAAATGATTTCCCATTTTCTAGCCCCCCCCCACTCCCCGAAAGTCCCGTAAGCCCCCTTCTCTTCCCCTGTCCTCCCATCCACCCCTTCCCACTTCCCCGTTCTGGTTTTGCTGAATACTGTTTCACTAAGTCTTTCCAGAACCAGGGGCCACTCCTCCTTTCTTCTTGTACCTCATTTGATGTGTGGATTATGTTTTGGGTATTCCAATTTTCTAGGTTAATATCCACTTATTAGTGAGTGCATACCATGATTCACCTTTTGAGTCTGGGTTACCTCACTGAGTATGATATTCTCTAGCTCCATCCATTTGCCTAAGAATTTCATGAATTCATTGTTTCTAATGGCTGGAAAATCTGGGGGAATCAGTATCCCTGACCTCAAGCAATACTACAGAGCAATAGTGTTAAAAACTGCATGGTATTGGTACAGTGACAGACAGGAGGATCAATGGAACAGGATTGAAGATCCAGAAATGAACCCACACACCTATGGCCACTTGATCCTCGACAAAGAGGCTGAAAACATCCATTAGAAAAAAGATAGCCTTTTCAACAAATGGTGCTGGTTCAACTGGAGGTCAGCATGCAGAAGAATGCGAATTGATCCATCCTTGTCTCCTTGTACTAAGCTCAAATCCAAATGGATCAAGGACCTCCACATAAAGCCAGACACTCTGAAGCTAATAGAAAAGAAACTGGGGAAGACCCTTGAGGACATCGGTACAGGGAGAAAGTTTCTGAACAGAACACCAATAGCGTATGCTCTAAGAGCAAGAATTGACAAATGGGACCTCATAAAATTACAAAGTTTCTGTAAGGCAAAGGACACCATCAAGAGGACAAATCGGCAACCAACAAATTGGGAAAAGATCTTCACCAATCCTACATCAGATAGAGGGCTAATATCCAATATATATAAAGAACTCAAGAAGTTAGTCTCCTGAGTTTTTAATCTTAGCCATTCTGACTGGTGTAAGGTGAAATCTCAGGGTTGTTTTGATTTGCATTTCCCTGATGACTAATGAAGTTGAGCATTTTTTAAGATGTTTCTCCGCCATCCGAAGTTCTTCAGGTGAGAATTCTTTGTTTAACTCTGTACTCCATTTTTTAATAGGGTTATTTGGTTTTCTTGAGTCTAACTTCTTGGGTTCTTTGTATATATTGGATATTAGCCCTCTATCTGATGTAGGGTTGGTGAAGATCTTTTCCCAATTTGTTGGTTGCTGATTTGACCACCAGACTTCTTAACTTGTCATTATCTAGAGCTGTGTCCATAGACATCTTGACCCTGAAATCCCTTTGATTAAGAGCATTATCTTGCACTTACCAACTTTCTTATGGCTATTGTGCCTGCTTCTCTTCTTGCCTTCCAAGACAATTTGTCTTAACCACATCGTGCCTACCTTGTCTTATCCCTGTCACAGCCATGATACGTTCCACTGTGCTCTCAGCAACCACTGTGTGCTCTCACTCCTGGTGCCTTTCAGTTCCCAGTCTTGATAGCATCCCCACTCTTATCTGTGCCATAATACTATAGATCACATATATCTTAGGCAAAACCCTGGGCAAACTCTTTATGTTCCACATCCTCTTTGTGTTTCTTAGACCCCAGCCTTGTCACCATCAGATTCTTGCCACTGTATCTGGATCCCAGTATGTGCATTACTGCTCTGCGATTTGTTTCTCCATCTTCACTCAGTTCTTCATCTTCTTTCCTGACAAAGTGCAGCAAGTTTCCCTTTTTTCCTCCAGTGAAAAATCAAGGTCCACAGAACCCTGCTCAACTGATGACCATTAATTAAGAGACCAAAATTAGATGTCTTCCTAGTACCTCCTCCATGACATAACCATGTTACAAACAACTGTTTTTAAAATATTTTAATCTTAATGCATACAAATTTTCCGTATCAATCAGCCACTAATTATGTTTTGTTTATGTAAAGCATCTGTGCAATGTTCCAATCAAGACAAACATATCTGTCTCCTCAAATATCAATCACAAATTTCTGGTAAAAACAATCAAAATTTTTTCTTTTCATTTCTAATTCTCTAGACTTTACTTTTTATGTACTGAATATAAATATGTTTATAGCCCACATAGTTTAATTGCCATTATGAAACATCTTCACTCCAAGTATAACCACAATATATTTACTATAACAAATCTGAACACAGTTCATTTTCTTACTTTGAATTGATTTTTTCTTGATATGAATATAGCAATGTTGTTTTATAGAAAATGTTCACTAGAGAGGCCCCTTTCAATCCTTTTACCATCCAATTGCCCTTCTCTTTCTTGGCAGATCTTACAGAATATGTAATTAGTGCTTTTAGCACCTATGAGAGACCCACCAGTATGGCATATATACCCATCTTTGTGGCTTGTCCCCTACAATACACCTCAGATGCTTCTCACCTCCATGTTTCTGCTTCATCCTTCTGGATTGCATTTCCTAAGAAGGGAGCTTCTTTAAACTTTCTTCTCCACGAAGTCTAGTCAAAGAAGCACTTCTGTGAAGCCATGTGGTTGTTTTGTCCTTTTCTGGAATTCTTTTCAGTTCATGTTTTTGTGATGTAATTGGTGCATGGAAAAGTGTCAAGTTTGATAACATTTGACAATCATGTAGCCTGTGCAAAAAATATCCAAATAAAGATCCATTTCTAACACCCTAGCCTTCTTCCTCACTCCATTTCAGTTAACCCCAATATCTCTCAGAGACAATACTGTTCTGAATAGTGTTGCCAGGGATTTCTTTGCCTGAATTTGAACTTGAATCAGGGAGAGCACACATTCAACACCGTGGCCTTTCGTTATTCATTCATACTGTGGCATTTATTGGAAATGTATTCTTTTTGAAGGTTCATTTATTTTATTTATGTGAGTACACTGTAGCTGTCTTCAGACGCACATCAGAAAAGTGCATCAGATCCCATTACAGATGGTTGTGAGCCAGCATGTGGTTGCTAGGAATTGAACTCAGGACCTTTAGAAGAGCAGTTGGTGCTCTTAACAACTGAGCCATCTCTCCAGTCCCAGAAAATCTATTCTTTTTTATTGCTGAACAATATTGAATAATGTCCACAAACTACAACTTGGTTGTACGGTTTGCCACTATATAGATAACTCTTCTTCAGTTTTTGGCATCTATTCACAAAGTTGTATATATGCTGATACCAGTAGTTTATAAGCATGTGCTTTATTTTCTTCTTGGAAAATATCTATGACTTTGTAAAACTTGCCAAGTTGTTTTCCAAAGTGGCTTCCCCCAGGGCTTTCTCTCCTCTCCACCTATGGGGTTTCCATTTGCTCCACAACCACCTCTAATGTTTAGAGTCCTAGCCATGCTTCCTTTGAGACTGATAGTGATACTCATTCTTATTCCCCATACCTCTCCATTTAAGCTCCTATAAGGCTCCATCACTACACATACCTATTCTACCTTATAGCTAATGCTGCAAATCCAAACTCAATAAAATGAAACTGAGTAAACAACCAAGAAACGAGGAAAGCCCTGCTTCAGGCAGTTTCATATGTCCTGGGTTTCGGACTAGGTCCAGACATATCATTACTTTGATAAAATGCTGCCCCAGTAATTTATGAGGTATCAGAGATGGGAGGGGCTGAGGATATGAAAATTTTCAGAGAAGACTACAAAAGGAAGTCCATGAAGTAGGGGCATTTGGGAGAAGAAATCCCCTGCAGAGTCTAAGTCAGAGAAGAGTCTTTCAGAAAGACACCCTTGCCCATTAGTTTCAGTGACTAGCAGGTTTTTTGGCGAGTGCTATTTTTAAGGAAACAGTAAGAGGGAGACAGAAAGTGAGTCATGAATGAAGAATTGAAGAGAGCAGGTAAGGAAACAAGAGGTTTGATGGTAAATGGAGAAAGGGCAGTTAGTATAGGAAAGGTGAATTTCCTTCAGATGGAAGCAACAGAAATAGGTCTGTAATAAAAGGAAGAATGAATTTGCTGAGAAGCAGCTATAGGCTATAAAGCAAGTAGTGGGAGTATGGGGGCAAAATTTACTGCTGTGACGTCACAACAGACTTATAATATAGTTGCTTAAATCACCAATTTGCAAAAGATTGAACAGCTCAGTTCTATGAAATGGGCGCTGCAGGGTGGCAGGTTCCATATACAGCTAGCACCGGTGGTGCATTCCTAGCAGAGAGAGACCTTGTAAAAGTCACCTGATCTGTCTACTCCAACAGGAGATAATCATACCTAGTTCTCACATTTCATCTCTCTTCTTCTCCTGAAGCCCCCAATCAAGGAAAAGAATTTATCTGGTGACCTCTAACCTAGGCTCATATAAGGACCCTGAAAGCTATTGACTTTACACAATGGTTTTCTAAATTACTGAAATTCAGATCTGTCCTAAGAGCCAGGCCCATTCTATCTATGGAGACATATGTATTTTAGATGCAGAAAGATCACCAGAGCACCCACCATGAACATAATGGATGTGTACACAAGAAACCTCCAAGTTTCTTTCCCTAGAGCTTTCAGATAAGATCTCCTGTTAAAGAAGGATACTGCAGTTCCATATACTCCACAAATGGGTAATTTTATTGGTGCTGATTCCAAGCATCCTTTAAAGAAGCCTAGCACTTTGTGTCAGTCAACCTGTCTGCTTGTGAGTGAAATTACGTTATAAGTGATGAGCAAAGGAGAGAATGTTCCACGGGAGTGTCACGTGTTGGTCATCAAAACATGCTGGTTCCCATTCTGGAGTATTGTAGGACTTTGTCCCATATGACACTGCAGTTTGCAGAGAGGGACTGCAGTTTGTCCTCAAGATCGACCTATACGGTTTGTTGAGCAATATTTGAACTTGGGATGCTTGTCTCCTTAAGCATTTTTGCTTATCTCTAAAGGAGACCTGATCTCCACAGAACTGCATGTTGGGATGAAATGGGAAGACAATACATTGCAGCACCTGGTACACAGAAGGTGGCCAGCATGTTTCTTTTCTCTGTTTCACTGTTTTGTCTAGTAGGTAGTAATTTTATTCCAATAGATTCAGTGCATTTCTGTACATGAAGTGAAAATACCAAATGTTTAGTCATCCCGTGTCCTAATTTATTACTTTTCTGTGTCTACAATGGTGATGCTGCTGCCAGTTTCCCACATGGAATGATGCATCCCTACATTCTTTCTTGTAGTCTACACATTTTCTCCTCTCTATTTGAACATTTTGCAGTCCTTAAAAAAAAAAAAAAAAAAACAATGTCCTAATTTTGTGTCTTTGCTTTGACCTGCCTCTTCTCCACCCTCTCAGCTTCCTAAACCCCACCTTGTTTCCCTGTATTGTTCACTCAATGGGCAGTTTAACGAGTATAGAATTTTCATTCTGAAATACACAAAGCACAAGACAGAAATTAGAATTCTTCCTAGGCAGTTTCTAGTATATCCCTCTTCTGCAGCACTCTTCCTCTCTTCTATTCTGCTTCACAACTGAAATATGCTGAAACAAAGATGGGGGAAAGCAGCATGTAAAGACCAGCAATATGCCTCCTAGTTGTTTCTGGAAGGACTTCCCAGCATCCTGTTCATAGCAAAGACAGTTAGCGCAAAAGCTATTCTGGTGTGCCTCTTCTCCTTGTAAAGTTACAACCCTGACTATACACTGTATGGCATAATCTAATTACAAAGATAATTACGGGTACCCGCACTGCCTAACTGTTGAGTTTTGTAATCAAAAGCTATAGCAGCAAGCGCAAGTCTAAGTCCGCTGAAAACACAGGAAATCTATAGAAGAAGAAGAAACCTCAAACAGTTTTCTTTAAGGTTGTGGGCCCACATTACCCCAATCTTGTGCTGGCTGACTTTTTGGTGATCTAGAGTACTTTAGCCAATTATAGTCTCACTGGCACTGTGCTATGGACTGGCTTTCTGTCTGACATCTCAGTGACCATTGTTAACTTATGTCTACACCTCTTTGCTATCACTCACTAAGGAAATGGAGGGTCTACTTTGAAAATCTGGTTTACACAAAATAAAAAGGCATAATGACAATTGGCCTTTTAATTTGTAAAGGATTTTAAACACAAAACAAAGCACATGCTGCAAAATGGAAAGATTATGCATGCACAACAAGCACACAAGAGAACAGTGTGCAGTGCAAAGAAAAATCACAATGGGAGAGAGACAGTAAGACTTCTAGAGGAGAAAAACTAGAGAATTCCCTGTCTTTTTTTTTCATTATATTTTTTATTTACATTTCAAATAATTTCCCCTTTCCTGGCTCCCCACTTCCAGAAAGTCCCATAAGCCCTCTTCTTGGGTATTCCAAGTGTCTAGGCTAATATCCACTTATCAGTGGGTACATACCATGACTGATCTTTTGAGACTGGGTTACCTCACTTAGTATGATGTTCTCCAGCTCCATCCATTTGTCTAAGAATTTCATGAATTCATTGTTTCTAATGGCTGAATAGTATTCCATTGTGTATATATACTACATTTTTTGTATCCATTCCTCCATTGAGGGACATGTCTTAAGAACTACAGTTTATCTGTGGTTCCGGAGGAAATGGAGAGGGGCTAGCTAGATGTCTGAATTCCTTAAGGCTGCCTGCTAGTCAGAAGGAATGTCTGCTATGGATGCTGATTCAAATTGTGAAGAGCCAGCCAGATTCATTACTGTGCTTGGCCAGCATGTAATGGCAGCAGAATTTACTGATGAATATTTAAACTGAATCTTCATAACCAAGGTCTTAAGTAAACAGTCACCAGCTGCAAATGAAAATTATAATAAAATCTTCAGTAGAGAATGTCTCTATGGAGAAGTTTGAAACACTATGTACCACTTTCCTGAAACATTGTTGGTCAGTTGAGGTTGACAACGCAGCAATGGAACTACTGCGATGCTTTAGCAGTAGTTCCATTGCTGGGCTATGGGGGCCCTTGTGGTATTTACAATTTTCTGCTGGATGAGGAGAATAGTTGACCTGTAGTGTAATAGAAGTACCTTCATAGAAAGATCAAATCCATTCACTTACAGAGGACTTGGGTTTCAGTGGGGCCACAGAAACAAATGAACCAAACCTTGGAAATCCATGTAAGTCTCCAGGAAACCCAAATTTACAGTCTTCATCAGAGAGGTGAGACTGGAGGTCTGAGGGAATTCTCTGGAGGTGATTCTGACCTCAAGTTCTGAGTGTAGAAAGTCAGCACTATCATGCTAACCTGCTGTGGACCCCATGCTGGCTACCACTGCTATCACTTCTCTGTTGAAATTGGTAATCACCTATAACTTGTGCTGTGCTCTCTATAGCACAGCCTCTGTATAGCCCTTTAAGTGCTTTCCCTAATGATCAGAACTAAATGTCTGTGCTGTCATGTGTTTCTTAAGTGATGGATAATACAACTTTACTAGTGAGTGGGAGAAGTACCACTAATAATCCAAACTGATACATATTTTCCTTTACAATTATATATATATATATATATATATATATATATATATTTATATATATATATATACATTCTGCACTGATATTTCATACAGATGGGTCTGGTTTTCTACAGTCATGAGTTGGGTGTCTTGAGTAAACTGGAAACCACTCTTGGTTTTGTTTGTTTGTTACCCCAGCCCCTTCCCTATTATCCTAGTGCACATTCTAGATGGGAATCAACTCCACTGATGCATAGTTAACAGGAATGGTCAGTTCATCCAATAAATATTTACTAACTAGTTAATATGAACAGTCAGAATTCCCTGGGACCTTTGTGACTTCAGTATTCACATTCTGTTTTCCAAGAAACCCCTCAGTTGTAGGCAAAGCAAGCCCTTTGGTGGCCCTGTTACCTACTCTGTTCTAAAAGAGAAGACATTTTAGAAATCATGGTTCCTAACTACTCATCTTAAAGGCTACTGAACACCCAGTAGTCCTCCTCATCAGTTTATCTGGATAATGTTGGTACATCAAGAAAATCATTGTGCCCAGCTAGTGAGCTACAATGAACCACAAAGGTCTGTCTAGTTTCACTTGTGTTGTTTCTGAAAGACTCCAGCAATAATGTAATGAATCAGAGGACCCACGTGAACCCAACAGGTGCTGATTCCACCTCTAACTTTGACCCTCATAGATCAATGTGTCAGCCAGTTATTCAGCATCTCCACTCCTAATATTTTTTATTATTTGATAACTTTTATAAATAATTTAAAATACATATAGGAGGTAAATTCTCATTTCTCATAGTATGCATCACCTATAAAATCACTAGAAATTCAGAAATAACCAAGAGAACCAACACAGCACTGTTTTCTTGAGAGCCTTTGATCAGAATATTTTCATTAAAACATTGCTACATAAATTTGTCTTATGTCATTTCTGTTTCTAGGTACTGTCTTTAATGTGTACCATGAGTCAGCTAATATCTGGGAAAATAAAGTAAAGATACAAATTGTAATGAAAAAAGCTACCAGAGAAGGAACAAAAGTCACAAAACATATGCAACAATTTTCACACTTCATTACCGCCTGGTCTTGGACCAGTAAGTTTGCCTCTTGGTTTCTTCATGTAGAAAATAAAAAGAAATCCATTAACAGCACTCACGGAAGTCTCCTGATCATTTAGTGACAGTACAAGAAACATAAATGAATGTTACATGACACTATCATGGAATTGTTCTTATAGCTCAAAGGCACATTTATCATGAGTCATGAATTAGCACCAAGGCTGTAAACCATGATCTGTGACTAAAATAAAAAACATGAGCATGGGTATTTGTTATATATAATTCTATGCATAGCATATATAATATGTATGTTTAATTTCATTAAAAATCAATTATACATATCCATTCATATATGTGTATATAAATATGATTGATTTCATGCTTTAATAACAAAACTGAATAGTTGATTACAATACAGAGGGTATAATCACATTAGTTTCTGCCTTTAACAATATATATTTTCTACTGACCCTGATCAAATAGAATGGCTGCACGATTGATAGACTAAAGTCCAAGTCTCTCTTAAGATCTCTATCTGTATTACTATGTGATCTCAAGCAAATACTCCCATCTCTCATCTCTCTCCCTTCTCCATTCCTTTCTTCCTATCTGTCTTGCTCTTTCTTGAAATGTACCTAACAGGAATGCAAATAGAAAATAAAACTTCTTCCCTTGCCCAAATGTTGTTGTGTAGATAGATAAGAAACAAAGGCACTGATCTTTTTTTGAAGGAAAGACTGAACTCTAAGTATTATCAGGCTGATGCTGTAAGATGACTCAGAGCAGTGAGTGATGTGCTATTGTCTGGTACTAACCCTATCCTGTAGGGACAGCAGTGGGGGATTACTTGGATTAGTAATGGTATACAGACCTCTGCACTGTGGTGCTTCAAGAGTTAGACTACTACATAAGAATCTGACTGAATCACATTATGCAGTCAGGAGTTTGAGTTTTAATTGCTTCTTCATCCCCTGATCCTCTGAAGACTGTCATTAAACATTTACAAGACATGTACTTCAGATCCTGCCAGTATCTTCTGAGATTACCAAGCTGGACATTTTAATCCAAGAGAGAAGAGCCCTGGGCAGATGAGACCAGACTACTCTCAATACAGAACAGCAGCAAGGCCAACACATGGGTGATTTGCAGAAAAAAATATCAAAAATTTTTCTTTATGTTAAAACTTGAATGTATGGTTGGTTCATAGCTGTGAGACTCATGCAGGCTGCTTAAGAACACACAAGCATAGCTAAAAAACAACAAAAATAAAAAAAATCTTTGCATAATGTATGTAAATATAGGGCCTCCTATTTATCAAGAATCTCTTCAAAACTCCAGGAAAGGTGTTCCTGAGAGCAATTCTAATGGGGCTGAAAATACTTCCACAAGGCACTCGAGGGAACACTGAACATTATCAGCTCTCCTGCAGCTCAGTGAGAGATGCTGCGGTCCCAACGTTTAAGGCATAGGCAGATGGGTGATAGGCATTTGCTTTACAAAATGATCCTTTAATTTACAAATAAGTTTACTCCCATGTTCCTTCAGCAATCTGTTGCCATTAGAGCACAGTGCCAATAAATTTTGCTTATTAGAAGCTCTCTACACCTATGCTTTTTCAGCATGAACCTGTA